>NC_091283.1:681124302-681424302 GCF_032444005.1 Ranitomeya imitator | reverse complement strand
CATATAGACCCCTCAAAATGACTTCAAATGTGATGTGGTCCCTAAAAAAAAATGGTGTTGTAAAAATGAGAAATTGCTGGTCAACTTTTAACCCTTATAACTCCCTAACAAAAAAAAATTTTGTTTCCAAAATTGTGCTGATGTAAAGTAGACATGTGGGAAATGTTATTTATTAACTATTTTTCATGACATATCTCTCTGATTTAAGGGCATAAAAATACAAAGTTTGAAAATTGCAAAATTTTTAAAATTTTCGCCATATTTCCGTTTTTTTCATAAATAATCGCAAGTAATATCGAAGAAATGTTACCACTAACATGAAGTACAATATGTCACGAAAAAACAATCTCAGAATCAGCGGGATCCGTTGAAGCGTTCCAGATTTATAACCTCACAAAGTGACAGTGGTCAGAATTGCAAAAATTGGCCTGGTCATTAAGTACCAAATTGGCTCTGTCACTAAGGGGTTAAACTTATATATATATATATATATTTTTCATGTTTTTTAAAACCTTTTTTTTTTTACTTTTGCCATGCTTCAATAACCTCCATGGGAGGCTAGAAGTTGGCACAACTCGATCGGCTCTGCTACATAGGAGAGATGCTCAGATCGCCCCTATGTACCAGAATTACTGCATTGCTATGAGATCCAACCACAGGGTGGCGCTCACAGCAATCCGGCATCAACAACCATAGAAGTCTTCAATAGACCTCTGATTGTCATGCCGATGCATCGATGACCCCCGATCACGTGACGGAAGCGCTTGGTAAATGCCGCTGTCAGCGTTTGACAGCGGCATTTAACTAGTTAATAGCGGTGGGTGGATCACAAGTCCGCCTGCTGCTATTGCGCGTACATGTCAGCTGTTCATGTCCCGACTTTGATGCGGGCTCACCGCCGAAGCCTGCATCAAAGCGGGGGTTCTGACCTCGGACGTATTATCCCGTCCGAGGTCAGAAAGGAGTTAATGACCAAGCCTCATTTTTCAAATCTGACATGTCACTTTATGTAGTAAAATCTCTGGAATGCTTCAACATATCTCAGTGAATCTGAGATTTTTTTTTCGTAAAACAGTACTTCATGTTAGTAGTAAATGTTGGTCAATACGATTTTCGTTTATCTGAGAAAATATTGCAAATTTTAGAAAAAATGTTTATGCCCTTAAATCAGATAAGTTATAACACACAAGAGTTAGCGGTTGTCCACTACATTGGATAATGCCCTCACTGATTTTAACCTTGTAAAGAAGTATTTTTGTAAACACCTCATTGTCATCTACGTTGCATACTGCCCTCCTGATTGACTGGGCTGTGGGTGGCGTTTAACCGCACTTCACAGCCCTGTCAGTCAGGAGGGGTATGCTCATGTGGGTTATGCCCGGGTAAATGCAGTAGGTTCGAAAGTTGATGTGACATCAGCGAATGCCAGTGGTGGCTGTAGCTGGGGTCACTTGCTGATCGCGTCTCTCACTGGCACAGATTGCAACGAGAGGTGTTTGCAAAAATACTTCTTTACAAGATTTAAAGCAATAGGGGCATTATCCAATGAGGTGGAGAACCTCTTTAACCCCTTATTCCCATATGACGTACCATCCCGTCGAGGCGACCTGGGACTTAATTCCCAGTGATGGCATAGTACGTCATATGCGATCGGCCGCGCTCACGGGGGGAGCGCGGCCGGGTGTCAGCTGACTATCGCAGCTGACATCCGGCACTATGTGCCAGGAGCGGTCACGGATCGCTCCCGGCACATTAACCCCCGGCACACCGCGATCAAACATGATCGCGATGTGCCGGCGGTACAGGGAAGCATCGCGCAGGGAGGGGGCTCCCTGTGGGCTTCCCTGAGACGATCAGTACAAGGTGATGTGCTCACCTTGTACCGAACGTCTTCTACCTGCAGGCCCCGGATCCAAAATGGCCGCGGGGCTGCATCCGTGTCCTGCAGGGAGTACTTCCGGGTCGCCTGCAGGTGCTGGTAAGCCTGCAGCGATGTCAGTGAGATCACCGATCTTACAGAGTGCTGTGCAAACTGTAAGATCGGCGATCTGTGATGTCCCCCTCCTGGGAAAAAGTAAAAAAGGAAAAAAAAAATAAATTTCCACATGTGTAAAAAAAAATAAAAAAAAAATTTGTAAGTAAATTTAAAAAAAAAATATTCCCATAAATACATTTCTTTATCTAAAAAAAAAAAACAAAACAAAAGTACACATATTTAGTATCGCCGCGTCCGTAACGACCCGACCTGTAAAACTGTCCCACTAGTTAACCCCTTCAGTGAACACCGTAAGAAAAAAAAAACGAGCCAAAAAATAACGCTTTATTATCATACCGCCGAACAAAAAGTGGAATAACACACGATCAAAAAGACGGATATAAATAACCATGATACCGCTGAAAATGTCATCTTGTCCCGCAAAAAACGAGCCAAAAAGAAAAAAAAGTTAGTCCTGAGAATAAAGCGATGCCAAAATATTTTTTCTATAAAATAGCTTTTATCGTATAAAAGCGCCAAAACATAAAAAAATGATATAAATGAGGTATCGCTGTAGTCGTACTGACCCGACGAATAAAACTGCTTCATCCACTTTACCAAACGCGGAACGGTATAAACGCCTCCCCCAAAAGAAATTCATGAATAGCTGGTTTTTGGTCATTCTGCCTCACAAAAATCGGAATAAAAAGCGATTAAAAACTGTCACGTGTCCAAAAATGATACCAATAAAAACGTTAACTCGTCCCGCAAAAAACAAGACCTCACATGACTCTGTGGACCAAAATATGGAAAAATTATAGGTCTCAAAATGTGGAGACGCAAAAACTTTTTTGCTATAAAAATAGCGTATTTTAGTGTGTGACAGCTGCCAATCATAAAAATCCGATATAAAAAAACGCTATAAAAGTAAATCAAACCCCCCTTCATCACCCCCATAGTTAGGGAAAAATAATAAAATTAAAAAAATGTATTTATTTACATTTTCCCATCAGGGCTAGGGCTAGGGTTAGGGTTGGGGCTAGGGTTGGGGCTAGGGTTAGGGCTAGGGTTTGGGCTGGGGTTAGGGCTAGGGTTAGGGTTGGGGCTAGGGTTGGGGTTAGGGCTAGGGTTGGGGCTAGGGTTAGGGTTGGGGCTAGGGTTAGGGTTGGCGCTAAAGTTAGGTTTAGGTTTGGGGCTAAAGTTAGGGTTAGGGTTGGGGCTAAAGTTAGGGTTAGGGTTTGGATTATATTTAGGGTTGGGATTAGAATTAGGGGTGTGTCAGGGTTAGGGGTGTGGTTAGGGTTACCGTTGGGATTAGGGTTAGGGGTGTGTTAGGGTTTCACGTAGAATTGGGGAGTTTCCACTGTTCAGGCACATCAGGGGCTCTCTAAACGCGACATGGCGTCCGATCTCAATTCCAGCCAATTCTGCGTTGAAAAAGTAAAACAGTGCTCCTTCCCTTCCGAGCTCTCCGGTGCGCCCAAACAAGGGTTTACCTCAACATATGGGGTATCAGCGTACTCAGGACAAATTGGACAACAACTTTTGGGGTCCAAGTTCTCTTGTTATCCTTGGGAAAATAAAAATGTGGGGGGCTAAAAATCATTTTTGTGGGAAAAATAAGATTTTTTTTATTTTCGCAGCTCTGCGTAGTGAAACACTTGGGGGTTCAAAGTTCTCACAACACATCTAGATAAGTTCCTTGGGGGGTCTAGTTTCCAATATGGGGTCAATTGTGGGGGGTTTCTACTGTTTGGGTACATCAGGGGCTCTGCAAATGCAACGTGATGCCTGCAGACCAATCAATCTAAGTCTGTATTCCAAATGGCGCTCCTTCCCTTCCGAGCTCTGCCATGCGCCAAAACAGTGCTTCCCCCCCACATATGGGGTATCAGCGTACTCAGGACAAATTGGACAACAACTTGCGGGGTCCAATTTATTTTGTTACCCTTGTGAAAATACAAAACTGGGGACTAAAAAATCATTTTTGTTAAAAAAAAAAAAAAAAAAAAAAAAAAAATTTTTATTTTCACGGCTCTGCGTTATAAACTGTAGTGAAACACTTGGGGGCTCAAAGCTCTCAAAACACATCTAGGTAAGTTCCTTAGGGGGTCTACTTTCCAAAATGGTGTCACTTGTGGGGGGTTTCAATGTTTAGGCACATCAGGGGCTCTCCAAACGAAACATGGCGTCCCATCTGAATTCCAGTCAATTTTGCATTGAAAAGTCAAATGGCGCTCCTTCCCTTCCGAACTCTGCCATGCGCCCAAACAATTGTTTACACCCACATATGGGGTATCAGCGTACTCAGGACAAATTGTACAACAACTTTTGGGGTCCATTTTCTCCTGTTACCCTTGGTAAAATAAAACAAATTGGAGCTGAAATAAATTTTGTGTGAAAAAAAGTTAAATGTTCATTTTTATTTAAACATTCCAAAAATTCCTGTAAAACAACTGAAGGGTTAATAAACTTCTTGAATGTGGTTGTGAGCACCTTGAGGGGTGCAGTTTTTAGAATGGTGTCACACTTGGATATTTTCTATCATATAGACCCCTCAAAATGACTTCAAATGAGATGTGGTCCCTAAAAAAAAATTGGTGTTGTAAAAATGAGAAATTGCTGGTCAACTTTTAACCCTTATAACTCCCTAATAAAAAAAAAAAAATTTGGTTCCAAAATTGTGCTGATGTAAAGTAGACATGTGGGAAATGTTACTTATTAAGTATTTTGCATGACATATCTCTGTGATTTAAGGGTATAAAAATTCAAAGTTGGAAAATTGCAAAATTTTCAAAATTTTCGCCAAATTTCCGTTTCTTTCTCAAATAATCAATCAATAATCAAATCAAGTGATATCGAATAAATTTTACCACTAACATGAAGTACAATACGTCACGAGAAAACAATGTCAGAATCGCCAAGATCCGTTGAAGCGTTCCAGAGTTATAACCTTATAAAGGGACAGTGGTCAGAAGTGTAAAAATTGGCCCGGTCATTAACGTGCAAACCACCCTCGGGGCTTAAGGGGTTAATAAATAACATTTCCCATATTGTCTACTGTATATCTGCTTCACTTTTTAAACATAAAGTTAGAAGTGTTAAACGTTTAACAGCAGTTTTTCATTTTTCCAAGAAATTTTTCAAAACTTTTTTAGGGACCACATCACACTTGAAGTGACTTTGAGGGGACTGTGTAACAGAAAATATTCAAAAGAGAGACCATTTTATAAAACTGCACCCCCTTAAATGCTCAAAACAACGTTCAGTAAGTTTATTGACACTTTAGGGTGCATCACAAGAATTAAAGCAATGGTAAATATGAAAATTTTAATTTTTCTTACAAAAATGTTGCTGAAGCTCCAAATTTGATGAGGTCTCGTGTGTAGGCTATGCTGTTTTGGCATCTCAGGGGCTCTGCTAAAGTGATATTGCGTTTGCAATCTATTCTAGCAAAATTTGTGCTCCTTTTCCCTCAAGTCCTGCTGTGTGCCCAAACAGTTCCTGACCACAAATAAGGTATCCCTGTACTCAGGAGAAAATAGCTAGTACAATTTTTTGTGCAATTTCTCCTGAGTACATCAATACCCCATATGTGGTGGAAAACTACTGTTTGGGCGCACAGCAGGGCTTAGAAGGGAAGGAGCACCATGTGACTTTTAGAGGGCAAAATTGCCTGGAATAGATAGCCATGTTGCATTGGCAGAGCCCATGACATACCTAAACATTGGAAACCCCTCACAAGAAACTTAATTTTGGAAATTACACGCATCAAGGAATTTATCTAGAGGTGTGTTGAGCATCTTGAACCCACAGGTGCTTTGCCAATTTTAAAACATTGGACTGTTAAAATTCAAAATTGTTTTTTCCCAAAACAATCTTGTTTTTGCCCCAACGTTTTCATTTTCACAAGGGTAACAGGAGGTCCCCCCCCTCCCCCCCAAAAAAAAAAAAATAACAAGTCTTGTCAGCAGCAGAAGTATGGAAGAATAATAGCTCTCAAAATATGATGATGCAGAAAAGGTGTTCAGTGTGTGATAGCAGCCAAACTTACAATCTGAGGGAATGGGGAGACACAAAATGTAAATGATGAAATGTGCTTATATTGTACAATATAGCCATATTATTCTAAATGGGGTAAGGCAAATAATGCTGCATAAATCTGATATCCTTGTAATTGACTCGAAGAATAAAGCAGTCTAATCACTTGCACCACAAGGTAAATGACATAAAAAGAGAGCGAAAGAAAACCTGCTGTTGGTTTGTTCATTCTGCCTCCTAATGATTGCAGCAAGGCTCTGCTCACACTTATTCTACGCTCTACATGGAACACTTATCCCTATAGTAAAGCACATGGAGACACTGTGGACTCTCTCTGGTCTATGATTCGGCGATGTCTAAGTGTGCATAAAAGCGCAGTTGACCACAGTTTTGTGTACTTTTGAAAAGGACACCGCTGAACAGACGCCAACCTGAGTAAAGATTAATTCTGCTACCTAATTATAGTGGTTTTCGTGTGAATCACGTCATTCTGAGACTACTCCGTGTAGAGCACAGGTTAAATGTGATCCAACATGTTATGTAAAATGTTCCCAATAAAAGCTTCAATTCAATCACCAAAAAAACAAGTCTTTGCTTAAATCCGTCATCTATTAATGGAAATATTGGGGGCTTCAACGTTACTCATAGCACAAAGGCTGTGGAAAAGCGAAATGGCTCCTCACCCTTCAAAGAAAATCCAGCAAAATTTGTGCTCCCAAATCCAAATGTATACCTCCCTTCTGAACCCTACAGTGGATGTAAATTACATTTAGCATCCGCATGTTTGGCATTTCTGTAGCAATGAGAACCCACCTAACTTACGGTGTCCACATCCAGAAGTACAAGCTGGGCACTACAAAGGTAGATTTTCAATTTTCACCCAGCAACATCCATTGCTGCTTGTTTCTGGAAAACACCCATGGAGTCAAAACTACATGGGGTGTAATTTCCATAATGTGGTAACTTGATGGAGGGGGGAAATCTGCTCTTCTTACTCTGTATATGGAGAACACAAGCTATTCTGGGAAAATGTGTGTCAACTAGATAAATAGTGCTCTGTCCCTCTAAGCCAGGGGTGGGAAATATTTTTTCTGCCAAGGGCCATTTGGATATTTATACCACCCTTCGGGGGCCGTACAAACTCTGCCTACAAAGTGCATCCTGACTCTGGCACTGGTGTCGGGATGTAATCTTTCACTGCATGCCCTTCAGTGTTTAGTAGTGAACACTGCATGTGTGTGCTAACAGAGCAAGAAGAAATTTAGGAGCTTGTGGCAATCAAAATACAGCTCCCTGCCCAAGAATGCAGTCCCTGAGAATCTGCTCATGGGGCCTCATAAAAGGTCATCGAGGGCCATAAATGGCCTCACGGCCTGAGGTTCCCCAACCCTGCTTTAAGCCATATGGCTAAGCAATACTGTACAGCCACATATGGGGAATCGCCACGTTCAGCAGAAATTCAGAAACAAATTTTGGTGCTATTTTTACCCATTTTCCCATGTGAAAATGTAAAATCTGGATCTAAAATACAATTTTTGTGGTAAAAATGTAATTTTTTCTTCACTGCCCAATGGTATAAAATTCTGTGACCCATTGATGGTGTTAATATGATTGCTGCACCCTTGGATTAATTCAGTGAGAGTTTTGCTGTTCTGGTACCTCAGCGGCTCTGCCAATTTGGCATGACACTTGCAAACCATAAGACCAAAATCTGCTCTACAATATGGCGTTCCTTCCCTTCTGAGCTTTCCATTGTGCCTGAAAAGTTTCCGAATATATGTTTGGTATTGGTGCACTCAGAAGTAGTTGCACAACAAACTGTGTGGTACTCTTTTTTCCTATTAGCCCTTATAAAAATTAAAAACTTGGAGGTAAAACAACATTTTAGTCTTAAAAATTTAATTTATTATTTTACCACCACCCTATGATATAAAATTATCTGAGAAACATGGGATGTCAACATACTCACTAAAACCCTAGATGAATTTCTTGGAAGGTGTAGTTATAAATGAGGTCACTTATTTGGGTTTGTGCTTTTCTTTCATGTCAGGGGCCCTGCCAATGTGATTTGGCACTATTGCACCATACTGACAAAATCTACACTCGAATGTAGCGCTCCTCAGGAGAAATTGTGTAGTATATTGTAATGTGTCTTTTCTCCTATTATCCCTTTTGAATATTGAAAGGGGCCAAAGTAACATTTTAGTGGAAAAATTGTAATTTTTAATTTAGTCAGCCCCATGTTATACAATTCTGTGAATCGCCTAAGGCATGCAAATGGTCACTACACCGCTAGATTAAATCCTCAAGAGGTGTAGTTTCCAAAATGAGGCCGCTTGTGGATTTTTCCGCTGTTTTGGCGTTTCAGGGGCTCTTACAATGTGACATGCCATCTGCAGTCTATTCTAGCCAAAATGGCGCTCCAATATTTAAATGTCATTCCTTTCCTTCCAAGCCCTGCTATGCCACCAAATGGTAGTTTTCTTGCACATACAGGCTATCTGCGTACTTGGGATTCATTGCACAACAAATTGCATGATTCATTTTATCCTATTACCCTTGTGAAAATGAAAAAATTGGGGCTAAAGCACAATTTTGTTGGAAAAATTTATTTTTCATTTTCCCAGCTCAACGTTCTAAAATTCTGTGACACACCTATGTGTTCTTTTTTCTCACCACATTTCTAGATAAATTCCATGAGGGGTATAGTTTCCAAAATGGTGTCACTCGTGGAGAGTTTCCACTGTTTAGGACAGGGGAGGGGAATCAATTTTTTTTTTTTGCCAAGGTCCATTTGTATATTTATACCATCCTTCAGGGCCCATACAAATTGCTCACTAACGCTGCCCGCAAAGTACGACCTGATGCTGGCACTGGCATCAAGACGTAATCTTTCAGTGCACGTGCCTCACTGTTCAGTAGTGAACACTGTGCGTGTGCTCACAGAGTAAGAAGAAATTAAAGGGTTGGAGGCTGTCAAAATACAGCTGACAGCCCAAGCAATTTGGTCCCCAGAAATCTGCCTGGGGCCAGATAAAAGGTCAGAGGGCCATAAATGGCCCGCAGGCCTGATGTTCCCCACCTCTGTTTTTGGAACATCAGGGGCTCTGCAAACACGACATGGCATCCTGACAGTTTTGCGCTCCAAAAGTCAAATGGCGACACTCCTTTCCTTGCAAGCTCTGCCGTGCAACCAAACCGTAGTTTTCCCACCACATACCTGGTATCTGTGTACTCAGGAGAAATTGTCCATTTTCTCCTTTTACGTTAGTGAAAATGCAAGATTTGACATTAAAGCAATATTTTTGAGTGAAAAATTTTACATTTTCATTTTTTTCCTTCCACATTGCTTGAATTCATGTAACATACATAGTAACATAGTAACATAGTTAGTAAGGCCGAAAAAAGACATTTGTCCATCCAGTTCAGCCTATATTCCATCATAATAAATCCCCAGATCTACGTCCTTCTACAGAACCTAATAATTGTATGCAGAACCTAATAATTGTATAATGTAACATAATAATTGTATGTGAAGCGCCTGAAAAGTTAATAAACTTCTTGAATGTGGTTTTTAGCAGCTTGAGGGTTGCAGGTTTTTAAAATGTCACTTTTGAGTATTTTGTTGTCACATAGGTCCCTCAAACTAATTTCAAATGTGATCTGGCCCCAAAAACAAAACTGGTTTTGTAAATTTTGTTGGAAAAATGACAAATTGCAGAATAACTTTTAACCCTTCTAACATCCTAACAAAAATGTTTAAAAAATCATGCTGATATAAAGTAGACATGTGGTAAATGTTATTTACGAAGTATTTTTTGCTGATTTAAGGGCATACAAATTTAAAATTTGAAAATGTACAACTAACATGAAGTACAACATGTCACAAAAAACAATCTCATAATTACCAGGATATGTTGAAGTATTCCAGAGTTATCACACAAAGTGACACTGGTCAGAATTTTAAAAAATTGGCCTGGTCAGGAAGGTGAAAAAAAAGGCATGGGATGAAGGGGTTAATTTAAACTATATATTTCAGCACAATTATGGTGCAGGCACAGTTGAATTAACTAGGTAAAATCCTTCTAAAACCACTATAATTGGAGATTTCGATTTTCCAGGCTTTTTGACTTTTGACTCCTTAGATTCTGCAGATAGCAGTGACCATACCATTGAAGCGTTTCTGCAGAGGCAGCTCCCTATGATACCCCATTACCCAATGGCCTGCTGTGTATTGATGCCTGTTACGGATACCGGTTACAAATGCCTATTGTTGTCTGCAGAATAGTTTTACACTGGCAGCCATAATTCATTGCAATACTGAAGTACTTTAATTTATTACATGGCTAATCAGTACATTACGTGCTCTAATCCCGTACTAAGGGGAAAATGTAGTTTTCCTTTTTGACTGAAATAACACAGTTCAAAACTTGATGTACTGCAAAAATAAGTTCCGTCAATGGAAAAATAAGTGTCATAGGTCCTTGAAAGTAAAGAAAAAATATGGCTGCCTAAATTTAGCTGCAGAAGTCAGATTCCCATCAGTCCCATGTTGTAGGTTTCTTGTAATCCCTTTTAATTTCCACTGATCTTTAATAGTAACGTAAACCATTTAAGATTGGACATTTTTCCATTTTTGAGTTTCTTTTCCTTCCCTTCCAAGATCCATAATCTTTTTGTTCCTTCCTCTCGACAACTCCGTATGGGGACTTGTTTTTTGCGGGATGAGTTGAAGTTTTTGAGTGATACATTTCATTTTGCCATACAATGTGTGGGAAAAAAGTGTCTAAGTATGTTCTAAGTGAAATGGTGTGAAAGGGAAAAAAGTTTCCACTTTTTTTTTCTGTTGGTGCTGCTTTTACACTGTTCATTGTGCGGAAAAAGAGCACGGTCTGCAAGGGTAAAATTGATTTAAAAGTAAGAGGTGATTTTTATATACTTTCAATTGCTGAACTCTGTAAAAAATAAAATATCAAATGTCAAGTACATGCAGAGAAATGGAATTCCTTCCATACTTTTCTAGTGTATTGCAGTGATGATTCTGAGCTGGTAGAAAAAAATAACGGAGTACAATGTAAGCGAGTGGAAACTTTGATTCATCCAAAAAAAAAAAGTCTGAAATCTTTGAGACTGCACAATGGTAGCAAGCATGCTTCATTGCCTGCTTGTAGGTCATTCTTTGCATTTGAAGGAAAGCTGTGAGAATTTAGACTTTATTCTCAAGAAATTTAACTACAAAAATCAAGGAGGGTCAATATATGGTGATCTGAAAGTTCTCTTTTTGCTTCTTGGCTGCAAGGAGGATACACAAAGTACTCATGCTTTTTATGTGAGTGGGACAGCCAGGATAGGACTTGTCACTGGCCAATAAATTGGCCAACAAGAACATATTTGCAACCTAGACTCATTAACATAGTTGCCGAAAGTTTAGTTGATCCCACTAAAGTTCTTCTGCCACCACTCCACATTAAGCTTGGCACGATGAAGCAGTTTGTGAAGGCTCTACAGAAAGAAGTAGAAACTTCTAAGTACCCGTGGACCAAGCTTTGGGGACTGTCCGATGCAAAAATGAAGGAAGGCATTTTTGTGTCCAGATATGTGGAAACTCGTGAAAGACGACATGTTTGAAAACAAAATGAAAGCTGTTGAGAAAAAAAGCTTGAGATTCTTTTAAATAATATTCCAAAAATAGAAAAAAACGGATAGCACTCACCGATCCTTAAAAATCTTGCTTTATTTCAACGTTTAAAACATCATGGCCAGGAGAACAGATGAAGGAGTGTGTGAGCCAGTGCTGACGACTGCCGTTTCGCGCTCAACAGCGCTGCTACGGGTCAATGTGTCAGAGGATATTACAGTGGGAGAAATACTCTGGCCCAAGTATACTCTCCCCCCCCCCCCCCCCCCCCGTCCCCGTGTGCTCTTCCCACCGTGAAATTAAACACAAAGTTAAAAACACCTAAATATCACATATATACAAATCCCTCTTTTTCTTTTTTTTAATCTCCAAGGCATATAGGGGAATCCATTTTCATTACAGAGATATTGGAAATACTTTGAACAGAAAACTGTTATGCTGATATGAAAAAAAAAAATAAAAAAAACTGACACTATTATAATCAATCTGTGCAGCAATGACATGCGGATCACGTTGCTTAGATCACACCTTACTTCATTCTACAAAAAGATGGACATATCTACTCTCATTCAGTACCGTGGGACCTACCGCATCTGAACGCATGATCCACCTTGCCTCCTGTCTCAGCAGTAATTTGTGTAGATCGCCCCCCTGTGCGGATAAGACAACTTTTTCTATACCCACAAAAACAATGACATCGGGATCTCCTCCATGTGCGTCTCTGATGTGACGGATTAATCGCGGCACTCCTTTGCCTGACAGAATAGATTTATAATGCTCCCTAAATCTTACATACAAGGGCCGTATTGTTTTGCCAATATAAAATAATCTACACCGACAAAAAACTACGTAAACCACAAAATCTGTTTTACAAGATATAAACTGAAACTACATGACTTATTGCGCCCATACGGTTAATCCGTCAGGTGAAACCTACAGAACGGACAATGTCCGCATCTTTGATTGCCCTTTGGTATCCCTGTTTCCAACCAATTAGTACTCTGTTTCTTAATAGGATTTTGGACTATGTCCCTTAATCTAGTACTACGCCTGCACGAAATAAGTGGCCCCCTTGCTACAATGTCTGCTAGTTCTTTACCCCTTCCCAAAATATGCCAAATCTTCCTAATTACCAAGCGTATGTGCCTGTCCATGGGACTGTACTGGAAGCATAAAGTCAGTCTTTTTTTTTTCTTCTTAACCATTGCCTTCCCCTCCATCTGATTCATCGTTCCCCCTTCTACTCAATCCATAACTGCTTGCAATACAGTCTCAGGGTATCCTCTCTGTCTAAACCTATCACACATGTCAGCAGATTGTTCCACAAAGCCCTTCTGTGTATTAACTCTTTGAACTTGCAGGAACTGACTGTAAGGCAGCGATTGCTTGGTGTACATCGGATGTAAACTATTATAGTGCATCATAGAATTCGTTGCTGTAGGTTTGCGATACACTGATGTACTGATTGACCCCTCTAATACCTCCACCAAAATGTCAAGAAATTCTAATTGTGACCCACCAAAAACAGACGTAAAAGACATATTCATAGAATTAGTCCGATTCAAGAATTGCACAAAATCCTGGATTGCTGCTCTGAGCCATCCCATACCATAAATACATCATCAATGTATCTAAGATATAATCTAATGTGCTTCAAAAATGGATTGTTGAGGGAATATACAAATTTCTCCTCGAAATAACTCAAAAATAAATTAGCGAAGGTACATGCAGCCGGAGTCCCCATCGCGGTCCCCACCTTTTGTATATACAACGTATCCATAAACGCATTATGTGTAAGAACGAAATGAATACTATCACAAACAAAATCAACAAAATCCTTATTTTTATCAGTGGTATTCAGAATTTGTCCCATTACCTTCACCCGATTTGCTGGGGAATTTTCGTATAAAGATTTTCCACATCAATTGATACTGATGAAAAACCAGGTTGCCATGTGAAACTGCATCAAATAAGACAGTATTCCCCTCAACAATGGACGTAACAAACAATCCATGTACCGAGATAGGGGCTCAGTGAGCGACCCCATCCCGGACACGATGGGTCGTCCAGGAGGGAAGACCTGATAATTTGTGTATCTTAGGAATGTGGTACCAGTGGGGTCTGGTGGGGAACTCCGGCAGGAGCTTCTCCACTTTTTTCTGTGAAATGACATTCAAATCTACATACTTCCTCAACAAAGATCTAAGCGCAACAGCAAATTTATAGGTGGGATCCTTTTTTCACCTGACATAGGTGTTTGCCTCCGCCACATATAAGGGCCTGGGTAGCAATACCACTTTGCCACCCTTGTCCCCCGGTCTGACTATAGTGTCAGACCAGCCTTTGATTTCCATTATGGCATCCTTTTCTGCAGTTGTTAAATTAGGTGGGGCTTGGGGGCATGTCCTGAACTCCAGACAAGACAGATGTGCTTTAGAACGGCTCCTGCAATCAGGCCATCTGATTCCTAGTTTGAACTATTATAAAAAGTGCCCAGGGGCCAGAAGAATTACCGGATCATTGGGGGAGGATACCGCAACCCCCCAAAAGGACTTTGGATCCGACGGTGATCAGCCAACTGGCGAAGAACTGCTCTGCCTGTGGGCCTGGGCGCCATCTTTATACACTCGCGTCTCGTCCAGTCATCCCAGAGCAAGAAGCACGTAGCGACATTAGCTCCATAACACTCACCGGAGAAGACAAGCACAAGCGCTCCTGCCGATACACCGGAGTTCTCCCTGACGAGGTACGCCAGAGAGGGCCGTGCCCGCATCGTGAGTTTGTTGCAGGCGGCGCGCGCGTGTCCCGCCCCGCCACCTTGGTGCAGGAAAAGAGCAGCGGTGCCAGCTCTGTGTTGGATATTAGAGCGCACACACACCACCCGTCGGCTCATTGGAGGCCCCCCCAGCGGAGTGTGTCAGTAAATACTACACACGCTCCTGGAGTCCATATAAAGTAGGGACGAGACACCTGGGAGTCGGTTAAGGCCTAGGAGGAAGAAAGGAGGAGAGACTCACTTGTCCCTGACAAGTGTGGAGGGAGAGGTGCGCGTCCAAGAGGAGGATACAGAGGTCCTTTGGTGGGGGCTCTATTGCTGTACATAGAAGGGGAGAGTTTTTGCCTCCTTGTTCCATCTCCCCCCACCATCATCTTCTTGCATTGCGATACGCAGCAATAAACAACTAATCCCTCCCTGAAGAAATTGCACCTCTTGATTCCTCATCTGCACCCTGCCTTGCAGGCAGAGTACCCCCTGATCGCTCCACACTACTCTATTCCATAGACTTGGGCCCACATGTGAGAAGTTGGCAAAAGGGTACTCGAACCCCCTCCTAATATTTTTCTTTTTTTTTCTTTTTTACCCTACAACACATCTGCCATATTGGACAACTTTGTAGCAATACTCTTCTTTGCTCAAACTATGAAACTGTGATGCTCTATTTAACTACAATTACAAACATGAACACCTAAACACTACAGTGGCGCACACGTGGTGATCTTAAAAGCGAGTGCTAAATCTAGATAGAATGGTTAAACCTCATAAAGAGCGCCGCTAATCCTCTATCTCTGCTCTTTCACAAGACAAACAAAGTGATATGGAGAAATTCTTGAAACACAAACCTTCGACGACCCGAACTCCCCGTAAAAACTCACTCTAATACTACGGCAGATGACCATATCGATGACTCTGACTTGAGCGATGAAGCCTCAGGAAGCGACACTACCCATATTGGACTCTGGAGGAATTTCAAAATCTTTCCTTAAAAAGGCACTAGTTTAAGCGATGAAGCCATTGATTACTGAGGTCTCAGGCCTGCGGGCAGATATTCAGCAAATTGGCAACAGGGTGGAGTCCCTAGAAGCCACTCAATCTTCTGTTATAGATCACTCAAACAAAATAAAAGACCATTTGGACTTTCATAAATCTCAGCTAAATATGGTGTCTTTATCCATAGAAGCCCAAGAAAACTGGAGCCTCAGGAAAAACATCAGAATTAAAGGCTTACCTGAAAGTGTTTCTAATGAAATCCTTGAAAAATCAGCTAAAGAAATATTTGCACTTCTACTGCCCCAAGAAAGATGTGACCAAATGGTGATCAAAAGGATTCACCGCTCGCTCAGACCTAAACCCGCAGACCCTCCGAGAGATGTGGTACGTGGTCTCTTGAACTTCTTGGACACCTCGGCAATCTTAAACGCTGCCAGAGAGAATAAAAATATATCTTATGAAGGTTCGTCCATTCAGCTACAGTATATCAAGACCTAGCTTCATCGACTCTCGCTAAACGAAGGGTTCTAAAGCCTCTCCTTGACGTACTACGTGCGAACAAGATACTATACAAATGGTTATTCCCTTTCGGCCTGGCCATACATGGCGGAGGAAAACAAGCTACTGGTCGCCATCCAGATAACCTTGCCAAAGTTTGGGAAACGTTCAACATCGAGGCAGTAGATGCCTGGCTTCCCTTGAATATGACGCTAAATGCCCCTACCGGTCTTCGTTCCTTGGTGGGTCAAGGCGAGTGGTCCCCAGTCAAGAGACTTGCATCTCCGAAACAAAACAAGGTTGGAGCTAAAAAGAAACTACCTCCTTGAAATGCTAAGGAGTCACTCCATTCCCGGATCTTCGTTCAGTTGACAGACTTAACCTTATTGTTGCGGTTAGATTGGGTTCAGATCAGAGTTTGACATGAAAAAGGAACTTATTTTCTCCACTGTCTCCGTTAGAGAATCTAAAGGCAGTAAATGAAGATGTGAGAGGGTTTTTTTTTCTTCTCTCTTCTCCCTCTCTCCCACCTACCCATCTTGGATTGCCACTTGTGTGCCTATAGTGGACTGTTCTGTCTGTTTTGGGAGAATGTTTTGTGCCCCTACCTCCACCACGGACAGGATTTCTGATGTTAATATGTTACATTCTTCTTTCCCCAATGTTATTATTATTGTTATGGTTGATTTGTTAGTTTGGTACACATGCATAGACATCTTCTCAACTTCTTTTCTAGGTCATGACCGGCAGTGATTTCAAGTCAACCACCTTAGTGGTGGCCTCACACAACGTAAAGGGTATGCGCTCGCCAAGGAAACGGCGGCCGTTGCTGAGATTTCTGCATTCTATAAATTCTAGTATTGCATTTTTTCAGGAAACCCATTTTAAAAAGATAGGACTCCTGATATGTCAAAAACACACTTCCCTATATGGTATCACAATACAGGTACCACAGCTTCAAGGGGAGTTAGCATAGCACTAAAAAAAATGTTCCCTTTACTTTGAAAGATACTTTATCAGATCCTGAGGGGCGATACATTATGGTAAAAGGTCTGCTAGCTAACACAAAAGTTACTCTTTGCAACATCTATGCCCCAAACCATAACCAAATTAGTTGGTTAGGTCAAGTACTGAATACCCTTAGTTTATTCAAGGAAGGGATCGTAATACTAGGAGGAGACTTTAATGTCTCCCTTAACCCAACAATAGATTCCTCATCAGGTAAATCTTCTCTCAAAACAAGCGTTAAGAAAATTACACCTTGGCCTACAATCTTTAAACTTAATTGACCCATGGAGAACGTTATACCCTTTGATTACACTTTCTTTTCTTCTCCCCATAATAGTTACCATAGAATAGATTATCTCCTAACTCAAACCTGTCACTTTCAACTAGTGAAATCCGCGAAAATAGATGTTATTTCTCTCTCAGATCATGCCCCGATTTTCTTAGAAATGAATATCAAATCGTTACCTCTCCCTTCATTTAGTTGGACGCTAAACGAAACACTTTAAGACTCTAGCTCCCATGTGACTAAATTCTCAACCTCCATTAATCTTTAAATTACCTTCCAGGTACTCCCACGCCCCTGTTTTGGGAGACCCATAAAGCTGTCTTGAGAGGAGAGTTTATAGCACTTGGCTCCTTCTTGAAAAAAGAAAGGTCGAAAGAGGTAAAGTATGTCCTTCATCAGATTAACACTTTGGAAAAAATACACAAATGCTCTCAGGCTGATAAAATCCAGACAGTGCTTATAACACTTAAGGTACCGTCACACTAAGCGACGTTGCAGTGATACCGACAACGATCCGGATCGCTGCAGCGTCGCTGTTTGGTCGCTGGAGAGCTGTCACACAGACAGCTCTCCAGCGACCAACGATCCCGAGGTCCCCGGGTAACCAGGGTAAACATCGGGTTACTAAGCGCAGGGCCGCGCTTAGTAACCCGATGTTTACCCTGGTTACCAGCGAAGACATCGCTGAATCGGTGTCACACACGCCGATTCAGCGATGTCAGCGGGAGAGCCAGTGACGAAATAAAGTCCTGGCCTTTCTGCCCCGACCAGCGATATCACAGCAGGGGCCTGATCGCTGCTGCGTGTCACGCTGGACGATATCGCTATCCAGGACGCTGCAACGTCACGGATCGCTAGCGATATCGTCCAGTGTGACGGGGCCTTTAGAAGAACTCTGAAAGATCTTTTGAATATACACTCAGCAAAGATATACAGTGGGACAAAAAAGTATTTAGTCAGTCAGCAATAGTGCAAGTTCCACCACTTAAAAAGATGAGAGGCGTCTGTAATTTACATCATAGGTAGACCTCAACTATGGGAGACAAACTGAGAGAGAAAAAAAATTCAGAAAATCACATTGTCTGTTTTTTTAACAATTTATTTGCATATTATGGTGGAAAATAAGTATTTGGTCAGAAACAAACAATCAAGATTTCTGGCTCTTAAAGAAGTTGTTACAGGTCTGTGAGAGTCTCCTCTTTCCTCCACTCATTACCTGTAGTAATGGCACCTGTTTAAACTTATTATCAGTATAAAAAGACACCTGTGCACACCCTCAAACAGTCTGACTCCAAACTCCACTATGGTGAAGACCAAAGAGCTGTCAAAGGACACCAGAAACAAAATTGTAGCCCTGCACCAGGCTGGGAAGACTGAATCTGCAATAGCCAACCAGCTTGGAGTGAAGAAATCAACAGTGGGAGCAATAATTAGAAAATGGAAGACATACAAGACCACTGATAATCTCCCTCGATCTGGGGCTCCAGGCAATATCCCACCCCGTGGGGTCAGAATGATCACAAGAACGGTGAGCAAAAATCCCAGAACCACGCGGGGGGACCTAGTGAATGAACTGCAGAGAGCTGGGACCAATGTAACAAGGCCTACCATAAGTAACACACTACACCACCATGGACTCAGATCCTGCAGTGCCAGACGTGTCCCACTGCTTAAGCCAGTACATGTCCGGGCCCGTCTGAAGTTTGCTAGAGAGCATTTGGATGATCCAGAGGAGTTTTGGGAGAATGTCCTATGGTCTGATGAAACCAAACTGGAACTGTTTGGTAGAAACACAACTTGTCGTGTTTGGAGGAAAAAGAATACTGAGTTGCATCCATCAAACACCATACCTACTGTAAAGCATGGTGGTGGAAACATCATGCTTTGGGGCTGTTTCTCTGCAAAGGGGCCAGGACGACTGATCCGGGTACATGAAAGAATGAATGGGGCCATGTATCGTGAGATTTTGAGTGCAAACCTCCTTCCATCAGCAAGGGCATTGAAGATGAAATGTGGCTGGGTCTTTCAACATGACAATGATCCAAAGCACACCGCCAGGGCAACGAAGGAGTGGCTTCGTAAGAAGCATTTCAAGGTCCTGGAGTGGCCTAGCCAGTCTCCAGATCTCAACCCTATAGAAAACCTTTGGAGGGAGTTGAAAGTCCGTGTTGCCAAGCGAAAAGCCAAAAACATCACTGCTCTAGAGGAGATCTGCATGGAGGAATGGGCCAACATACCAACAACAGTGTGTGGCAACCTTGTGAAGACTTACAGAAAACGTTTGACCTCTGTCATTGCCAACAAAGGATATATTACAAAGTATTGAGATGAAATTTTGTTTCTGACCAAATACTTATTTTCCACCATAATATGCAAATAAAATGTTAAAAAAACAGACAATGTGATTTTCTGGATTTTTTTTTCTCAGTTTGTCTCCCATAGTTGAGGTCTACCTATGATGTAAATTACAGACGCCTCTCATCTTTTTAAGTGGTGGAACTTGCACTATTGCCGACTGACTAAATACTTTTTTGCCCCACTGTATATGAGAAGCCAACAGAAGTTCTACCTCCATGGGAATAGAGGCAGCAAAGTTATGACCTCTCTTCTGAAAAAGCGTTGTGGGCGAACCTTTATCGCACAACTAAAAGCTATAAATGGTTCAAATATCTTTGAGACCACGGACATTGCCAGGGAATTTAAACATTTCTACGAAAGCCTCTATAATCTAGATATAACAGAAGACATGAGGGATCCTGTGGTGGCTTCGGAAGCAATAGATACCTTCCTTTCTTCTTTGAAACTCCCCTCATTATCTTTGGACGACATTACATCTTTAACGGCCCCAATTACGCCTGAAGAAGTGTTAGAAACTCTATCCACTATTCCTAATGGGAAAGCCCTGGGCCTGGATGGCCTCCCAATTATCTATTACAAAAAACTAATTAAACCCCTGTTGCCCCATTTTGTAACCCTATTCAACTCTTATCTTACAGGACAATCCCTCCCGATACAAGATCTAGAAGCCTTTATTACGGTATTTTTCAAAAGAGGGCAAAGACCCCAATCTTTGCTCAAGTTATAGACCCATATCCCTTCTCAATACAGACACGAAATTATGGGCAAAACTCTTAGCGAACAGATTGGGAAACATCCTTCCTAAAATATTTCACTCAGACCAGGCAGGGTTTGTACGAGGAAGAGAGGGCAAAGATAATTCAACTAAAGTCCTCCAATCCATAATGTATGCTAGAAAACGGAATATGCATCTAGCTCTCTTGTCTACAGATGCTGAGAAAGCTTTTGATAGTGAGTTGGAGGTATATGGAGAATGTCTTGATCAAGTTTGGTTCCCCCCCACAGTTAGTTACAGCGATTTTTTTTTTTTTCTTTGTATTCCTCTCCCACTGCCAGGGTCCAGGTTAATGGTATCTTATCGGATACTTTTAATATCAACCTTGGTACCAGGCAGGGGTGTCCCTTATCTCCATCCTTATTTATACTGGTTATCGAAACGCTGATCCAAAGAATCAGACAAGAAGAACAGATTAAGGGGTTACAGATAGGAAGAATGGAACTAAAAACGCTAGCCTTCACAGACTACTTGCTTTTCTTTATCTCTAATCCTTTTAAAGCATTCCCCATTATTCTTAATATACTTAATTATTTTGGTAAGTTATCAAATTTCAAAATTAACAATTCTAAATCGGAAGCCCTTAATATTACCCTATCAAACTTTCAACTATCTAATTTGCATAAAGTGACTCCCTTCTCTTGGTCTACATCCTCCATAAAATATTTGGGAATTTGGATTACCAAAGACCCCACTGATTTATTCAGTTTTAATTTTCCACCCCTAATACAGAAAATGGATGCGTTGTTGAAATCCTATGACTTACCCACTCTATTGTGGATGGGTCGTATCAATGTATTCAAAGCATATCTGATGCCTATACTATTATACTGCATGAATATGGTTCCCATTAGTCTCCCCCATACTTTTTTCAAAAATCTAAAATCCCTGATAAATTCATATGGAGGAATAAAACAGCTAGGCTACCGTTCAAACTATTAACATATCCCACCTCCTGCGGAGGTTTGGGAGTTCCTGACCCTTACGTCTATTTTAACCCCTCTGTGACCTTAGATGTAGTATCCCGTCGAGGTGCCCTGGGCCTATCTGACCCTGGACGGGATAGTACGTCATAGCGATCGGCAGCGCTCACGGGGGGAGCGCCGCCGATCGCGGCCGGGTGTCAGCTGCTTATCGCAGCTGACATCCGGCACTATGTGCCAGGAGCGGTCACGGACCGCCCCCGGCACATTAACCCCCGGCACACCGCGATCAAAGATGATCGCGATGTGCCGGCAGTACAGGAAAGCATCGCGCAGGGAGGGGGCTCCCTGCGGGCTTCCCTGAGCCCCCCGCAGCAACGCGATGTGATCGCGTTGCTGCGAGGGTCTTACCTCCTTCCCTCCCTGCTCCAGGCCCGGATCCAAGATGGCCGCGGATCCGGGTCCTGCAGGGAGTGAGGTGGCTTACCAAGTGCCTGCTCAGAGCAGGCACTTGGTAACGCTGCACTGCTCTCAGACAGATCGGTGATCTGTCAGAGTGCTGTGCAAACTGGCAGATCACCGATCTGTATTGTCCCCCCCTGGGACAAAGTAAAAAAGTTTTAAAAAAAAAATTTCCAAATGTGAAAAAAAAAATAAAAATATTCCTAAATAATGAAAAAAAAAAAAAATTATTCCCATAAATACATTTCTTCATCTAAATAAAAAAAAAAAACAATAAAAGTACACATATTTAGTATCGCCGCGTCCGTAACGACCCGACCTATAAAACTGGCCCACTAGTTAACCCCTTCAGTAAACACCGTAAGAAAAGGAAAAAAAGAGGCAAAAAACAACGCTTTATTATCATACCGCCGAACAAAAAGTGGAATAACACGTGATCAAAAAGACAGATATAAATAACCATGGTACCGCTGAAAACGTCATCTTGTCCCGCAAGAAATGAACCGCCATACAGCATCATCAGCAAAAAAATAAAAAAGTTATAGTCCTGAGAATAAAGCGATGCAAAAATAATTATTTTTTCTGTAAAATAGTTTTTATCGTATAAAAGCGCCAAAACATAAAAAATGATATAAATGAGGTGTCGCTGTAATCGTACTGAACCGAAGAATAAAACTGCTTTATCAATTTTACCAAACGCGGAACGGTATAAACGCCTCCCCCAAAAGAAATTCATGAATAGCTGGTTTTCGGTCATTCTTCCTCACAAAAATCGGAATAAAAAGCGATCAAAAAATGTCACGTGCCCTAAAATGTTACCAATAAAAACGTCAACTCGTCCCGCAAAAAACAAGACCTCACATGACTCTGTGGACCAAAATACGGAAAAATTATAGCTCTCAAAATATGGTAACGCAAAAAATATTTTTTGCAATAAAAAGCGTTTTTCTGTGTGTGACGGCTGCCAATCGTAAAAACCCGCTAAAAAACTCGCTATAAAAGTAAATCAAACCCCCCTTCATCACCCCCTTAGTTAGGGAAAAATAAAAAAAATGTATTTATTTCCATTTTCCCATTAGGGCTAGGGCTAGGGTTAGGATTAGGGCTAGGGTTAGAGTTAGGGCTAGGGTTGGGGCTACAGTTAGGGTTGGGGCTAAAGTTAGGGTTTTGATTACATTTACAGTTGGGAATAGGGTTGGGATTAGGGTTAGGGGTGTGTTTGGATTAGGGTTTCAGTTATAATTGGGGGGTTTCCACTGTTTAGGCACATCAGGGGCTCTCCAAACACGACATGGCGTTCGATCTCAATTCCAGCCAATTCTGCGTTGAAAAAGTAAAACAGTGCTCCTTCCCTTCCGAGCTCTCCCGTGTGCCCAAACAGCGGTTTACCCCAACATATGGGGTATCAGCGTACTCAGGACAAATAGGACAACAAATTTTGGGGTCCAATTTCTCCTGTTACCCTTGGGAAAATACAAAACTGGGGGCTAAAAAATAATTTTTGTGAGAAAACAAAAAAATTTTTATTTGCACGGCTCTGCGTTACAAACTGTACTTGGGGGTTCAAAGTTCTCACAACACATCTAGATGAGTTCCTTAGGGGGTCTACTTTCCAAAATGGTGTCACTTGTGGGGGGTTTCTACTGTTTAGTTACATTAGGGGCTCTGCAAACGCATTGTGACGCCTGCAGACCATTCCATCTAAGTCTGCATTCCAAATGGCGCTCCTTCCCTTCCGAGCCCTCCCATGCGCCCAATCGGTGGTTCCCCCCCACATATGGGGTATTAGAGTACTCAGGATAAATTGACAACAACTTTTGGGGTCCAATTTCTCCTGTTACCCTAGGGAAAATACAAAACTGGGGGCTAAAAAATAATTTTTGTGGGAAAAAAATTTTGTTTTATTTTTATGGCTCTGCATTATAAACTTCTGTGAAGCCCTTGGTGGGTCAAAGTGCTCACCACACATCCAGATAAGTTCCTTAGGGGGTCTACTTTCCAAAATGGTGTCACTTGTGGGGGGTTTCAATGTTTAGGCACATCAGTGGCTCTCCAAATGCAACATGGCGTCCCATCTCAATTCCTGTCAATTTTGGCATGAAAAGTCAAACGGTGCTCCTTCCCTTCCGAGCTCTACCATGTGCCTAAACAGTGGTTTACCCCCACATATGGGGTATCAGCGTACTCAGGACAAATTGTACAACAACTTTTGAGGTCCAATTTCTTCTCTTACCCTTGGAAAAATAAAAAATTGGGGGCAAAAATATAATTTTTGTGAAAAAATATGATTTTTTATTTTTACGGTTCTGCATTATAAACTTCTGTGAAGCACTTGGTGGGTCAAAGTGCTTACCACCCCTCTAGATAAGTTCCTTAGGGGGTCTACTTTCCAAAATGGTGTCACTTGTGGGGGGTTTCAATGTTTAGGCACATCAGTGGCTCTCCAAACGCAACATGGCGTCCCATCTCAATTCCTGTCAATTTTGCATTGAAAAGTCAAATTGCCCTCCTTCGCTTCCAAGCTCTGTCATGCGCCCAAACAGTGGTTTATCCCCACATATGGGATATCGGCGTACTCAGGACAAATTGTACAACAACTTTTGGGGTCCATTTTCTCCTGTAACCCTTGGTAAAATAAAACAAATTGGAGCTGAAATAAATTTTTTGTGAAAAAAAGTTAAATGTTCATTTTTGTTTAAACATTCCAAAAATTCCTATGAAACACCTGAAGGGTTAATAAACTTCTTGAATGTGGTTTTGAGCACCTTGAGGGGTGCAGGTTTTAGAATCGTGTCACACTTGGGTATTTTCTATCATATAGACCCCTCAAAATGACTTCAAATGAGATGTGGTCCCTAAAAAAAAAATGGTGTTGTAAAAATGAGAAATTGCTGGTCAACTTTTAACCCTTATAACTCCCTAACAAAAAAAAAAATTTTTTCCAAAATTATGCTGATGTAAAGTAGACATGTGGGAAATGTTACTTATTAAGTATATTGTGTGACATATCTCTGTGATTTAATTGCATAAAAATTCAAAGTTTGAAAATTGCGAAATTTTCAAAATTTTCGCCAAATTTCCATTTTTTTCACAAATAAACGCAGGTACTATCAAAGAAATTTTACCACTATCATGAAGTACAATATGTCACGAGAAAACACTGTCAGAATCACCAGGATCCGTTGAAGCGTTCCAGAGTTATAACCTCATAAAGGGACAGTGGTCAGAATTGTAAAAATTGGCCTGGTCATTGACGTGCAAACCACCCTTGGGGCTAAAGGGGTTAAAGCCATCCATTTAAGCAGATGGTTAAGAAATGCACTCCGCTTTGAGAGGGGAACACTGGACACTATAGACATAGCTTTACTGGGCGTTAAGGGAATTCCATTCTTATGGTCTCGCTCAAAACCATTGGAATCGTTGGACTAGACGATATAACCCTAGCTACTCTACATATCAGACGCTCTATATTAAATGATTTACCACCAGAGTCATTTCCTTCATCATTTACTCCTATTGCAGCCATTCCATACCTTGATAATCCCAATTTTAAGGATTCATACAACCTATGGTCGACGCTACCTATGGATTCTCTGCAATTTTTATGATGGAAAAGTTTTTAAAAACGATATTTGGCCTAGTAACGCTCTGACTTTCCCATAAACCTTTCTTCAAGAACATCATATTAAACTCATTCTTCTACAATTCAGACAATTCCCGCATAGGTCCAGTTGGTCATGGTTAGACCTTATGTTTAAAACCGGATTAGCTAGATTTACTCATATCTCGAATATACTCCCGACTCATTATCCCTCCTCAGATCTCTAGATCCTTTTTCATTTATTCTTGGGAATCCGAACTTAACCCCTTTCTGACATTAGACGTACTATCCCGTCGAGGTGGGATGGGCCCCTATGACCAGCGACGGGATAGTACGTCATGCCCTTTACTGCGACACTGCGACTTAAAGGGAACCTGTCACCCCGTTTTTTGAGATTGAGCTATAAATACTGTTAAATAGGGCCTGCGCTGTGTGTTCCTATAGTGTATGTAGTGTACCCCGATTCCCCACCTATGCTGAGAAATAACTTACCAAAGTCGCCGTTTTCGCCTGTCAATCAGGCTGGTCAGGTCGGGAGGGCGTGGTGACATCGCTGGTTCTTCCTCAGCTTTACGTTGGTGGCGTAGTGGTGAACAAGCAGCGCGCGATCTGCGCTGTCATCCCTTTCTTCGGTGGGGGCGGCCATCTTCCTGGGGCCGCGCGTGCGCAGATCGAGTGCTCTGCTGCACGGGGCTTCAGGAAAATGGCCGCGGGATGCCGCGCGTGCGCATTAGAGATCGCGGCGGCCATTTTCCCAAAGCCGAGTTTGCATCTCGGCTTTGGGAAAATGGCCGCCGCGATCTCTAATGCGCACGCGCGGCATCCCGCGGCCATTTTCCTGAAGCCCCGTGCAGCAGAGCACTCGATCTGCGCACGCGCGGCCCCAGGAAGATGGCCGCCCCCACCGACGAAAGGGATGACAGCGCAGATCGCGCGCTGCTTGTTCACCACTACGCCACCAACGTAAAGCTGAGGAAGAACCAGCGATGTCACCACGCCCTCCCGACCTGACCAGCCTGATTGACAGGCGAAAACGGCGACTATGGTAAGTTATTTCTCAGCATAGGTGGGGAATCGGGGTACACTACATACACTATAGGAACACACAGCGC
Source organism: Ranitomeya imitator (assembly GCF_032444005.1). Lineage (NCBI taxonomy): Eukaryota > Metazoa > Chordata > Amphibia > Anura > Dendrobatidae > Ranitomeya > Ranitomeya imitator. The sequence goes on along the minus strand of NC_091283.1, from coordinate 681,397,856 downwards.
AGGCCCTATTTAACAGTATTTATAGCTCAATCTCAAAAAACGGGGTGACAGGTTCCCTTTAAGTTGCGGTGATCGCATTAAAATTCCGACGCCATCTTACCTTGGGGAAGATGGCCTCGGCATCCTGGGGTATGGCGTCCCCTCACCGCCTCCCGATCGCTGTGATTGGCTCTTCAATTCTGAACATCCAATCACAGCCTTTCTCTTCGTTTCAGCCAATCAGCTTGGCTGAAACAGTGAGGTCCCAGGCTACGATCGAGTACCGATGTACTCTATCCTGGGGCCAGTGCCTGGCAACCCAGGCACTGGCCAAAACCCCCCCGGATTGGCGCGATCGACGATCACATCGATCGCGCCAATCGCAGGGCACAGCGGCTGTGTTACCGCGCTGTGCCCTGCCTGAAAATACCTGATCCGGAGCCTTCCTCAGCTGCCCTGCGGCTCCGGATCCTGCAGCTGTGATTGGCGCGATCGATGTGATCGTCGATCGCGCCAATCAGGAACAGACCCGCCGGACTGGCGCGATCAACGATCACATCGATCGCGCCGATCGCAGGGCACAGCGGCGGTGTTACCGCGCTGTGCCCTGCTTGGAAATCCATTTGCCGGGCCCTGCCTCATCTTCCTGCCACCTCCCCCGCTACCTCCTGCAGTTCTGCCAATCAGGGCACAGCAGCGGTGTGCCCGCGCTGTGACCTGCCGGTAACCTGCTGGTCACCTGCTGGTGACCTGCCTATGAACGGAGCTGTGAGCTCCGATCATAGGCTGGTGCCTAGCAACACCGGCGTCACCAGGGCCTCCTCTGATTGGTGGGATTAATGTGATCATTCAATCCCACCAATGACAGGTCACAGCAGCGGTGTGACCGCTCTGTGACCTGTCTCACCTGTCCCTGACCTGTCTGACCGATCTTCAGGAATCCTCACACTGGGTGAGGATTCCTGCAAAGCGGTCACGCTGACCAATTCTCTCCTTTGCTTAGACTTGTGGTGCCACAGTAGCCTGTGACACCACAATTCTTGCTAAAGAAAAAAGAAAGAAGACAGAAGAAAGAAGACAGAAGAAAGAAGAGAGACTACAAACGTAAGTGTTCATCCCCGATCCCGGCCCGATCTTACTTCACCCCCCCTTACCCTTACCTCCCCCCCCCCCCCTTACCCTTACCTTCCCCCTTCCCCCTCCCCCCCTTCCCGGCCCGATCTTACTTCACCCCCCTTACCCTTACCTCCCCCCCCTTACCTTCCCCCTCCCCCCCTCCTGTTCCCCCTCCACCCTCACTTTGCGCCGCGTCCGTACGTGCCCAAATTTAGCAGCCTCCGAGCGTTGATTGGTGACGCAGTTCACCAATCAACACTCGTTCTCGCTTTTCTTTTTCACCCCCCTTAGCGCCGCCGAGCGTTGATTGGTGACGCACTTCACCGATCAACACTCGTGCTCGCTTTTCTTTCCCACATCCCCTTGCGCGCACCCAACCGCTGCGTCCAAACCCGTGCCTTTCATTTTTTTTTTTTTACACATCCCCGTCCGTGCATCCAGCCGCTGCGTCTGAACCCGTGCCTTTCATTTCTTTTTTTTTTTTTTTTTTTACACATCCCCGTCCGTGCACCCAGCCGCTGCGTCGGAACCCGTGCCTTTCATTTCTTTTTTTTTTTTTTTACACATCCCCGTCCGCGCACCCAGCCGCTGCGTCTAAACCCATGTCTTTCATTTGTTTTTGTTTTTTCACACATCCCTGTCCGCCCACCCAGCCGCTGCGTCTAAACCTGTGCCTTTCATTTCTTTTTTTTTTTTTTTTTTTTACACATCCCCGTTCACACACCCAGCAGCCGCCGAACTTTGATAAGTGACGCAGTTCACTTATCAGAGCTAGGGCCTGCTGTTTTAGACTTTTCCTTTCACAGGTATTTTTTTTTTCCCTATTTGCTTTTTTTTCCTTTAGCTTTTTCCTTTCAGAATAGTTTGCACCAAACGCTATCCCCCCCCCACACGTACACTGTTACCAATAAATATTACACCCAAGCACCATACTCGCAAAAAAATGTCCCGTTCGTCCCAGCAGCGCTATTCATTGGAGGAGGCATATGCTTTCCTTGCCTCCAACACTGATAGCGAGGGACAGGATCCCACATTCCTTTACTCTTCAGATTCTTCATCCTCTTCCTCCTCCTCCTCCTCATCTTCCTCCTCACCTTCCTCCTCGGGTCCTGCAGAACCGCCACGCAGACGCCCCAGGAGAGAAATCAGGCAGCGCCCACTCCTGAAGATGAACCAGCGCGACCCTCTTCGGACCCCATTTGGACCTCGCCCCCCAAAAATTACGAGCCACTGATTCCTGATTTTGTGGCAGAATCAGGAATCAAGTTTGACACCACCGGCCTCACGGAAATAGACTTTTTCAAAGTCTCTTTCTCTGAGGCTTTCGTTAACCTCATGGTGGAGCAAACTAATTTGTATGCTCGGCAATTTTTGGAGCAAAACCCCCGTTCATCATTTTCTAACTGGTCTCCTGTAGACGCAGTTGAAATGACGCAGTTTTGGGGCCTGGTCCTGCATATGGGGATCGTGAAGAAGCCAGAAATTCGGCAATATTGGAGTGTAGATATTTTATATAACACTCCAGTGTTCCGAATGGTCATGGTTCGGACGCATTTTGAGGCCATCCATAAGTTCCTGCATTACAACGATAATGCACAGTGTCCCGCACGAGATTACCCCAATTTTGACCGTCTGTTCAAAGTTCAGCCGGTCATCGAACACTTCAGCAAAAAGTTTGCTGAAGTGTACGTGCCCAAAAGGGACATCTGTGTGGATAAGTCCTTGGTTCATTTTAAGGGGCGGCTCAGATTCCGTCAATACCTGCCCAGCAAAAGGGCCAGGTACGGAATCAAACTCTACAAGCTGTGTGAGAGTACCTCAGGGTACACCTACAGCTTTAGAGTGTACGAAGGGAAGGACAGCAGGATTGAACCGCCTGAGTGTCCTTCCATCCTGGGAGTGAGTGGGAAAATTGTGTGGGATTTGGTGCACCCACTGCTGGATAAAGGTTATCACCTCTACACTGATAACTTTTAGTCCAGCATCCCACTCTACAAATCCCTCTCTGCGCGAGGTACCACAGCCTGCGGTTCTGTCCGCAAAAATCAGAGAGGCCTCCCGAAGACGCTACTTGGGCAGATGCTCAGAAAAGGTGAGAGCAAAGCCCAATGTAGCGACCACCTGCTGGTGGTCAAGTACAAGGACAAGAGGGATGTCCTTCTCTTGACCACCATACACGGTGATGGCAGTGCCCTCGGCAGTGTACGGGGTACCTCAACACAGGTCTGCAAACCGAACTGTGTACTGGGGTACAACAAAAACAAGGGGGGCGTTGATCTCTCCGATCAACTCCTCCAACCGTACAGTGCTTTGAGGAAGGCCAAGGTGTGGTACAAAAAGCTGTCCGTGTACATCGTACAAATGGCAATGCTCAACGCTTTCCTGCTGTCACGATGTGCACGACACACTGATATGTCGTACCTTCAGTTCCAGGAGGTAGTGGTTAAGGTCCTGATATTTGGCACGAGTGAAGGAGTGGGCCCCAGTACTTCCGGAACTGAGGATGCTCGTATCGTACCAGGTCAGCATTTTCCGGGGGTGGTCCCGCCAACTGATAGAAAAAGTAAGCCGCAAAAAAGGTGCCGAGTGTGCTACAAAAGAGGAGTACGCAAGGACACCATCTATCAATGTGACACCTGCCCCGACAAACCTGGCCTGTGTATGAAGGACTGCTTCAAATTGTACCACACCTCCATGCACTACTAATTTACTTAACAGGAACCAGTAGATTAGTTCCAAAGAGGGGGCACATCTAAGTAAGTTCCTTGGGGGTCTAGGTTCCAAAATGATGTCACCTGTGGGGTTTTTTTACTGTTTAGACACATCAGGGGCTCTGCAAACGGAACATGACGCCCTCAGAACTAGTGTTGGGAATTCTGCTCTTGGGTTCCCTCCAGTGGTTGTAGGTGGGAATGCAGTTGTGTCTGAGTCACAGTCCTGGCCAGGTGTATCTGCTAATTGCTGTTCGGACTGGGATATTTAAGTGTGCAGGATTCATTAGCCCTTGCCAGTTGTCAATGTTTCTTTGGAAGTTTTGGATCTCTGCCTGGCCTCACCTGCTTAGCTGCCAGTTCAGCAAAGATAAGTGTCTGTTTCTTTTTCTGAAGCACACTTGCTGTGTGCTTATTTTCAGTGCTGATCTTTTGTTTCTATTTGTCCAGCTTAGACTGTGTCAGCTGTTTTTCTCAGTCTCTTTGGATTCTCTGGAGTTGCAGTTATACTCTCCACGTCTTTAGTTAGATGGTGGAGTTTTTGTATTTTCTGCTGTGGATATTTTGGAAGGGTTTTAATACTGACCGCACAGAACTCTGTCCTGTCCTTTTCTATTTAGGTAGAAGTGGCCTCCTTTGCTAAGCCTGTTTTCTGCCTGCGTGTGTCTTTTCCTCTCCAACTCACAGTCAATATTTGTGGGGGGCTGCCTATCCTTTGGGGGTCTACTCTGAGGCAAGATAGTTTTCCTATTTCCATCTTTAGGGGTATTTAGTCCTCCGGCTGTGTCGAGGTGTCTAGGTTTTGTTAGGTACACCCCACGGCTACTTCTAGTTGCGCTGATAGGATCAGGGTTTGCGGTCAGTATAAGTTACCACCTACTCCAGAGAAGGTTTTCATGCTGCTCCAAGGCCACCTGATCATAACAGTACAACTGGCCAACAATGAGTTAAATGCATCTCAGAAGAAGGGAGGAAAGGTCTTGAGCCATTTTTCTTCAGTCTGTTTTGTCTTCTCCTCCCTCTTTATCTCTGGATGGCTGAAGAGCCTTGTGCTAGCATGAATGTTCAGGAATTAGCTTCTCGTGTAGACCAGCTTGCTGCTAGGATACTGGGTATTTCTGATTATATTGTTCAAACTCCTGCTTTGGAACCGAAGATTCCTACTCCTGATTTATTTTTTGGTGACCGGTCCAAATCTTTGAGTTTTAAAAACAACTGTAAACTGTTTTTTGCATTGAAACCTCGATCCTCTGGTGATTCCATTCAACAAGTTAAAATCATCATCTCCCTGCTGCGTAGTGATCCACAGGATTGGACATTTTCCCTGGAATCTGGGGATCCTGCTTTGCTTAATGTAGACTCCTTCTTTCAGGCGTTAGGATTATTATATGATGAACCTAATTCGGTGGATCAAGCTGAGAAGACCTTGTTGGCCCTGTCTCAGGGGCAAGAGGCGGCTGAATTGTATTGTCAGAAATTCAGAAAATGGTCTGTGTTGACTACATGGAATGATGATGCTTTGGCGGCAATTTTCAGAAAGGGTCTTTCTGAATCCGTTAAAGATGTTATGGTGGGGTTTCCCACACCCTCCAATCTGAGTGATTCTATGTCTCTGGCCATTCAGATTGATCGGCGCTTGCGGGAGCGCAGAACTGTGCGCGCTATGGCGTTATGCTCAGAGCAAATTCCTGAGCCTATGCAGTGTGATAGGATTCTGTCTAAAACAGAACGACAAGGTTTCAGACGTCTCAATAGGTTGTGTTATTATTGTGGTGACGCTTCCCATGTCATTTCAGTCTGTCCTAAGCGGACAAAGAGGATCGCCAGTTCATTTACCATCAGTACGGTACAACCTAAATTTCTGTTATCTGTGTCCTTGATCTGCTCATTGTCATCATTTTCTGTCATGGCGTTTGGATTCAGGCGCTGCCTTGAACTTAATGGACTTTGACTTTGCTAGGCGTTGTGGTTTTCCCTTGCAGCCTTTGCAGAACCCTATTCCTTTAAGGGGCATTGATGCTACACCCTTGGCTAAAAATAAGGCCCAGTTTTGGACACAGGTGACCATGCGCATGGCGCCAGCCCATCAGGAAGGTTGTCGATTTCTGGTGTTGCATAATTTGCATGATGCTATCGTGCTGGGTTTTCCCTGGTTACAGGTGCATAATCCTGTGTTGGACTGGAAGTCCGTGTCTGTGACTAGTTGGGGTTGTCAGGGGGTTCATAATGATGTTCCTCTGATGTCTATCGTCCCTTCTTCCTGTTCTGAAATTCCGGAGTTTTTGTCTGATTTTCAGGATGTATTCGATGAGCCCAAGTCCAGTTTCCTTCCACCGCACAGGGACTGCGATTGTGCTATTGACTTGATTCCAGGCTGTAAGTTTCCTAAGGGCCGACTTTTCAACCTGTCTGTACCTGAACATGCCGCCATGCGGAGCTATATTAAGGTGTCTTTGGAGAAAGGGCATATTCGGCCATCTTCTTCACCGTTGGGAGCGGGGTTCTTTTTTGTTGCTAAATAAGATGGTTCCTTAAGACCCTGTATTGATTATCGTCTCTTGAATAATATCACGGTCAAGTTTCAATATCCTTTACCTTTGCTTTTCGATTTGTTTGCTAGGATTAAGGGAGCTAGTTGGTTTACTAAGATTGACCTTCGGTGAGGCTTATAATCTTGTTCGTATTAAACAGGGTGATGAATGGAAAACTGCGTTTAACACGCCCAAAGGCCATTTTGAATACATTGTGATGCCATTCGGACTCTCTAATGCTCCATCTGTTTTTCACTCCTTCACGCATGATATCTTCCGGGATTATCTTGATAAATTCTTGATTGTATATTTGGACGATATTTTGATTTTTTTCCGATGATTGGGAGTCTCATGTGCAGCAGGTCAGGATGGTATTTCAGATCCTTTGTGACAATGCCTTGTTTGTGAAAGGGTCTGTGTCTTTTTGGGGTGAAGAATGTTTCCTTTTTGGGCTTTATTTTTTCTCCCTCGTCTATAGAGATGGATCTGGTTAAGGTTCAGGCCATTCATGATTGGATTCAGCCCATATCCTTGAAGAGCCTTCAGAAATTTTTGGATTTTGCTAATTTTTATCGCCGTTTCATTGCTAATTTTTCCATCGTGGTTAAACCCTTGACTGATTTGACGAAGAAGGGCGCTCATGTGGCGAATTGTTCCCCTGCGGCTGTCTCTGCCTTTCAGGAACTTAAACGTCGTTTTACTTCTGCTCCAGTGTTGCGTCAACCGGATGTTTCTCTTCCGTTTCAGGTTGAGGTTGACGCTTCTGAGATTGGGGCAGGGACTGTTTTGTCTCAGAGGGATCCTGTTGGTTCCTTAATGAAACCGTGTGCCTTCTTTTCCCGTAAGTTTTTGCCTGCTGAGCGCAATTATGATATCGGCAATCGGGAGTTGTTGGCTATGAAATGGGCGTTTGAGGAGTGGTGACATTGGCTTGAGGGAGCTAAGCACCGTATTGTGGTCTTGACCGATCATAAGAATCTGATTTACCTCGAGTCTGCCAAACGGTTGAATCCTAGACAGGCTCGATGGTCCTTGTTTTTTTCTCGTTTTGATTTTGTGGTCTCGTACCTTCCGGGTTCTAAGAATATTAAGGCTGATGCCCTCTCTAGGAGTCTTTTGCCTGATTCTCCTGAGGTCTTAGAGCCGGTCGGTATTCTGAAAGAGAGGGTGGTCCTTTCTGCCATTTCCTTTTTTTTACGACGGGTTCTTCAGGAATTTCATTCTGACAAACCTGATCGCTGTCCTGTGGGGAAACTGTTTGTTCCTGACAGATGGACTAGTAGAGTGATTTCTGAGGTTCACTGTTCCGTGTTGGCTGGTCATCCTGGCATTTTTGGTACCAGAGATTTGGTTGGTAGGTCCTTTTGGTGGCCTTCATTGTCGCGTGATGTGCGTTCTTTTGTGCAGTCCTGTGGGACTTGTGTGCGGGCCAAGCCTTGTTGCTCCCGTGCTAGTGGGTTGCTTTTGCCATTGCCGATCCCTGAGAGGCCCTGAACGCATATTTCTATGGATTTTATTTCCGATCTTCCTGTTTCCCAGAGGATGTCGGTTATCTGGGTTGTTTGTGACCGATTCTCTAAGATTGTTCATTTGGAGCTTTTGCCTAAATTGCCTTCTTCTTCTGATTTGGTTCCGTTGTTCTTTCAGCATGTGGTCCGTTTGCATGGTATTCCAGAGAATTTTGTGTCCGACAGAGGTTCCCAGTTTGTTTTTAGGTTTTGGCGGGCCTTTTGTTCCAAGCTGGGCATTGATTTGTCTTTTTCCTCTGCATTTCATCCTCAGACAAATGGCCAGACCGAGCGTACTAATCAGACTTTGGAGACTTATTTGAGATGCGTTGTCTGCTAATCAGGATGATTGGGTGGCTTTTTTGCCATTGGCCGAGTTTGCCCTTAATAATCGGGCTAGTTCGGCTACTTTGGTTTCGCCTTTCTTTTGTAATTTTGGTTTTCATCCTCGTTTTTCTTCTGGGCAGGTTGAGCCTTCTGACTGTCCTGGTGTGGATTCTGTGGATGACAGGTTGCAGCAGATTTGGGCTCATGTGGTGGACAATTTGGTGTTGTCTCAGGAGGAGGCTCAGCGTTTTGCTAACCGTCGTCGGTGTGTTGGTTCCCGGCTTCGGGTTGGGGATCTGGTCTAGTTGTCTTCCCGTCATGTTCCTATGAAGGTTTCTTCTCCTAAGTTTAAGCCTCGGTTTATTGGTCATATAGGATTTCTGAGATTATTAATCCGGTGTCTTTTCGACTGGCGCTTCCGGCCTCTTTTGCTATCCATAATGTCTTCCATAGATCTTTGTTGCGGAAATACAGGTCCTTCTCAAAAAATTAGCATATAGTGTTAAATTTCATTATTTACCATAATGTAATGATTACAATTAAACTTTCATATATTATAGATTCATTATCCACCAACTGAAATTTGTCAGGTCTTTTATTGTTTTAATACTGATGATTTTGGCATACAACTCCTGATAACCCAAAAACCTGTCTCAATAAATTAGCATATCAAGAAAAGGTTCTCTAAACGACCTATTACCCTAATCTTCTGAATCAACTAATTAACTCTAAACACATGCAAAAGATACCTGAGGCTTTTATAAACTCCCTTCCTGGTTCATTACTCAAAACCCCCATCATGGGTAAGACTAGCGACCTGACAGATGTCAAGAAGGCCATCATTGACACCCTCAAGCAAGAGGGTAAGACCCAGAAAGAAATTTCTCAACAAATAGGCTGTTCCCAGAGTGCTGTATCAAGGCACCTCAATGGTAAGTCTGTTGGAAGGAAACAATGTGGCAGAAAACGCTGTACAACGAGAAGAGGAGACCGGACCCTGAGGAAGATTGTGGAGAAGGACCGATTCCAGACCTTGGGGAACCTGAGGAAGCAGTGGACTGAGTCTGGTGTGGAAACATCCAGAGCCACCGTGCACAGGCGTGTGCAGGAAATGGGCTACAGGTAAAGCCACTTTTGAGCTACAGAGAAGCAGCACTGGACTGTTGCTAAGTGGTCCCAAGTACTTTTTTCTGATGAAAGGAAATTTTGCATGTCATTCGGAAATCAAGGTGCCAGAGTCTGGAGGAAGACTGGGGAGAAGGAAATGCCAAAATGCCTGAAGTCCAGTGTCAAGTACCCACAGTCAGTGATGGTGTGGGGTGCCATGTCAGCTGCTGGTGTTGGTCCACTGTGTTTCATCAAGGGCAGGGTCAATGCAGCTAGCGATCAGGAGATTTTGGAGCACTTCATGCTTCCATCGGCTGAAATGCTTTATGGAGATGAAGATTTCATTTTTCAGCACGACCTGGCACCTGCTCACAGTGCCAAAACCACTGGTAAATGGTTTACTGACCATGGTATTACTGTGCTCAATTGGCCTGCCAACTCTTCTGACCTGAACCCCATAGAGAATCTGTGGGATATTGTGAAGAGAATGTTGAGAGACGCAAGACCCAACACTCTGGATGAGCTTAAGGCCGCTATTGAAGCATCCTGGGCCTCCATAACATCTCAGCAGTGTCACAGGCTGATTGCCTCCATGCCACGCCGCATTGAAGCAGTCATTTCTGCCAAAGGATTCCCGACCAAGTATTGAGTGCATAACTGAACATTATTATTTGATGGTTTTTTTGTTTGTTATTAAAAAAACACTTTTATTTGATTGGATGGGTGAAATATGCTAATTTATTGAGACAGGTTTTTTGGGTTATCAGGAGTTGTATGCCAAAATCATCAGTATTAAAACAATAAAAGACCTGACAAATTTCAGTTGGTGGATAATGAATCTATAATATATGAAAGTTTAATTGTAATCATTACATTATGGTAAATAATGAAATTTAACACTATATGCTAATTTTTTGAGAAGGACCTGTATGTGGAGCCCGTTGTTCCCTCTGCTGATCCTCCGGCCCCTGTGTTGGTTGATGGGGAGTTGGAATATGTTGTTGAGAAGATTTTGGATTCCCGTTTTTCGAGGCGAAAGCTTCAGTACCTTGTCAAATGGAAGGGTTATGGCCAGGAGGATAATTCTTGGGTTTTTGCCTCTGATGTCCATGCTGCTGATTTGGTCCGTGCCTTTCATCTGGCTCATCCTGATCGTCCTGGAGGTCCTGGTGAGGGTTTGGTGACCCCTACTCAAGGGGGGGGGGTACTGTTGTGAATTCTGCTCTTGGGTTCCCTCCAGTGGTTGTAGGTGGGAACGCAGTTGTCTCTGAGTCTCAGTCCTGGCCAGGTGTATCTGCTAATTGCTGTTCGGACTGGGATATTTAAGTGTGCAGGATTCATTAGCCCTTGCCAGTTGTCAATGTTTCTTTGGAAGTATTGGATCTCTGCCTGGCCTCACCTGCTTAGCTGCCAGTTCAGCAAAGATAAGTGTCTGTTTCTTTTTCTGAAGCACACTTGCTGTGTGCTTATTTTCAGTGCTGATCTTTTGTTTCTATTTGTCCAGCTTAGACTGTGTCAGCTGTTTTTCTCAGTCTCTTTGGATTCTCTGGAGTTGCAGTTATACTCTCCACGTCTTTAGTTAGATGGTGGAGTTTTTGTATTTTCTGCTGTGGATATTTTGGAAGGGTTTTAATACTGACCGCACAGAACTCTGTCCTGTCCTTTTCTATTTAGGTAGAAGTGGCCTCCTTTGCTAAGCCTGTTTTCTGCCTGCATGTGTCTTTTCCTCTCCAACTCACAGTCAATATTTGTGGGGGGCTGCCTATCCTTTGGGGGTCTACTCTGAGGCAAGATAGTTTTCCTATTTCCATCTTTAGGGGTATTTAGTCCTCCGGCTGTGTCGAGGTGTCTAGGTTTTGTTAGGTACACCCCACGGCTACTTCTACTTGCGGTGATAGGATCAGGGTTTGCGGTCAGTATAAGTTACCACCTACTCCAGAGAAGGTTTTCATGCTGCTCCAAGGCCACCTGATCATAACAACTAGTCCATCAAAGTCTGCATTCCAAATCGTCACTGCTTCCCTTCTGAGTCCCGAAGTGCCCAGTTTTTTTCCCACATATGGGGTACCAGCGTACTCAGAACAAATTGGACAGCAACTTTTGGGGTCCAATTTCTCCTGTTACCCTTGGGAAAATAAAAAATTTGGGGCTGAAAATTAATTTTTGTGGGAAAAAAAATAGAATTTTTTATTTTCACGCCGGGCATCATAGATTTTAGTGAAGCACTTGGAGGTTCAAAATTCTCACGACACACCTAGGTAAGTTCCTTAGGGGGTTAAGTTTCCAAAATGGGGTCACTTGTGGGGAGTTTCTACTGTTTAGGCACATCAGGGGCTCACCAAATGGCACATGATGCCCGCAGACAATTCCATCAGTCTGAATTCCAAAACGTCACTACTTCCCTTCCGATCCCCGAAATGTGCCCAAACAGTAGTTTTCTCCCACATATGGGGTACCAGCGTACTCAGGACAAATTGGACAACAACTTTTGGGGTCCAATTTCTCCTGTTACCCTTGGGAAAATAAAAAAATGGGGGCTGAAAGATCATTTTTGTGGGAAAAAAATAAAATTTATTTTCACGCCGGGCATCAGACTTTAGTGAAGAACTTGGGGGATAAAAGTGCTCACCACACACCTAGATAAGTTCCTTAGGGGGTCTAGTTTCCAAAATGGGGTCACTTATGGGGGGTTTCCACTGTTTAGGCACATCAGGGGCTCTCCAAACGCGACATGGCGTCCGATCTCAATTCCAGCCAATTTTAGCTTGAAAATGTCAAACGGCGCTCCTTTCCTTCTGAGCCCTGCCATGCGCCCAAACAGTGGTTCCCCCCCACATATGGGTTATCAGCTTACTCAGGACAAATTGGACAACTTTTCGGGTCCAATTTCTCCTTTTACCTTTGAGAAAATAAAAAATTGGGGACTAAACCATCATGTTTGTGGAAAAAATAGGATTTTTTATTTTCACGCCCGGGCGTTATAAACTTTCGTGAAGCACTTGGGGGATAAAAGTGCTCACCACACACCTAGATAAGTTCCTTAGGGGGTCTAGTTTCCAAAATGGGGTCACTTGTGGGGGGGTTCCACTGTTTAGGCACATCAGGGGCTCTCCAAATGCGACATGGCGTCCGATCTCAATTTTTTTAGCCAATTTTAGCTTGAAAATGTCAAACGGCGCTCCTTTCCTTCTGAGCCCTGCCATGCGCCCAGTGGTTCCCCCCCCCCCCCACATATGGGGTATCAGCGTACTCAGGACAAATTGGACAACAACTTTTGAGGTCCATTTTCTCTTTTTACCCTTGGGAAATTAAAAAAATTATTGCTGAAAGAACATTTTTGTGACTAAAAAGTAAAATGTTAATTTTTTCCTTCCATGTTGCTTCTGCTGCTGTGAAACACCTGAAGGGTTAATAAACTTCTTGAATGTGGTTTTGAGCACCTTGAGGGGTGCAGTTTTTAGAATGGTGTCACTTTTGGGTATTTTCCGCCTTATAGAGCCCTCAAAATGACTTCAAATGTGAGGTGGTCCCTAAAAAAAAATGGTTTTGTAAATTTTGTTGTAAAAATGAGAAATTGCTGGTCAAATTTTAACCCTTGTAACTTCCTAGAAAAAAAAATTTTTTTTTCCAAAATTGTGCTCTTGTAAAGTAGACATGTGGGAAATGTTATTTACTAACTTTATTGTGTCACTTAACTCTCTGGTTTAACAGAATAAAAATTCAAAGTTGGAAAATTGCAAAATTTTTAAAATTTTCGCCAAATTTCCGTTTTTTTCACAAATAAACGCAAGATATATCAAAGAAATTTTACCACTATCATGAAGTACAATATGTTACAAGAAAACAGTCTCAGAATCGCTAAGATCCGATGAAGCGTTTCGGAGTTATAACCTCATAAAGAGACAGTGGTCAGAAATGTAAAAATTGGCCCGGTCATTAACGTGCAAACCACCCTTGGGGGTAAAGGGGTTAATATTACATTTTCAGATCTCCAAAATATTGATGTATGCCCGAGGTTTTTCTCGTTGTATCCTATTACAAGATAACTCATGCAAGATATTAACCAGATGTCATATGACCCCGGTTAAACTCCATCATTTAGGCTTATTGGATTCTGACTTATGCTTGAGGTGCCATGACCACCAAGGTAACCATGCCCACATATTTTGGGAATGTTAACTGATTAGAAATTTCTGGGAGGAAATAAACCTTATCCTTAAAAGGTTAAAACTAACTTGAGGACCTTTGAGGCCATCTTCTCATGCCCGACAAACAACTTTAGACCATCTAAACATGGTCTTCTCCCTTTATTGCTAAGTGCTGCAAAACACTTAACCATTCACTGGAAGAGCGAGACCCCCCCCATCCCCCAACGTTAGGAGAGTGGTTCACTAAAACAGAACACATTTGTAGCTTGAAGGGACTTTCAAGTTGGGAAATGCATGCCCACGACCATTTTCTGACTACCTGGCTCCCTTGGAAAACATTAAGACCTGATATGCCTTAGCAATGCTCCTTAAATATCCTTTCCTCTCGCGAATTACCTTCTACCGTATTATCTACTTTAGAGAGGTGCTCACATGTGTACTTGAAATGTTCTATATATTTTTGTTACTTCCCCCATTTCCCCTCTTCCCCGCACTTTACACTTCTGACTTTCCGGAAGCGCCGGTTGAATGCCGCCTGTCAGCATTTGACAGCGGCATTTAACTAGTTAATAGCGGCGGGTTAATCGCAATTTCACCCGTCGCTATTGCGGGCACATTTCAGCTGTTCAAAACAGCTGACATGTCCCGGCTTTGATACAGGCTCACCGCCGGAGCCCACATCAAAGCAGGGAATCCAACCTCCGCAGTATTAGTATGGCGGAGGTCGGTAAGGGGTTAAAGTCAGTTAAATTAAACTCCTCTGGGATACAATAACCCAAAACTTTTGATAACAAAGAACAATGTTCAGATGTCACTGTATGTTCGGTTAAATTAACAATCGATTCCTCTGGGGACACTTAGTTCTTCTGTCTCCATGAGACGTGTCTTTTCTTGCAGCTCCAGCCAGTCAGGGCCGGACTGGCAATTCTGGCAAATGTCAGAAGGGCCTGTCTGGTTGTGGGCTGCCTTGTCTGCTATGTTGTTAACAGAATTGGTGTTCTCAAGACACCCATATTGTTAAAAGTTGTGACGGAGAACACAGTCGCTGACTCCGCCACTTATCCCAGCAGGCTACAGGTATCATTAGAAATATTGGCCTTGTAGTAAATCTTGCTTTCTTCAATCCTGGGTAATATTAGTAATATTAGTAATACATCAACATCTGGTGCTCGGGGGCCGGGACGGCATGGGCCTGTGTGATTTTTAAATGCCAGGGCTGAATTTCAGTCCCAGTCCGTACCTGCAGCCGGTTATGTCTCTTCTTTCTTCCCCTCCGTGTTAGCCTCCTATAGGGAGTGCAGCACGCGCTGAGCCAGCTGTATCTGCTGATGATCTCTCTGCCGGGCTGCACGAAGGTACCGTGCCTTAAAGGGACACTGTCACCTGGATTTGGAGGGAACAATCTTCAGCCACGGAGGCGGGGTTTTTGGGTTTTTGATTCACCCTTTCCTTACCCGCTGGCTGCAATATTGGATTGAAGTTCATTCTCTGTCCTCCATAGTACACGCCTGCGCAAGGCAAGATTGCCTTGTGCAGACATGTACTACGGAGGACAGAGAATGAACTTCAATCCAATATTGCAGCCAGCATGCAGCCAGCGGGTAAGGAAAGGGTGAATCAATAACCCCAAAACCCCGCTTCCATGGCTGAAGATTGTTCCCTCCAAATCCAGGTGACAGTGTCCCTTTAACCCTTTCATGACCCAGCCTATTTTGACCTTAAAGACCTTGCCGTTTTTTGCAATTCTGACCAGTGTCCCTTTATGAGGTAATCAAACAAATAGGGCAGCACACTGCAGCGCCAAAACATGCAAACTTGAAAACACGAAATTTTTTAAACTGCATTACTGCAGTAGAAATATGAAAAATGAGAGCTTTTAGCGCATAAAAATGGCCAATTTTATGTGTACCTCGTAGCCACGTTACGGCATCTCTCTTATACGAGGTCCTACTCTAAACCTACCTCTCTGAGAATAAACGTCTCCATCTGAATGGGTACATGTGAAACCTCTCCTTGGACTCAAATTCTCTCTCACTGTGGAGGGGTATTGGACCTACTCTGTTTTGGCGCTGCAGTGTGCTGCCCTATTTGTTTGATTATATACGAGTTGGCGACTCTGGGTTCAGCACCTGTTCACACTGTGTCTATGTTTGGATGTGCAGATCAGGTTTTTTGAAATGTATTCTCTAGCCTTCTGATCGTGCACTCCCTGCCTCCTAGCTTCAGGTGTTTTAATTATAGTAGGTCCAATACCCCTCCACAGTGAGAGAGAATTTGAGTCCAAGGAGAGGTTTCACATGTACCCATTCAGATGGAGACGTTTATTCTCAGAGAGGTAGGTTTAGAGTAGGACCTCGTATAAGAGAGATGCCGTAACGTGGCTACGAGGTACACATAAAATTGGCCATTTTTATGCGCTAAAAGCTCTCATTTTTCATATTTCTACTGCAGTAATGCAGTTTAAAAAAATTTCGTGTTTTCAAGTTTGCATGTTTTGGCGCTGCAGTGTGCTGCCCTATTTGTTTGATTATATACGAGTTGGCGACTCTGGGTTCAGCACCTGTTCACACTGTGTCTATGTTTGGATGTGCAGATCAGGTTTTTTGAAATGTATTCTCTAGCCTTCTGATCGTGCACTCCCTGCCTCCTAGCTTCAGGTGTTTTAATTATAGTAGGTCCAATACCCCTCCACAGTGAGAGAGAATTTGAGTCCAAGGAGAGGTTTCACATGTACCCATTCAGATGGAGACGTTTATTCTCAGAGAGGTAGGTTTAGAGTAGGACCTCGTATAAGAGAGATGCCGTAACGTGGCTACGAGGTACACATAAAATTGGCCATTTTTATGCGCTAAAAGCTCTCATTTTTCATATTTCTACTGCAGTAATGCAGTTTAAAAAAATTTCGTGTTTTCAAGTTTGCATGTTTTGGCGCTGCAGTGTGCTGCCCTATTTGTTTGATTATATACGAGTTGGCGACTCTGGGTTCAGCACCTGTTCACACTGTGTCTATGTTTGGATGTGCAGATCAGGTTTTTTGAAATGTATCCTTTGAGGTAATAACTCAGGAACGCTTCAATGGATCCTAGCGGTTCTGAGATTGTTTTTTCGTGACATATTGGGCTTCATGTTAGTGGTAAATTTAGGTCAATAAATTCTGTGTTTATTTGTGATAAAAACGGAAATTTGGCGAAAATTTCGCAATTTTCACATTTAGAATTTTTATTCTGTTAAACCAGAGAGTTATGTGACACAAAATAGTTAATAAATAACATTTCCCACATGTATACTGTACATCAGCACAATTTTGGAAACAAAATTTTTTTTTGCTAGGAAGTTATAAGGGTTAAAATTTGACCAGCGATTTCTCATTTTTACAACGAAATTTACAAAACCATTTTTTTTAGGGACCACCTCACATTTGAAGTCAGTTTGAGGGGTCTATATGGCTGAAAATACCCAAAAGTGACACCATTCTAAAAACTGCACCCCTCAAGGTGCACAAAACCACATTCCAGAAGTTTATTAACCCTTCAGGTGCTTCACAGCAGCAGAAGCAACATGGAAGGAAAAAATGAACATTTAACTTTTTAGTCACAAAAATGATTTTTCAGCAACAATTTTTTTATTTTCCCAATGGTAAAAGGAGAAACTGAACAACGAAAGTTGTTGTCCAATTTGTCCTGAGTACGCTGATACCTCATATATGTGGGGGTAAACCACTGTTTGGGCGCACGGCAGGGCTTGGAAGGGAAGGAGCGCCATTTGACTTTTTGAATGAAAAATTGGCTGCACTCTTTAGCGGACACCATGTCACGTTTGGAGAGACCCTGTGTGCCTAAACATTGGAGCTCCCCCACAAGTGACCCCATTTTGGAAACTGGACCCCCCAAGGAACTTATCTAGATGCCTAGGGAGCCCTTTAAACCCCCAGGTGCTTCACAAATTGATCCGTAAAAATGAAAAAGTACTTTTTTTTCACAAAAAATTTCTTTTCGCCTCAATTTTTTCATTTTTACATGGGCAATAGGATAAAATGGATTCTAAAATTTGTTGAGCAATTTCTCCCGAGTACGCCGATACCTCATATATGGGGGTAAACCACTGTTTGGGCACACGGCAGGGCTCGGAAGGGAAGGCGCGCCTTTTGACTTTTTGAATGGATAATTAGCTCCAATTGTTAGCGGACACCATGTCGCGTTTGGAGAGCCCCTGTGTGCCTAAACATTGGAGCTCCCCCACAAGTGACCCCATTTTGGAAACTAGACCCCCCAAGGAACTTATCTAGCTGCATACTGAGCACTTTAAACCCCCAGGTGCTTCACAGAAGTTTATAATGCAGAGCCATGAAAATCAAAAATAATTTTTCTTTTCTCAAAAATGATTTTTTAGCCTGGAATTTCCTATTTTGCCAATGGTAATAGGAGAAATTGGACCACAAATGTTGTTGTCCAGTTTGTCCTGAGTACGCAGATACCCCATATGTGGGGGTAAACCACTGTTTGGGCGCACGGCAGGGCTCAGAAGGGAAGGCACGCCATTTGGCTTTTTAAATGGAAAATTAGCTCCAGTCATTAGCAGACACCATGTCGCGTTTGGAGAGCCCCTGTGTGCCTAAACATTGGAGATCCCCCACATATGACCCCATTTTGGAAACTAGACCCCCAAAGGAACTAATCTAGATGTGTGGTGAGCACTTTGAACCCTCAAGTGCTTCACAGAAGTTTATAACGCAGAGCCATGAAAATAAAAAAAAAAAAATTCTTTTCTCAAAAATGATTTTTTTAGCCCGCAATTTTTTATTTTCCCAAAGGGTAACAGGAGAAATTTGACCCCAAAAGTTGTTGTCCAGTTTCTCCTGAATACGCTGATACCCCATATGTGGGGGTAAACCACTGTTTGGGCACATGCTGGGGCTCGGAAGTGAAGTAGTGACGTTTTGAAATGCAGACTTTGATGGAATGCTCTGCGGGCGTCACGTTGCGTTTGCAGAGCCCCTGATGTGGCTAAACAGTAGAAACCCCCCACAAGTGACCCCATTTTGGAAACTAGACCCCCCAAGGAACTTATCTAGATGTGAGGTGAGCACTTTGAACCCCCAAGTGCTTCACAGAAGTTTATAATGCAGAGCCGTGAAAATAATATACGTTTTCTTTCCTCAAAAATAATTTTTTAGCCCAGAATTTTTTATTTTCCCAAGGGTTACAGGAGAAATTGGACCCCAAAAGTTGTTGTCCAGTTTCTCCTGAGTACGCTGATACCCCATGTGTGGGGGTAAACCACTGTTTGGGCACACGTCGGGGCTCAGAAGGGAAGTAGTGACTTTTGAAATGCAGACTTTGATGGAATGCTCTGCGGGCGTTACGTTGCGTTTGCAGAGCCCCTGGTGTGCCTAAACAGTAGAAACCCCCCACAAGTGACCCCATTTTGGAAACTAGACCCCCAAAGGAACTTATCTAGATATGTGGTGAGAACTTTGAACCCCCAAGTGCTTCAGACGTTTACAACGCAGAGCCGTGAAAATAAAAAATCATTTTTCTTTCCTCAAAAATGATGTTTTAGCAAGCAATTTTTTATTTTCTCAAGGGTAACAGGAGAAATTGGACCCAAATAATTGTTGCGCAGTTTGTCCTGAGTATGCTGGTACCCCATATGTGGGGGTAAACCACTGTTTGGGCGCACGTCGGGGCTCGGAAGTGAGGGAGCACCATTTGACCTTTTGAATACAAGATTGGCTGGAATCAATGGTGGCGCCATGTTGCGTTTGGAGACCCCCCTGATGTGCCTAAACAGTGGAAACCCCTCAATTCTACCTCCAACACTAACCCCAACACACCCCTAACCCTAATCCCAACTGTAGCCGTAACCCTAATCACAACCCTAACCCCAACACACCCCTAACCCCAACACACCCCTAACCCTAACCACAACCCTAATTCCAACCCTAACCCTAAGGCTATGTGCCAACGTTGCGGATTCGTATGAGATTTTTCAGCACCATTTTTGAAAAATCCGCGGGTAAAAGGCACTGCGTTTTACCTGCGGATTTACCGCGGATTGCCAGTGTTTTTTGTGCGGATTTCACCTGCGGATTCCTATTGAGGAATAGGTGTAAAAGGCTGCGGAATCCGCACAAAGAATTGACATGCTGCGGAAAATACAACGCAGCGTTTCCGCGTGGTATTTTCCGCACCATGGGCACAGCAGATTTAGTTTTCCATATGTTTACATGGTACTGTAAACTTGATGGAACACTGCTGCGGATCCGCAGCCAAATCCGCACCATGTGCACATAGCCTAATTCTAAAGGTATGTGCACACGCTGCGGAAAACGCTGCGGATCCGCAGCAGTTTCCCATGAGTTTACAGTTCAATGTAAACCTATGGGAAACAAAAATCGCTGTACACATGCTGCAGAAAAACTGCACGGAAACGCAGCGGTTTACATTCCGCAGCATGTCGCTTCTTTCTGCGGATTCCGCAGCGGTTTTACAACTGCTCCAATAGAAAATCGCAGTTGTAAAACCGCAATGAAATGCGCAGAAAAACCGCGGTAAATCCGTGATAAATCCACAGCGGTTTAGCACTGAGGATTTATCAAATCCGCTGCGGAAAAATCCACAGAGGACCAGAATACGTGTGCACATTCCTAACCCTACCCCTAACCATAGTTCTTACCCCAACGTTAGTGGAACAAAACAAAAAAAAATTCTTTATTTTTTTTTTATTGTCCCTACCTATGGGGGTGACAAAGGGGGGGGGTCATTTACTATTTTTTTTATTTTGATCACTGAGATAGGTTATATCTCAGTGATCAAAACTCACTTTGGAACGAATCTGCCGGCCGGCCGATTCGGCGGGCGCACTGCACATGCGCCCGCCATTTTGGAAGATGGCGGCGCCCAGGAAAGAAGACGGACGGACCCCGGCAGGATCGGTAAGTATAAGGGGGGGAGGTCGGAGCACGGGGGGATGGATCGGAACACGGGGGGGGGGGTGGATTGGAGCACGGGGGCGGATCTGAACACGGGGTGAGGGATTGGAGCACGGGGGGGTGGATCGGAGCACGGGGGGGGATCGCAGTGCGGAGGGGTGGATCGGAGTGCGGGGGGGTTTGATTGGAGCACGGGGGGTGTGATTGGAGCACGGGGGAAGCGGACAGGAGGACGGGGGAGCGGAGCACAGGACGGAGGGGAGCGGACCACAGATCGGGGGGTTGGGGGGGCGATCGGTGGGGTGGGGTGGGTGCACATAAGTGTTTCCAGCCATGGCCGATGATATTGCAGCATCGGCCATGGCTGGATTGTAATATTTCACCAGTTTTTTTAGGTGAAATATTACAAATCGCTCTGATTGGCAGTTTCACTTTCAACAGCCAATCAGAGCGATCGTAGCCACGGGGGGGTGAAGCCACCCCCCCTGGGCTAAACTACCACTCCCCCTGTCCCTGCAGGCCGGGTGAAATGGGAGTTAACCCTTTCACCCGATCTGCAGGAACGCGATCATTCTGTGACACAGCATATGCGTCACAGGTCGGATTGGCACCGACTTTCATGACGCATACGCTGTGTCACAGGTCGGGAAGGGGTTAACTTGATTATAATAGTGTCAGTGTTTTTGGTTTTTTTTTTTCATATCAGCATAACAGTTTTTTGTTCAAAGTATTTCTAATATCTCTGTAATGAAAATGAATTCCCCTACATGCATTGGAGATTAGGAAAAAGAAAAAGAGGGATTTGTATATATGTGACATTTAAGTGTTTTTAACTTTGTTTCATTTCATGGTGGGAGGAGCACACGGGGGGAGGAGTATACTTGGGCCAGAGTGTTTCTCCCACCGTCATTTCCTCTGACCCATTGACCCGTAGAAGCGCTGTTGAGCGCAAAACGGCCGTCGTCAGCACTAGCTCACACACTCCTTCATCTGTTCTCCTGGCCATGATGTTTTAACGTTGAAATAAAGCAAGATTTTTAAGGATTGGTGAGTGCTATCCGTTTTTTCCATTTTTCGAATACTCTTTATGATGTTTTTCCTTGGATAAGCACCCGGTATCCTATGGTTGACGCATGTGTGCCACATATGTGATTTTCAGACTTTGCTGCAAAGTGGTGCCGTCACCTTTTTTTCTCTCCTTTTTTATTCTTTTAAATAAGTTGTGAAAACATTTCTTGGCAACATCAAAGATCCAAAATTAAAATTCATCGTAGAGAACATGCTGAAACGTTTCAAAGCCTGGGGTTGTCTGAAGAAATTTAAGTTAGTTTTTACATATGACTTCTTCCCTGAAATCCTTGTTGTTGTTAGCGAAGAGCAAGGGGAGAAATTTCATCAGGATATATGCATCAAAGACACCAAGGTGGATGGAAAGTGGACTTGATAGGGGACTGCTGCTGGATGCTTCACAGAGAAGATCTGCAGACCTTCTATAAGAGAAATGTGTCAAGAGAAGCTTTGAAGAGAAAATGAAAACACACAAGAATTAATTTCAAATAAAGATGCAGAATGAATGTTCAATACATTTTTATATAGAATTGTGTTTATTTTTGGCTACAGTAAAAAAAAATGTTCTTGTTTCTCTTATACGTAATATCAATGCATTTTGTGCAAAATCCATATGTGATTGTTAAATATAGAAGTGTTTTTTATATCAGTGCATAAGAATCAGTCATTGCATTTGAAACACTTTTCAAAAACCCAAATTTTGCAAACCTGTGTAATTTTTCTAGTTCAATACAGTTACGGTACCAAGTTGGCATATTTTTGTTTTGTGTTCCACTCCCCCAAGTGCTGAAAAAATAAAGGCTATACTTAGTAAGAAAAAAAAATTGATTAGGGTCACAATTTTTGTCGATGGACCTGTGTGAGGGGTTGTCTTGTATGGCCAGCTGCCATTTGCATTTCTACCAATGTGTGATACATACAGCTTTTTGATTGCATTTTATTGCATTTTTGTTTTCTTGTTTAAAGCTAGGAACAGAAAAACAAATAGTTCTTGCTTTTTAATTTATTTTTCTGTTTATGCTTATTTCGATTAATTGGATTTGTATGGAAACGGCAGTAACAAATATGTTTAGTTTTAATTTCATAATTTCTTTGAGTTTATTTTTAACGTGGTAAAAAGTAACCGCTGGCACCCTACAATTGCGAAATTTAAATGATGCTGTCAGTGATTGACAGAAGGAAGACACTGTCACAATCAGAAATGGTTCGGGCTTCGCTCCTGAGCTTGCACTATATACATGGTGACCCAACACAGGATGTACTATTTAATTAGTAGCATTTTACAAAAGATGACTGTTTCTTATCAACTTCTGGAATGTACACACTTTTTGTTTTGTTTTTGTATAGGTGACACTTCAACCTGAAGTTAAAAAGAGTTTGACAGAAGGAATATTTCATATCTTGGATCTTTGTATTGATCGCGATGTTAAGTTCTTAAATGCATCCTTACAAATTGGAGCACGTGAAGTATTTAAAGAATTGTACCTTGATTATTCTTCCCACTACAAGACAAAGAATCAAGAAGAAGCAAAATATACAGCGTAACGTGGCTCAGTGGTTAGCTCTGGATATTTGCAACACTGGTGAATTTAAATCCAGGCTAGGACAACATCTGCTTTGTGGATTACAAGCACTCAATTTTCCACTCACTCTCCATAAACTTTCTTCTATATTTATTCATTGTCAGTGAAATTGGCCCCAGCATGTATATATGAGAGAGAAATTAAAGACCATATTTTACCTCATTGCAGAATGATTATGCTATAAAGCAGAAAATTTGTTTAAATAATAGAAATAGTTTAATACGATCTAATTTAATAAAGTAATTATGATTTGCATTACTGTAGAAAAAAGATGAAGGTCCAAGCTTTGCATGCATAACAGACAAATTTATTTGCATCTGCTGCTTTCTTAAACAACTCCTGATTAGATTAGATTGTTCTCTGCTCAAGCGACTTATTTAACCCCTTTGCGACATGCGCCATACTAGTATTGCTCTGAGGGAGGTGCGTTCGCGCAAACCACAGTACTAGTACGACGCACCGATCGCACGGCCTCACCCTGACCGCTATGGCGATCGGGTGCGGGTGTCAGCTGTATGTTGTCATTTAACCATTCTGATGCCACTGTCAGTAGTGACAGTGGCATAGAGAAGCATCGCGCAGGGAGGGGGCACCCTGTGGCTTCCATCAGGGCAACACGATTTGCATTGTCCTGATGGTCTCCATAGAGACCCCCGGCTCCAAGATGGCTGGGGGTCCTTCCAGGTCCCACATAGAGGTGGCTTGTGAGCGCCTACTAAGAGCAGGTGCTGGCATACCTCCTTACCTGCCTGTCAGATTGCTGAATATCAGCGATTTGATATTACACTGTGCAGAATTATTAGGCAAGTTGTATTTTAGAGGATTATTTTTATTATTGATCAACAACTATGTTCTTAATCAACCCAAAAGACTCATACATAGTGTTGAGCGATACCTTCCGATATTCGGAAATATCGGTATCGGATTGGATCGGCCGATTTCGAAAAAATATCGGATATCGCCGATACTGATACCCGATACCAATGCAAGTCAATGGGACAAAAATATCGGAATTAAAATAAACCCTTTCTTTCCTTGTAGGTTAATTCCACATGAAGGAAAACAACTAAGAATAATGTAGAATGTATCGAGGGAGGTGGCGGAGACATTAAAGGCATAGAGGTTTAGCCCAATCAACTGGAATAGCAGGAATTAATTTTTTTAGGACGTTCGGAGTTATAAAGATATTGACTATGTTTAGATTTTTTATATATTGACAGATATTTGTTACACTACTTCCATGCTCTGCACCTTTTTTTTTACTTCTCCCACTCTTTCTTCTTCATCATCCTCAGCAGCAGCTTTTTCATCAACTTCTTCACCTTTTTCATCTTCTTCACCTTCTTCCTATTATTTTTTTTTTAATTCTTCACATTCTTCTTATTCAACTCTTATTCTTCTTCATATTCTACTTCTTCATCTTCTTCATATTCTTCTTCTTCATCATAATCTTATTTGTGACAGGCATTCCTGTAGTTGTCTATAAAAGTTTGAAGATTACACCTTCCATTCTGCCTGTCACAAAAGATTTACAACAGTATTTGTCCGCGTTTAGTTTTGCCTGCAGCAGCAGGTATTTTCCAGGGGCACCACGAGGAGGAACGGACCCACCCCACACACTGCTTAGTCTTCTTCTTATAATTTAGATAATATCTTTTGCTCTTATTTTTAGTCTTATGCTTAATGTTCTTCTGCTTTTTGTTCTGCAGCTTCTTGTTCTTTTGCTTCTCGGTCTTCAGGCTTGTCATCTTTAGGGTCTTGAACTTGGAACTGTAGCAGGAGGTACAAGAAGGCTGAGGAACTGCCGTGAACCAGCTGACGGTACTGGAACACGGATGCGTTGCCCAAGGTAGAAGAGCCAATGGAACTACCGAGGACCAGCTGACAGTACTGGAACCCAGTTACTAAGCAGGAGGTACCCGTGCCACAAATCACTACCAAGGACCACCTGACGTTGGTGGAACTCTGATACCCAGAAGGAGGCACCCAAGCCAAAGGCTCTGCCCGGAACCAGCTGACTGTGCTGGAACCAGGATGAGGAGCAGAAGGTACAAGAGCAAAAGACACTGCCGAGAACCAGCTGACGGTACTGGAACCCAGATTGCTACATGAAGGTAGAAGAGCCAATGGCCCGACAGAGGACCAGCTGACAGTTCTGGAACCCGGTTACTAAGCAGAAGGTACCCGTGCCACAAAGCACTACCAAGGACCACCTGACGTTGGTGGAACTCTGATACCCAGAAGGAGGCACCTATCCCAAAGGCTCTGCCCAGAACCAGCTGACGGTGCTGGAACCAGGGTGACCTAGTCAAGATGGTCTTCCCAAGAACCAGCTAACGGTGCTGGAACTCAGGCAGCAGAAGGTGCACAGGAAAAGAAGAAATAGCTAGGCCGCGAACCGGCCGAAGTTGCCGAAAATCCACAGTCCTACAGGCGGAGCTTGTCCTATTGGCACTACTGAACCAGCCTTGATTGCCACTTCCCGCAGCCCACATAGGAAGCACCTAAACTGCAGGCACCATGGAGTCGGCTAACCCGACCGCAACACGACAGGACAACGTTTTGGAGTCTAAGTGACGTTGACACTACCCGGAAACAGCTGGTGTGCTGGAACCAGGCTGGGCAGGAGAGCGTACCCGTGCCAAAGACACTTCTGAGCAGCAACTGGTGTTGGAGCCCAGGGATAACATGACAGAGTGTAGGCTGAGGCCTAATTGGAGCAAGTTGAAAAGGAACTTTTAACCCCCCCCCCCCAGGCGTTCGCAACTGAAAGCGGCACCTTGTGCAGCACTAACGCTGCACAAGGAAAAGGTGGCTCTTTTAATTATGCTCCTTGCACACGCTGAACTAAACACTTATAAAATGTGTCCACTGATACCGTGAAACCGTCCCGGAGGTGGGACTTGCCTTCATAATGTGACGCAGCACAGCCGGCGTTCATACCCCTTTGGCGCCGGGCACTGCCTCAGCGTTGTTGGAATCTGTCACGGAGCCCGCGCTGTTGTCTTAAACATTGGCCATGCACAGTTAGCTCTGCCCGTCTTCTGACATCATTTGGTGTCAGGCTGACTGCGCCTGTGCGGCCGCGCTGCCCGAGATCCCTCCCCGCATTGTCTTCTGATTTAGTCACACTGTGGGGCTGGGATTCATGGGCATGTGCAGTGCATATCTTCGCCTATCACTCCTCCATCCGCCTTCTTCAGAGTGCGGCGTCAGCTGATCCCTAATCACATGCCACGGCCGTGACACCACACAGTCCGAGGAAGGCGGAAGGAGATGAGTAAGAGGCGAAGATATGCACTGCGTATGCCCATGAATCCCAGCCCCGCAGTGTGACAAAATCAGAAGACACTGCAGGGCGGGATCTCGGCAGCGCAGCCGCACAGGCGCAGTCAGCCTGACATCAAATGATGTCAGAAGACGGGCAGCGCTAACTTTGCATGCCCAAGGATAAACATAACAGCGCAGGCTCCTTGCCAGATTCTAACAACGCAGAGGAGGCGGCGCCGAGGGGGTATGAATGCTGGCTGTGCTGCGTCTCATTACGAAGGAAAGTACCACCTCCGGGACTGTTTCATGGTATGAGGGGACACATATTTTATAAGTGTTAAGTGCAGCATCTGCAAGGAGCATAACTAAAAGAGCCACCTGTTCCTTGTGCAGCATTAGTGCTGCACAAGGTGGCTCTTTGAGTTACAAACGACTGGGGGGGAGGACAGGTTCCCTTTACTTGCTGTTATAGTCTTGGTCTGGAGGGAGCATGCTCATTTGCCGGATACACAGCTGGGGATCAGCTGATGTTACTGAACCCCAATAACACGGCAGCAAGTGTTGAATGTGCAGACAGCACTTCCGGGCAGCAACTGGCGGTGTTGAAGCCCAGGGAATCCAGGAGGAGCAGAGTGTAGGCCGAGGCCTGAACTGGAGGCAGGGTTTATGTCTGTTGTGCCAGCGTGGCGGTCGCTGGACACATTGCTGGATACACAGCAGGGAAGCAACTGGCATTATTGAACCCCACTGACACATGAGCGAGTGTTTCTCTCTGTACAGCCAGCACTTCCGAGCAACAACTGACGGTGGTTGAAGCCCAGGGACAGCAGGAGGAGCAGAATGTAGGCCGAAGCCTAATTAGAGCAATCTGAAAGGGAACTTTTAACCCTCCCCAGGCGTTAGCAGCTGAAAGAGCCACCTTGTGCAGCATTAATGCACAAAGAAAAGGTGGCGCTTTTAATTATGCTCCTTGCACACGCTGAACTGAACACTTATAAAATGTGTCCCCTGATACCGTGAAACCGTCCCGGAGGTGGGACTTTCCGTCGTCATGAGACGCAGCACAGCCGACATTCATACCCCCTTGGCGCCGGGTGCCGCCTCAGCGTAGTTTGAATCTGTCACGGAGCCCGCGCTGTTATGTTAAACCTTGGCCATGCGCAGTTAGCGCTGCCCTGTCTTCTGACATCATTTGGTGTCAGGCTTACTGCGCCTGTGCAGCCGCGCTGCCCGAGAACCCACCTCGCAGTGTCTAATGATTTAGTCCCACTGCGGGGCTGGGATTCATGGGCATGCGCAGTGCATATCTTCGCCTCTCACTCTTCTACATCCACATTCTTCAGAGTGTGCAGCGTCACAGCCGTGGCATGTGATTAGGGATCAGCTGACGCCACACAGTCTGTAGAACGCGGAGGGAGAAGATTGACAGGCGAAGATATGCACTGTGCATGCCCATGAATCCCAACCCCACAGTGTGACAAAATCAGAAGACATTGCGGGGTGGGATCTCGGGCAGTGCGGCCACACAGGCGCAGTCAGCCTGACATCAAATGATGTCAGAAGACGGGCAGCGCTAACTTTGCATGCCCAAGGTTTGACATAACAGCGCAGGCTCCGGGACAGATTCAAACAACGTTGAGGAGCTGGCGCCATGGGGGTATGAATGCCGGCTGTACTGCGTCTCATTACGAACGAAAGTCCCACCTCCGGGACGGTTTCAAGGTATGAGGGGACACATATTTTATAAGTGTTAAGTGCAGCGTCTGCAAAGAGCATAACTAAAAGAGCCACTTGTTCCTTGTGCAGCATTAGTGCTGCACAAGGTGGCTCTTTCAGTTACAAATGCCTGGGAGGGGGGGGACAGGTTCCCTTTCATTTCTGTAGTAGTGTGAGTGTGCAGGTAGCAGGAGCAATTGCCGGATACACAGCAGGGGAGCAGCTGACGTTACTGAAACCCAATAACACTGGGTCATGTGTTGACTGTGATGCCGGTACTTCTGAGCAGCAGCTGGTGGTGTTGGAGCCTAGGGATTAAAGTTCAGGTGGTAGAAACATGAACACAACAGGATACCTGGATACTGTTGCCAACCAATTATTTAATCTGTAAGAGGAGTGGCAAATTCCTGCAAGATCAAGGCCTTGTTCATTTTCATAAAAGTAAGCCGGTAGACGTTGTCAGAGGATAGTCGCATGAGACGGTCTGTTAGTACACCACCTGTGGCACTAAAGACGCGTTCCGATAATACACTAGCAGCGGGGCAAGCCAGCACCTCCAATGCATACTGGCTAAGCTCTGGCCATGTATCCAGCTTAGAGACCCAAAACTTGAAGGGGGAAGAGCCGTCTGGGAGTACGCTGAGAGGGCAAGACATGTAGTCAGTCACCATCTGACAGAAACGTGGCCTCCTGCTGACTGGACCCGTCATTGATGGTGTAGACACTTGTGGCGGGCACAAAAAACGTTGCCACTATTGGGCCATACTGGTCTTGCCTTGTGCTGAGGTACTGCTTCTGCTCCCTTTTTGTGCAGAGCTTTCTCCACTGCCTCGACGCACTGAACTGCTTTGTAAAGCACTAGCAGCACTTCTCTCGATTCGACTGGAGAACATGATGGACTGCACCAGTGTGTCTTGGTACTCCCGCATTTTATGCTCCCGCTGCAACGGTGTTATGAGGGTTTGTAATTTGTTCCGGTAGCCCGGATCTAGGAGGGTGTACACCCAATAATCAGCCGTGGTAAGAATGTGGGCGATGCGGCGGTCGTTTCTCAGGCACTGCAGCATGAAATCAACCATGTGCTGCAGACTACCAACTGGCCAAGAAACGCTGCCCCCTACTGGAGATTTGTGTAACTCCCTCCTCTCTACAGATGTCTTTCTCCTCCATTGACTCCTCCTCATCTTCCTCACAAAGTTTCCCCTGCCTAGGCCTTTGTGAGGAACCACGTCGCGCAGACTGTCCAGAAGCAGATGGCATTTCTAACTCCTCATCCTCCACCTCTTTCACCACCTCATCCCTTAGCGCTTGCAGTGTTCCTTCAAGCAGGCAGATAAGGGGGGCAGTCATGCTGACTAGTGCATCATCTGCACTCGCCATCCACGTGGAATCATCGAAGGAGTGCAAAACCTGGCAGATGTCCTTCATAGTGGCCCACTCAGTGGTTGTGAAGTCTGAACGGTGCCCAGTGCGACTTTTGCGCCTGATGCAGCTGGTACTCCATTACTGCTGCCTGCTGCTCACACAACCGCTCCAACATATGTAACGTTGAATTGCACCTGGTGGGTAGGTCACATATGATGCGATGTTCCGGAAGGCGGAATCGGTGCTGCAATGCGTGATCTTGCCATGCTGGAATGCCGCAAGTGAGCACACTCAAGTCTGACCTTGTGCAGCAGTGCATCAAGATCCGGATAGTCCCTCAAAAAACTCTGCATGACCAAGTTGAGCACATGTGCCAGACATGGGATGTGAGTGAGGTTGCCTAGGCCCAGAGCTGCCACCAGATTTCGGCCATTGTCACACACTACCATGCCTGGCTGGAGATTCGCTGGCACAAACCACACGTCACTCTCCTGCTTGATGGTCCACAGTTCCTGTGCTGTGTGACTGCGATTCCCCACAGAACGTAGTTTCAATACGGCCTGTTGACGTTTGGCCACGGCTGTGCTCATATCGGTCGGAACAGGTAAGCGTTCACGTGTCCATGTGGAGGTGGACCGTGATGGCTCCTGCAGCGATAATTCTGAGGAACTGGAGTATGAGGAGGAGTCAATCTGCACAGACTGGATTCCTGCAGTCCTTGGAGTTGGCAGAACACGTAGAGCGCCACTTTCACGATCTGTACCCGGCTCCGCAACATTAACCCAATGGGCAGTGAGGGAAATTGTTCCTATCCATGGTGACTGATCCACGCATCAGTGGTGAGGTGGACCTTGCTATTGACGGCGTTTAATAGCGCATGTTTAATGTTTCCCTCCACATGCTTTTGCAGGGCAGGGACAGTTTGCCTGCTGAAATAAAAGCTGCTGGGCACATTGTATTGTGGGACTGCTAATGCCATCAAGTTACGCAAGCTGTCAGTCTCCACCAGCCTGAATGACTGCATTTCAAGGGACAGTAGTTTTGCAATGCCAGCATTCAGAGCCTGTGCTCGTGGGTGGTTTGCCGAGAATGGCCTTTTTTTCTTCCATGCCTGTGCTACCGATGGCTGTAGACTGGGCTGGGAGTGTGAAGATGACTGGGAACGTGGTGCTGTGGATGGAATTACACTGGGTCTCTGGACAACGGTGCCAGAGGTTCTTCCATAGCGATCCTGTGAGGAAGCCGAACCAGCTGTGTGTGAGCTGGAGGAAGAGGCTCCAACACGAGCTAAAGAGGTGGTAGTTGCCGCTGTAGGTTGGCCTAGGTCTTCAGTGTGTTTGTGGAACTCCATCGTGTGCTTGGTCCACACAGGTTTCCACATATTTGTGGTATTGAGGTTGCTGACACTTTTCCCTCGTTTGATTTTCTGATGACAGCTTGCATTTGGCAAAGCAAATGTCAGCTGCAACTGTGTCAAATAAGGACCAGGCAGTGCAAGTCTAGGGAGCGCCCGCTTTGGCTTTTGGAAGAGGCATGCTCCTAATGGGTGCCGAAGTGGAGGCTACAGGCACCGCAGTCTTCCCCCTCCCTCTCCCGGCCGTTCGGGGAATCTCTTCCTCAGAGCTGCTCCCACCACCTTCCTGTACCTCACACCATGATGGGTCAAGGACCTCATCATCTACGCTACCTTCTTCCACCAACTGCCTCTCCTGGGTAGTCTCGGCAGCACAATATGCACCAGAAAGTGGCACCTGAGTCTCATCATCAAATGCGTACTGAGGTGTGCTGACCATAGGCACTGTCCCACCCGCCTCTTCAGATTCAGAGAGACAAAGCTGTTGGGCATCACTGCATACTACTTCCATTTCTGGAATGCTGCTTGGCTGGCCCCCTCTTTCCAAACCAAGAGATTCAGAGAACAGAAGTAGAGATGGCTCCTGTCCTGGGCTCTCTGACTGCCTGGGCAATTTGGCAGGTGGTGAAGAGACAGATGGTTGCTTTTCAGTGCTCTGTGCCTGAGATGACTTGGCACTAATTGAAGCCGATGCGTTAGCTGCCATCCACTCGACAACGGCTTCAATTTGTTCGTCCCGCAGCAGTGGGGTACGGCAAGCTCCTACAAAGCTGCACATGAAGGTCTGTTCCCTGCAAAAACTGGGGGATGATGAGTCACTGGTGCCCACAGCAGGCACAGAATCCCCAAGTCCTCTCCCTGCTCCACACCCACATGCCTTACTCCCTGCCTTCTTCATCTTGGTAGACTGATAAAGATAGGCAGAAAAGTACTAAGGACTTAGTGTGCTTATTCCTGAACAGCTGCTAACAGGTATAAGAAAGACTAATTTTATGAAGTGTAGACTACACTTTAATATGAGCTAATGTGGCCTACACAACTGTAAAGTGGAGTGTTTGGTGAACTTTAAAAACTTTTGGTTTGTTTCACAGAACAGACACTAGAGTGAGCTGCACTCACACAGACAGTGCAGACAGCCATGAATGGCGCTGCAAGGCCAAGAAAATCTCCTCTATTCCTATATAGTGTTTTTCCACAATCTAGCAGGATACGGATGGAAAGCCACTAATAGGATAAATTTGAAAAAATGTGCAGCAGGCTGCACTAATTGCAGTAAAGGACAATAGATTGAGCAGTATGAGGCAGTGACGCACCCTGAGCTAACCACAACCGGCTGTGGCTGTGGACAGACTACAGAGTGAGCTGCACTCACACACACACAGACCTTGCAGACAGCTGTGAACAGCGCTGCAAGGCAAAAGCATGGTTCTCACACAGCGGTTGCTAAATTAGCCTGGGTAAAGCACAATGAAGCAAATCGCTATCTCAAAACTGGCCCTCAGTCAGAACACAGCGTCCTGTCCCTAAATGAATTCACAGCAGAGTGAACCCAAAATGGCGGCAGCGACTTTTATAGTGCATCATGACATCATTCCAGCAGCCAGTCACATCCATGCCAGTAGTTACATGCCTACCATGCAGAACAGGATGTGCCCACACTTCTAATCATTCCCTCATTGGCTGAATTAAATGAAACTGGCTCTTTGCATTATGGGAACTTCCGATTCCAGTGTCCAATATTGCAAAAGTATCGGAACTCGGTATCGGAATACTGATACCGCAAATATCGACCGATACTTGCGGTATCTGAATGCTCAATACTACTCAAATATCAAAGCTTAATATTTTTGGAAGTTGGAGTGGGTTTTTTTTTTCACTTCACTTGTTTATTTTCACCAGGTAAACCAATATAACTGCACAAAATTTAGAAATAAACATTTCTGACATGCAAAAACAAAACCCCAAAAAATTAGTGCCCAATATAGCCACCTTTCTTTATGATGACACTCAACAGCCTTCCTTCCATCCATACATTCTGTCAGTTGCTTGATCTGTTTATGATTAACGTTGCATGCAGCAGCCACCACAGCCTCCCAGACACTGTTCCGAGAGGTGGGCTGTTTTCCCTCCCTGTAGATCTCACATTTTATGAGGGACCACAGGTTCTCTATATGGGGTTCAGATCAGGTGCACAAGGGGTCCATGTAATTATTTTTTCTTCTTTGAGACCTTTACTGGCTAGCCACGTTGTGGAGTAGTTGGAGGCATGTGATGGAGCATTGTCCTGCATGAAAATCATGTTTTTCTTGAACGATACCGACTTATTCCTGTACCACTGCTTGAAGAAGTTGTCTTCCAGAAACTGGCAGTAGATCTGGGATTTGAGCTTCTCCATTCTCAACCCGAAAAGGTCCCACAAGTTCATCTTTGATAATACCAGCCCATACCAGTACCCCACCTCCACCTTGCTGGCATCTGAGTCGGAGTAAAGCTCTCTCCCCTTTACTGATCCAGCCTCTCGCCCATCAAGAGTCACTCTCATTTCATCAGTCCATAAAACCTTTGAAAAGTCAGGCTTAAGATATTTCTTGGCCCAGTCTTGACATTTTATCTTATGTTTCTTGTTCAAAGTTGGTCATTTTTCAGCCTTCCTTACCTTGGTCATGTCCCTTAGTATCGCACATCTTGTGCTTTTTGTTACTCCAGTAGCGTCTGAAATATTGCAAAACTGGTGGCAAATGGCATGTTGGCAGCATCACGCTTGATTTTCCTCAATTCATAGGCATTTATTTTGCACCTTTTTTGCCCAACACGCTTCTTGCGACCCTGTTGGCTATTTGCCATGAAAGGCTTGATTGTTCGTGAGCACGCTTCAAAAGTTTGGCAAATTCAATACTGCTGCATCCCTCTGCAAGAATCTCAGAATTTTGGACTTTTCAGAGCCCGTCAAATCTCTCTTCTGCCCCATTTTGCCAAAGGAAAGGAAGTTGCCTAATAATTAACCACACCTTATATAGGGTTTTGATGTCATTAGACAACACCCCTCATTACAGAGATGCACATCATCTGATTTACTTAATTGGTAGTTGGCTCTCAAGCCTGAACAGCTTGGAGTAGGACAACATGTATAAAAAGTACCGTGATCAAAATACAACGTGCCTAATAATTCTGCACACAGTGTATGGTCCCCTCATCCCTATCCTGGTATGTATGGCCCCCTCATCTCTATCCTGCTATACATGGGCCCCGTCCTCCCTATCCTGGTGTGCATGGACCCCTCATCCCCATCCTGGTATGCATATCCCCCTCATCCCCATCTTGGTATGCATGGCACCCTCTCCCTATCCTGGTATGCATGGCCCCCTCATCCGCATCCTGATATGCGTGGCCACCTAATCCCTAGCCTAGTATGCATGGCCCCCTCATCCCTAGCCTGGTAGGCATGGGCCCCCTCATCCTTATCCTGGTATGCATAGCCCCCATCAGAGAAACATACAAAAAACCCATAAACCATTATAATTACCTTCCTGCTCTCTCTCGCAGCATCGTGTTCTGATGCCAGCAGCTGCTTTATGCTTGTAAGCAGCACATGGCAGGGACGTCATGCTCTGCTAACAAGCCGAGGACAGCTGCTGGAATACTCACTGCTCTCCATGCCGGTACGGTATGTGCGTGAAGATGCATTGCTCTTTAATAGCGAGCAAGGTATTAGCCGCAGCCAACTGCTTCCTGTATCTGCCGGGCGTTCACTTTTGCCGCTACTAAAGGGAATAAATATTCACCACATTCTATGCCTATGGGAGTGAAGAGCAGTGAATATTCATTGCCTTAAGTAGCAGGGACACATGAAAGCCTGGTAGCTGCTGTTAGCCGGCGGTTGCAGCAAACAGCATATCCACCATTGAAGAGAAATGAATATACACTGTCCTCCACACTAATGGTCACGGAATGCAGTGCATATTCATTTCTGTTTAGCAGCGGGAATGGGAATTATCCGCAGCCTCTGGCTCCTACCTCAGGTGACGCGCTGCTCTGTCTCTGCCGCTTCCCCACGTCTCAAACACAGCTAGACAGGTACATCCGGACTATAAGACGCACTCCACATTTTTGGAGGAAAAAAGTGTGTCTTATAGTCTTAAAAATACGGTAATTTGTTATGCACTCAATGCTAACTAATGGATTAGCCTCCTCACAGATTTTTAACACAATGGGAGGCAGACTGGGGAATCACTCTTTCCATGGATCAATGGGAAAGGATGTTGCCCTTGGCACATAAATCTTCCAGAAGCTAATATTTCAAGGTGGTGCAGGGTCCAACCTTGAAAGGTTAGCAAAATGTTCCCCTCTATTTACCCTAAGTGTTGGAGATGTGGATCAGGCAAGGGAGATTTTCTTAGGCTACTTTCACACTATTAATGTTAAACCACAGAAATACTGGTGGATAAGATGTATATACAATTCTAATATATTCCTATATTTATTATCTATATATGTATGTCCCACTCAGGAGCATATACCACTCAAGTACACTGTGTCATAGCGGTGACAACTACCACCAAGTGAAGAAAGAAACCTCAATCACTCCCCATATGGACCACCAGGAAATACCCAAACCAGGATAGATATCTCAATATATTTTATTAAATTGTAATTTAATGACAGTACATAATATAAAAATCATATAAAAAATCTCATATAAGAACAGATAATTCTGTGCGTAATGCAGGACTTCTACAAATAGTAGAAAACAGGCAAACCCAATATTGCACAATTTGTCCACAAAGCCGTGATAAAAATAATTAGTGTAAAATATATAGTGATTATTACTTAGATTTACCCAATACAGGCAGAACCATAAAATAAATACTAAGATAAATCGTG
Source organism: Ranitomeya imitator (assembly GCF_032444005.1). Taxonomy (NCBI): domain Eukaryota; kingdom Metazoa; phylum Chordata; class Amphibia; order Anura; family Dendrobatidae; genus Ranitomeya; species Ranitomeya imitator. The sequence continues at coordinate 681,362,261 of NC_091283.1, read as the reverse complement.
ATAAAAAATGTGTAAAGTGCAAAAGAGTGCTAATTACTGCTCCACATGAGCACAACCCCTCGGTAAAACAGATATGTGCAAATAGGCAAATTAGGACTAATATAGATGTATAGCGGTATATACCTTATTGGGTAGCCTGGACCTGCAAAAAACGCGCCCCGACGCGCGTTTCGGATTATTCTCCTTCGTCCCCCTGACGAAGGAGAATAATCCGAAACGCGCGTCGGGGCGCGTTTTTTGCAGGTCCAGGCTACCCAATAAGGTATATACCGCTATACATCTATATTAGTCCTAATTTGCCTATTTGCACATATCTGTTTTACCGAGGGGTTGTGCTCATGTGGAGCAGTAATTAGCACTCTTTTGCACTTTACACATTTTTTATCACGATTTATCTTAGTATTTATTTTATGGTTCTGCCTGTATTGGGTAAATCTAAGTAATAATCACTATATATTTTACACTAATTATTTTTATCATGGCTTTGTGGACAAATTGTGCAATATTGGGTTTGCCTGTTTTCTACTATTTGTAGAAGTCCTGCATTACGCACAGAATTATCTGTTCTTATATGAGATTTTTTATATGATTTTTATATTATGTACTGTCATTAAATTACAATTTAATAAAATATATTGAGATATCTATCCTGGTTTGGGTATTTCCTGGTGGTCCATATGGGGAGTGATTGAGGCTACTTTCACCCTAGCGTTAACTGCAATACGTTAAAATGCATCGTTTTGCACAAAAAACGCATTTTGCAAAAGTGCTTGCAGGATGCGTTTTTCCCCATAGACTTGTATTGGCGACGCATTGCGACGTATTGTCATCCGCCGTGTACGTCGTACGACGTATGTGTCGAAATTTGGCGACACGTCGTCTGGAAAAAACGTAGATTGTAACGTTTGTCTCCGACAAAAAAAAGTGTTGCGACGCATCCTGCGGCATGCGTCGTTGGCTACAATGGAAGCCTATGAGCGACTGATCCGTCGAGACACGTCGTACGACGCAATGCAGCGCAGCAATACGTTTTTTTATACTGAGCATGCTCAGAAGCAGGATTTTGTAGCCAATTGGCCAGACACCCCCAAATCTATATAAACCTGGCCTGGGCCTTCAACCCCACATATGCCAACAAGAAGACAGAGAGAGAAGAAGTGTGCCAGCAAGACCCCAGCCTTCCATCAAGACCCCAGCCTGCCAGCTACACTCCAACCTGCAAGCTACACTCCTGCCACACGAGACTCCAGCCACCATAGAAAGTGTGAGTATTGCCATTTTTGTGTGCGTCTGTGTGCATGTGTCTGTGTGTGTGTGCATTTGTGTCTATATGACGTACTGACTACAGCAAGAGCTTAAAACCTGAATACAACCTGAGGCCTGCCATCGTCCTGCAACAGCCAGTGCCCTGCTAGAGTCCAGATCCACCCTGAGGCCTGCCACTGTGAAGACATCCAGCTCCAGCCGGAGGACTGATGGCCTTTTGTGTGTGTGTGTGTGCGCGTATGCGTTTCATGTTTGGGTCCGCCTGTGTGCTTTTGTGCATCTGTGTGTATTTGCATAAGCCCTATGTGCTCGTGTGTGTGTGTGTGTATTTTCGTACGGCTGTGTGCTTTTGTATGTATGTCTTCACGTGCCTGCAACTTATTATGCCTTGTGTTATGACTGCGCCTGTGTGCTTGCAGGCATGTTTGTGTGTGTCTTGTTGATTGCATGTGCATTTGTCCATGCCATATTGGTTAATGGCCTTTTTCTGATGTATTTACTAAGTATAGTGGTCTGTGCAGCCTGTGGTTTAAATGTTTTTTTTTTCCTCTTAAAAATTTTTTTTTTTAAATCGGATGTATTTTTGCAAAGTCTAGTGGTTTGCAGCTTGTGGTTAGAATGTGTTTTTTTTTTTAACCCCTTACCGGCATCGGACGTACTATACCGTCCGATGCCGGCTCCCCTGCTTTGATGCAGGGCTCCGCGGTGAGCCCGCATCAAAGCCGGGACATGTCAGCTGTTTTGAACAGCTGACATGTGCCCGTAATAGGCGCGGGCAGAATCGCGATCTGCCCGCACCTATTAACTAGTTAAATGCCGCTGTCAAACGTAGACAGCGGCATCTAACTACCGCTTCCGGCCGGGCGGCCGGAAATGACGTCATCGTCGACCCCCGTCACATGATAGGGGGTTGGCAATGCTTGTATATTGTAACCATAGAGGTCCTTGAGACCTCTATGGTTACTGATGACCGGTGGCTGTGAGCGCCACCCTGTGGTCGGCGCTCACAGCACACCTCCATTTCTGCTACATAGCAGCGATCAGCAGATCGCTGCTATGTAGCAGAGCCGATCGCGTTGTGCCTGCTTCTAGCCTCCCATAGAGGCTATTGAAGCATGGCAAAAGTTAAAAAAAAAAGTTTTAAAAAAATGTGAAAAAAATAAAAAAAACATAAAAGTTTAAATCACCCCCCTTTCGCCCCAATCAAAATAAATCAATAAAAAAATATCAAATCTACGCATATTTGGTATCGCCGCGCTCAGAATCGCCCGATCTATCAACTAAAAAAAGTATTAACCTGATCGCTAAACAGCGTAGCGGGAAAAAAATTAAAAACGCCAGAATTACGTTTTTTTGGTCGCCGCGACATTGCATTAAAATGCAATAACGGGCGATCAAAAGAACGTATCTGCACCGAAATGCTATCATTAAAAACGTCATCTCGGCACGCAAAAAATAAGCCCTCAACCGACCCCAGATCATGAAAAATGGAGACGCTACGAGTATCGGAAAATGGCGCAATTTTTTTTTTTTTTTTAGCAAAGTTTGTAATTTTTTTTCACCACTTAGATAAAAAATAACCTAGTCATGTTAGGTGTCTATGAACTCGTACTGACCTGGAGAATCATAATGTCAGGTCATTTTTAGCATTTAGTGAACCTAGCTAAAAAGCCAAACAAAAAACCAATGTGGGATTGCACTTTTTTTGCAATTTCACCGCACTTGGAATTTTTTTCCCGTTTTCTAGTACACGACATGCTAAAACCAATGATGTCGTTCAAAAGTACAACTCGTCCCGCAAAAAATAAGCCCTCACATGGCCAAATTGACGGAAAAATAAAAAAGTTGTGGCTCTGGGAAGGAGGGGAGCGAAAAACGAACACGGAAAAACGAAAAATCCCCTGGTCATGAAGGGGTTAAAGTGTTGATTTTTTTTTTTTTATTGTTGAAACCATTCCCAGTTGATGTACTTGTATTTAAAATAAAGAGCATTTCAGCTCCTAATTGTGATGTAAAAAAAAAAAATAAATAAAATGTTTATTAATAAAATGTCCGTAGTATAATTTCAGAAAGGTAAATTTAAAACTGGTGTATGTACCAATGGTTACACATGCAATACAGAGTTGGTTGAGGGCTCATTTTTTAATAAAGGTTATCCTTTAAAGGTTTTTTGGGGGAGGTTATTTTAGAAAATAAAATGTGGTAAAAATATTTTTACATGGTGGGTTCACATTTCAAAATATATTTTTTTGGACATGGAAATGAATGGTATAACGTGCACCTGTTTTTGGGTTTTGGTGTTCACCTTAAGGGTATGTGCACACGTCAGGTTTTTTTCCTGACAAAATCCGGAGATTTCTGGCAGAAAATCGCGTTTTTTTCCGCGCGGATTTTTTGCGCGGATTTTTTGCGGAATTTCTGCCATTTTTTTTTTTTTTCCTGAAAGTCATTTTGGCTTAGAAATCCGCAAAAAATACGCAAAAAGAATGAGCATGTCCATTTTTTTTGCGGAATGCGTTTTTTTTGCGGTAAAAAACGCATCCATCTGAACAAAAAATCCGGAATGCATTCTAAATGATAGGATGCATATTTTTAGCGTTTTTGCTGCGGAATTATAGCTTTTTTATAGCGAAATTCCGCAAAAAAAACGCTAAAAATCCGGACGTGTGCACATACCCTAATGAACATTTCTCACATCATTTTAGCAGGGTGTTTATCGTTAAACATTACCTAGTTCGGGGGGTGGTCTAACTATAAATACATTATACTTATTACAGATACACTAGGGACCACATCGACAGGACCAGCCCACCAGGACCACATCCTCACATCTTTAAAAGTAAGTTTTGAAGACCCCAAATCTGCTACTTCTATGTGTAGAGCAGATTGCAAGTGTCTTTTAACTTACAGAGCCACCAGGACCACAGCCAACGGCCTTCCCACCAGGACCACAGGCCTTCTCACCAGGACCACAGCCACCGGCTATCCCACCACGACCACAGCCACCGGCTATCCCACCAGGACCACATATTAAAATCTTTAAAAGTAAGTTTTGAAGACCCCAAATCTGCTACTTCAATGTGTAGAGCAGATTGCAAGTGTCTTTTAACTTACAGAGCCACCAGGACCACAGCCACCGGCCTTCCCACCAGGACCACAGCCAACGGCCTTCCCACCAGGACCACAGCCACCGGCCATCCCACAGCCACATTGTCCTCTTCTGACAGCCCTCCTCCACAGCAATTTTTTTTTTTTTTAAATTTACTTTATTTTTAATCACTAGATGCATTTATTATGTTTAAACAGGAAGCTAAATCAGATGAGGAGCTGTCAGAAGGGGCTGAGACGGGTGGAGAGATGCAAGTGGAGGAGGAACCAAGTGTAAGTAGTGGCGAAACTCTTGCTTCACACATCACACTGCACCATACACAAAACAGATTTTCATATATAACTTAACACAGAAAACATGCCTACATTACATTAAAGATTTTTTTTTCCTTTATTTCAGTCTCCTGCTGCTGCTGCTGAACATTCAGCAAACCGTGAAGGTTCTCCCAGCCGCTCCCAGAGTCGGCAGACTCGTCGCCGCGGTCGGCCATCAGTGAGTTGGTTTTTTGGGGGGATTCGATTGGTACTTTTGTGTTTCAGTGTACTAATTTTTATGTTTTTCTTTTTTTTTTTTTTTTTTTTTAAAAGGCTTCACAGCGTGCTCCCACCGAATACTTTGAAATAGATATTGAGTGTCTCATCGAAGAGGTTCGCGAGCGGGAGCCGCTGTGGAACATGGCTGACCGCAGGCATGCCGATACCAGCGTCACCCGTCGGCTCTGGGCGGAAGTATGCCAGAACATCTTTCCGAGGTGGGAGGACCTTCTTCCACAGCAGCAGAGCAAACTATGTAAGTATTCACTTTTCAGTGATGTTTAGAGCTGAATGTAATGTATTGCATTTACCAATTTTTTTTTTCTCTTCATTCTTGTCTTCACAGGTGGCAAGGTTAGGAAGCGGTGGCGGTCACTGAGGGATCACTTTAAGAGGGAATTTAACGAGGAGATGCAGGCCCTGAGTGGCTCAGCAGGAAGGAAAAAGAGCACATATAGATATGCCCCTGCCCTCTCCTTCCTGAGGCGAACCATGCTGAGTAGAGTGTAAGTATTCTACAGCCCACTAATAACCATGTTAACCTGTGTAACTAAAGTTTGGTTTCAGTCAGGGCTTTTTTATATCAATATATTAATTGTTTTTGTTTTTTCTTTCACAGCACCTACTCCAGCCACCGTGCGCCTGCATCTTCCTCTGCGCCCTCTGGAGCGATTCCTCCTGAGTCCGCCACCGAGGGCCACGTCGGTAGGCCCCACACCTCTGACCCTTCTGTCCCCTCCACTTCATCCACCTCAAGCACTGGAGCATTATTGCAGCCTTCGTTACTCGAATCTGATGCTCAACAGATAGCGTTCCCTTTACCCAACCCCTCTGAACCTGCCACCTCTAGACCACCATTAGGTTCATGGCGGCAGCGACAGAGGGGTCAGGAAAGGAGCTATGCTCCTGAGTTCTTACATATAAATGCATCCTTCCAAAGCTCTTTCAAAATTGTGGGAGAGCAAGTGACTGCTGGTTTCAACATGGTGCAATCACGCATCAGTGAAACAAGCCATGAAACCAGCAGTCGCTTGGATAGGCTGCATTTAGATGCAAGTCAATCTCCGGTCAATCTTTTATTCCAATCCATGCTCAGGAGCATGGAGAAGCTTTCTTTTGAGCAACAGATGCGGGTAATGAATACCTGCCATAATGCTCCACTTAAGGCCCTCCACGAACCCCAATCTACCCCCACACATCCCAGGCCCCATTTCCACACCAGGCCCCACCCCAGGCCCCATTTCCACAACATGCCCCCCATTACCCAACCCAGTCCTAATACCAAACCAAGTCCCAATACCCAACCCAGTCCCAATATCCAACCCAGTCCCAATACCCATCCCGGCCCACAAACCAAATGTCTTCCCCACTGTTTTCTTCCTTGCCCAGCTTTCCTTCCCCATTAAGTTTTCCACCTACCCCAACAACACCCCCCTCTAGTCAGCCTCACTGCACCCCAAACAAGTAGGGTTTCCCCCACCTATCGACGTGGTCCAACCTTCCAGCCCCTCCTCCCCTCGTATCTCCACCCACACTTTGAAGATTTGTAACATTGTACATAAAGTTTCTAAATTTAAAAAAAAAAAAAGTGAAAAGTTAAGAAAATCTATGTTTTTTGCAAAGAAAATTTTTTTAAAAAAAAGTTCAAATAAAATTCGGTCTGATTAAAATTCTACTGTGTGTGTGTGGATTCATTAAGGTAATATGGTAACTATTAAAAAAGCTAAAATAAAAAAAAAACACCAGACGTTTGAAAGGTATAACATATTGGTTTTATTACCAAGAAAACCACGCTTTTGGAACTTTTTTTTGGGGGGGGGGGGGAGAAACACACTTTTTACATAAACAAAACCCATGAAAAACATGTCACACAATGATGTCTTGCCATGGAATCCGCCCAACAGGTGACACAAAATAATCCGCAAACTGATCCCTCATCCTGGTAACAGAACCTGTGGAGCGAACAGAGCTGCTGCGGTAATCCCACAAGGTTGTCTCCAATTCTTCGTCATCCAAGGAAACGGGCTCCTTTGAAAGGACAGTTATGGAGCACCACACATGCCTTAACAACATCGTCTACAGTTTTGGTTTGCAGTTTGATTGCCGTCAGCAGAACTCTCCACTTTGCCGTCAATATAACAAAAGAACACTCTACTACTCTTCTTGCTCTAGTAAGGCGGTAATTAAATATCCGCTTGGTACGGTTTAAGTCACGGCTACTATATGGTTTAAGTAGGTGCGGTGAGAGTTGAAACGCTTCATCACCTACACAAACATATTGCATGGCTGGTTCACTTGTTCCTGGGAGTGGTCTGGCTGGCGGGAAATCGTATGTCTCTCCATACAGGCAGCGACCCATTGGAGAGTTTTTAAAAACTTGAGAATCGTTGGACCGGCCATAGGCTCCTATGTCCACAGCAAGGAACTTGCAGTTGGCGTCTGCTATAGCCATAAGTACAAGAGAAAAGTATTTCTTATAATTGTAGTACTCAGAGCCTGTTCCTGCCAGTTTAGCAATCCTTATGTGTTTCCCGTCAACGGCACTAACACAATTTGGGAAATTGCAAATTTTCTCAAACTGTTCTGCACTTCTCAACCAGATGTCCATTGATGGTTGGGGGATATACTCCGGCTGAACAGTGTCCCAAATAGCCCGACATGTGTCCTTAACTATTCCGGAAATAGTGGAAATCCCCAGACGGAATTGGTAATGGAGCGAAGTCAGAGATTCACCCGTAGCTAGGAAGCTATAGAAAAAAAAAATGTTAGAAAAAATTGCACAGACCAACATTTTGATTTTTTTGTTTCCTGGTAAAGTTTCAATAAATGGCACTGTGACAATTTTTTTTATGACGGGACGCACAATAAAACCTGCATGAAACAGGTGTAAAATAGTGGAATGGCCTCAAACAATAAAAAAATTACATGCTGCAGAAAATGGTACGCAATGTGTCAGCACAGTATTGTCTGCAGCATGTAATCTAACATTCAATATGAGCAATGACATAAAAAAAGAGGCTTACCGCAGTGTCACCAGGAGCCGCTCCGCCTGTGTGATGGCAAGCCTCATCCGTGTGTCCTGCCTTTGGATGACATCCCCTAGTTTTTCAACCAAATAGTCAAAATGTTCCATCCTCATCCGTACGTAATTGAAGAATTTGTGTGGGTTGTGCCGCAACTCCAGGTAGAGAGTGGACTGGACACCCCTGGTCATCCGCAGCTCATTGATTGGATGTATCCAGAATCGTCGCACTCTGCGTTGCATCCTCCGTCTTTCTGCTGCCGCCTCCTTCTCCCGCACTATAATATCCAGGCGATTCGTCTCAAATATAACGTCAGTTACCAAACTCGCAATCCTACCAAGTACACCTTCCATCTCTGCTACTAAACTAAAACCCTCAAAGATGGGCTGTATATAGTTTTCCTTATTTTCCAGTAGCCAATCAAATTTGGGTGCCTCCCATTTTAAAAACAGATCCGTCGTCAAAACGGATGCAACGGATGGTAAAAACGGATGCAACGTATCCAGTATTTCGACGGAACCGTTTAGCGGATTTGCAACGGATCCGTCGAAATGCTGTATGCGTTGCATACGTTTTCCACTTTTTTTTTACGCATCTGTTTTTTCGGAAAAAAGACGATTTGTGACGGTTTGCAGTAAACGCTAGTGTGAAAGTAGCCTTAATCTCTTCTGGTCCTGTGCCAGTATTACAACCGTTCTGGACTAAAGTGAAAAACATTATCAGGTCGATTACAGGCATTTTATCTGAAATAGTTCAAAAACTATTCCTTCTACAGCTCTGTGAGACCGTTTCCTCTTACAAATGGTTACTATTAAGATTCTTGGTGATGGCTGCCAAATCCTGTATTCCTTTGTCATGGAAGAAAGCCAAAGCCTTAACTGCGTTCTTTGGGAGGCAGAATGAATAAATCAACAGCTAGTCAAAATTGGTTTTAATAATTTTTTTACACTGTTCCATGTGCGGTATAAGTGACCAGGTGAATTTATGATGCGATTACAGTGATACCAGATTTATATCTTTTTATATTTTTAGCTGCTGTTACACACTAAAAGATTCTTTTTTTTAAACTAGTTTTTTGCATCGCCATATTTTGAGAAGTAGACTTTTCCTATATTTCTTCCTACAGAGTCATCTAACAGCTTGTTTTTTGTGGGACAAGTTGACATTTCTATTGGTTCTATTGGTACTATTTTTGGGCACATTATCTTTTTTGATCACTCTCTATTTCGATTTTCGGGACGCAAAATGAACAAAAAGCAATTCAGGAATTTTTTTTTATGTCATTCCTCATGTGGTAAAATTGATAAGGCAGCTTTATTCTTGAGTTTAGTACCATTACAGTGATACCACATTTATATAATTTTTTAATATATTTTGGAGCTTTTACACAAAAGCAATTTTATAGAAATAATTATTTTCGCATCTCCTTATTCTGAGGGCTATAACTTTATTTTTCCGCTGATGGAGCTGTATGTCGCCTTGCTTTTTCTCTGAGCATTGTGTAATAAGCATGCTAGCTCTGGTGACCCGGTTGTTGTTATGACAACATCGGGTCACCATGGCAGCAATCGTCTCCTCTTGATGGCGTAGCAGGTGCGCCAATTGGAGGGTAGAGGGAACCCACTCCCTCCGTTTGTCTTCTAAATGCTGAGTTCAATATTAATCTTGACATTTAGCTGGTTAAACTGCCTAGATCGGTGCTGCTGGCAGTAAATGCTGGGTGTCAACGGTCATATCAGCTGAAAATCTGGCGATGATCGTGCATGCAAAGCTCCTACAAAGCAAAGGAATTGGGTGCACTGCTGTATAATATATAAAGAAATTTGAGGGTGCAGTAACAGTAATAAAGACTATACTGAATAAAGAAAGAGAAAAGCATTACTGCAAATGGTCGCACACCATCAAATAATAAACCACAATTATATAAAATATAAATTATATAAAATATAACAGACTGATATAATTGACACATCAAGAAAAACAACCACAAACAATAAAAACAAAAACATACAAGCACCATCAAAAAAGCACAGGAAATAAGGACCATAATTCAGTGTAATACTGTAACCCAGAACTAACCTACTGGCTCATGAGGTGGTGCGCAAAAAGATTTGTATTTGGACAATGCCATGATAGCCCATAGAAACACTTGAACAGTGCATAGAAAAAACAGGTAGTAGGCAAGAATGGTTGTCCAGAAAAAATATATATAAAGCAAAGTGAACCAAGTAGCAGGCTAGCGGGTCACCTATACAAAATAGTACCACTGGGTCTTAGAGTATAAACGGGAGAGAAACCTCCCATGCAAATACAACCTGGTGAAGCGATGCGCCACGCATATCACCTGGCAAACCAGGCTTCGACAGGGAAGGTGTAGAGTGATGTGTCAAGCAGCCATAAATTCTATGAGTATGATAGCTAATAGGAAACTGGTGTGGACGAACAGCGGTGGACCGGAAGAGCACGGAGAGGAACCGCGCATGGGCAGTAAATCTATTAAGCCGCACCTGACCAGTATGTACATGCTCAGTAAAGGGGCAGACAAAACCAATACAAAGCGCATGCGCTGGATGAGCTACAGCAAGTGAAGTGCGCACATGCGTAAAACAGCACCCGGTGTGGGTAAAGCCCACAAGAATTTGATGAGCCACTAGACCCGGAAGCCCACGTCTGGGCAGAGTGCTGGATCAACAACGCATGCACCGGGTAAGGCGCCGGAATGTAAAGCGTGCACGCGCAAGAACAGGACCTAAATCGAGCAGCCGATATGAGTACATGTGAATGAAGAGATATCCAAAGGCGCGCATGCGCCATTGTAGTGCAATTACATACAGAAAACGTACGTGCTGCCGACCAAAAGGCCAGAGTGATGCAAAATGATATCCGGAACGCCTCTATCCAATTAGAAATAACATATATAAGGACAACATAGACAATCTAGTCTATGAAGTACTATATAGTAATACATAGGCAGATCCAGGTACAAAGTGGCATGGTTAATGTAAATGCGGCTTATAAGGGTGGGAACCATGAACATACACATATAAGAGGAGCTGGAAGTGTGGAGTCAGGGGCATAAAAGAAGAACGCCATATAAATCACAAAGGCAAACTATTATAATTATAGAGACTGCATTTGGACGGCAGACAAATAATATAGCCAGGGGTACCTAGATGTAAGAAAACCTCATACATCACCAACCAACCATTCTATACCAGACATCCCCCGGGGACACTCATGCACGCAATCAAATAGGCCAATATAAGTCCAAGGTAAGACCAAAAAAGAACATGACTTTATTGAAAATATAAATATAGCAAATTGATCACGCCTGCTAATACTATGGGCATGATCAATAGGTTGTCCAGACACTGCATCACATTTATCTGTGTGAATAGTGTCTTATGCAAGCCTTACCTGTGTACATTTTTTCTACTAGGCAGCCAACCACTCTAATGTTTGGGCAAGTGGGTGGTTGCTCTCATCAGTAGCTTGCACCTGGAGAGACCATTCCTATATACAGACATGCCCCAATATACAGACACCAATCCTATATACAGACATGCCCCTATATACAGACACCACTCCTATATACAGATATCCCTCTTTATAAAGACACCACTCTTATATACAGACTCCACTCCTATACAGAGACATCCCCCTATATACAGACACCACTCCTATATACAGACATTCCCCTATATACAGACATCCCCCTATATACAAACACCCCTTATATAAAGACATTCCCTTATATACAGACACCACGCCCATATACAGGCATCCCCCTATATAGACACCACTCCTATATACAGACATTCCTGTATATACAGACCACTCCTATATACAGTCATCCCTCTATAAACAGACACCACTCATATATACAGACATCCCCCTATATACAAACACCCCTCTTATATAAAGACATCCCCTTATATACAGACACCACTCCTATATACAGACATCCCCCTATATAGACATCCCTCTATATACAGCTAACAGAGAAAAATTCAAAAAAGCTCAACATGAAGAGCAAACTCACCAAAACTTGACAAATGCACTCGCAGGGTGCAGCAGGCCCCTGATAATAAATGCTAAAGCAGCACAGGTGCAAGCTACTGATGAGAGCAACCACCCACTTGCCCAAGCATTAGAGGGGTTGGCTGCCTAGTAGAAAAAATGCACACAGATAAGGCTTGCATAAGACACTATTCACACAGATAAATGTGATGCATAGTGTCTGGACAACCTATTGATCATGCCCATAGTATTAGCAGGTGAGCTGTCCAGCACTATATACATACATGCAACACCCAAGGAACAACTTAAAGGGGCTCTGCTGCACCCAGAAAAAATAGTATGGGCGTGATCAATAAGTTGTCCAGACACTGTGCATCACATTTATCTGTGTGAATAGTGTCTTATGCAAGCCTTACCTGTGTACATTTTTTCTACTAGGCAGCCAACCCCTCTAATGTTTGGGCGAGTGGGTGATTGCTCTCATCAGTAGCTTGCACCTGGGCTGCTTTAGCATTTATTATCAGGGGCCTGCTGCACCCTGCGAGTGCATTTGTAATTTGACAAGTTTTGGTGAGTTTGCTCTTCATGTTGTGTTTTGTGTTGTACATTTTGCCCCCGCACATTTCGTCCCCAGCATTTGGCCCCGAGGATGTTTCGTCCCCGGCAGTTCACCCCCAGCAGTTCGCCCCCGGATGTTTGTACATTTCGCCCCCAAACATTTCATTCCCAGCATTTGGCCCCTAGGATGTTTCGCCCCCGCACATTTCACCCCCAGCAGTTCCCCCACTTCGCCCCCGAACGTACATTTCATCCCCAACATTTGGCCCCCAGGATGTTTCGTCCCCACACATTTCACCCCCAGCAGTTCGCCCCCACATGTTTTGCCCCCGAATGTTTCTCCTACAGCACTTTGTCCCTGGATGTGTCGCCATCTGATGTTTTTGCCCCTAACATTTTGACCCCAGATGTTTCACCCTCAACTTTTGGGGTCAACATGCAGGGAACAAAACATCTAGGGCTGAACATACCTGGGGGTAAAATGTACAGGACCCCCAATTGCTGTGGATTCCTGTGGCTGCCTTTTCAGCAGCTCACCCAGTGTCTCTTCTGGCTGTCCTTAAAGTAGTATTATCATCCTAGAACAAAAAAAAAAACCTGACATACTTACCTGTTGCAGCTGCACTTGGGTCATGGAGTGCAGTCTAGAGGTTCCCCGTGATGTCTTCTCCTGCTTCTGGCTGTCTATTCATCTTGCCTGGATGACTAATCCATGAAGCATGATGAATGCAAATCTCCATATCGCTCACTGACATGACATCACTCCTGCCCCATTCATCGGTCAATCCAGGGGGCAGGATGCTCTCCAGTCACCAAGACACTGCTGCACATGCGCAGTGCCACGATGAGATCAGGCAGAAGAAGAGGAAGCTGGGAAGGAGAGGACTCGTGGTGGCCTCCAGATCAAGCATGGCGATTGCCAGCCCACAAAGCCAGGAGAAGATCAGGCAAAGATGAGCAGAAGACCTCTAGGTAAGTACCAGGAGGGGAAGATCGGCAGCATGCTTACCGTAACATGATTGCTGAAAGCATGCTGCTATTTTGCTGTTTGGCATGAGAATACCACTTGAGGGTATGTGCACATGTCAGGATTTCTTGCAGAAATTTTCCTGACAAAAACCGGACATTTCTGCCAGAAATCCGCATGCGTTTTTGGCGCGTTTTTTTGTGCGTTTTTTCCCATATGCATAGAATTGCGGGAAAAACGCAGAAAATCCGCAAAAATAATGAACATGCTCATTTTTTTACCGCGATGCGTTTTTTTCACAGAAAAAAACGCATCTATGTGCACAAAACATGCAGAATGCATTCTAAATGATAGAATGCATAATGTATGCGTTTTTAATGAGTTTTTATAGTGTTTTTAGCGCGAAAAAACGTGAAAAAAATGCGAAAAAACCTGAACGTGTGCACATAGCCTTAATGCAGGCTATGTATGGAAGCAGGGGGAATGTTGCCTGAGTACAGGGTTAATTCCACTAACCAACTCTGCAGAACTGAGATATTGGCTTTGGGGAACTAAAGTGATGGTTAACCAGCTTCTACAGAACATTTTTATCAGGTCTTCAGAAGGGGGGTTTTGGGATCAGCCCTCACAGAACACTCTGTCAGTATACCAAAGAATGGAGCAGCAGATAAAAGTGGCATTCTCACTTCAGGATCCCTTTTTCTATTGATGCCTCAGATTAGGCCAAGAATAGGGTCCAGTTGTATTCTGCATTGAACCAGCTGTTTATCAGCAACTTTCAGCATCAACGACAATGATAAGTGACTGGAAGCTGCAGCCATAGCTCTCCATGATATCAGTGAGATCCAGGGAAGATATGACAGCGCCTGGTAAAGAGCTGATCCACTGTGACATGCCTTATACAGGGGCATGCACTGCTCTGTGCAGAGAAATGCATGTTCTGGACGGGAATCGGTTTTGTGCATCCGGTCTTTCAGTAACAAATGGCCCTTTGGTGACAACTAGTGTTGAGCGATACCGTCCGATACTTGAAAGTATCGGTATCGGATAGTATCGGCCGATACCCGAAAAATATCGGATATCGCCGATATCCGATACCAATACAAGTCAATGGGACATCAAGTATCGGAAGGTATTCTCATGGTTCCCAGGGTCTGAAGGAGAGGAAACTCTCCTTCAGGCCCTGGGATCCATAGGGATGTGTAAAATAAAGAATTAAAATAAAAAATATTGATATATTTACCTCTCCGGCGGCCCCTGAACTCAGCGCGGGTAACCGGCAGGCTTCGTTGTTCAAAATCAACGCTTTTAGGACCTGAGAATCACGTCCCGGCTTCTGATTGGTCGCGGGCCGCCCATGTGACCGCCACGCGACCAATCACAAGCCGCGACGTCACCGCAAGCTATTAACGCGCTCATTTTTAAAAATGAGCGCGTTAATGGCTTTCAAAGACGTAGCGGCTTGTGATTGGTCGCGGCCACGCGACCAATCACAAGCCGCAACGTCACCGCAAGCTATTAACGCGCTCATTTTTAAAAATGAGCACGGTAATGACTTTCAAAGACGTAGCGGCTTGTGATTGGTCGCGGCGTCACCGCAAGCTATTAACGCGCTCATTTTTAAAAATGAGCGCGGTAATGACTTTCAAAGACGTAGCGACTTGTGATTGGTCACATGGGCGGCCCGCGACCAATCAGAAGCCGGGACGTGATTCTCAGGTCCTAAAAGCGCTGATTTTGAACAACGAAGCCTGCCGGTTACCCGCGCTGAGTCCAGGGGCCGCCGGCGAGGTAAATATCAATATTTTTTATTTTAATTCTTTATTTTACACATCTCTATGTATCCGATACCCGATACCACAAAAGTATCGGATCTCGGTATCGGAATTCCGATACCGCAAGTATCGGCCGATACCCGATACTTGCGGTATCGGAATGCTCAACACTAGTGACAACCTGTCATGAGGCAGAAATTAGTAAAACAGGAGATGAGGAATCTGAGCCCCTGAACGGCCCCTCAGGCTAGGGGAAGCCCTGTCTTTCCTTAACTTGGGGGTACCCTTGAAGGTAGGGAGACCCAAGTCAGCGACCTGTCTCCTGTTAAACCCTGAACTAAACCCCCAGCCCCCACCCGAGGGGGTGAACAGTGTAAACAGCACCACAAAGCAAATAAACAGGAAAAAAAATATAAGAGTGAGGGGAACACGATACCAAAAGGTGAATGCACAAACTACAAAGTAACAAACTCAGAACTTAGCTTGTGCAGGCCGCTGCAGACTCCACAACAAAGATAGTAGAGCAACTGAGCTCCAAACACCAGACTTACAAGCAAGATAAGTGAAAGCAGTCAGAGGGGAGCGCAGAGGAATTGACCCAGGGAAGGGGAGATGTAAGGGAGTTGTCGAGCACCACCGCAGCTCCAGCTGAATACCTCTGAGGATAAGAATGTAAGTCAAACAGAAATCAGTCCCAGGAGCGCTGAAGGAAACTCAGACAACCTGAAGAAGATGGTGTTTACCGTTGAAACGCGTTGTGGCAAACGACATATGTTGTCTGAGTTTCCTTCAGCGCTCCTGGGACTGATTTCTGCCAAACACCAGACTTGGCTAACACCAGGGAGCTGTTACTGCGAGGTTGGTCTCCTTAAAGGAACTGTATAACCAACAGCTGAGCTGAAGCACCAGGTGACCTTATAAAGGATGGTGGGAGCAGGGTCGGACTGGGGCATCGGGACACTGGAGAATCCTCCGGTGGGCCCCGCCCCCAGCTCCTGCCTCCTTCATTTGTGCGGCACTATACAATAAAGTGTGCACTGCTGGGCACACGCTATGAGCATGCAGGGCAGGCACAAATGAAGGAGGCATGGGCTGGGGACGGGGCCCACCAGAAGATTCTCCGGTGCCCCAGTCCAACCCTGCATGTAGGATTCTGGCACATTTATTTTTTCACTTATTCTCCATTAGTTTTTACTTTGCTCAGCATATGTTACATATCACTGTTCTTTTATCATTTTTTGTCATATATCTTGCTTCTGGCACATGGCATATATGTAGGATATAGGTATATACACCTATATCATTACATTTTATTTAATAGCTGGGTGGTTAGTGGCGTCCGCCAGAGCGGCACTGCACGCACTCGTGTGCATTTAGTTATTGTTTCTGTTTAACTCTGACACCCCAGTAGCGGTGTCGAGCGCAAGAGGTCTAGAGGAACTATTTCCCTGAGTCTTGCGATAGAGTTCTGTGACTCCTTGCTTGCGCTCTTTGTGCGGTACTGTGGCCCTGTGACGCAACAGGGTTCGCTTCCTTCATACCGGGTGAAGCCAACCCGTGTGTATCCACATTATACCGCCATATAGTCCATCATTACTCAGCAGCAAGTTCCATCTCTGCATGGTGGACCCCGGGCTGCAAACGCACCTATACCATCTTCCCAATTATTTGGGGTGTTCCGCTAGCCCTAACAACTTGCAATACAACGCAATTTTATTGCAAAATACAAAATTCAAGGAATAGTGTGAGTGCATACAATTTTGTATATGTTAACATGCACAGGTTAATAAGTACTGAAATGTGTATATGTATTATATATATATATATATATATATATATATATATATATATACAGTGGGGCAAAAAAGTATTTAGTCAGTCAGCAATAGTGCAAGTTCCACCACTTAAAAAGATGAGAGGCGCCTGTAATTTACATCATAGGTAGACCTCAACTATGGGAGACAAACTGAGAGAAAAAAAAATCCAGAAAATCACATTGTCTGTTTTTTTAACAGTTTATTTGCATATTATGGTGGAAAATAAGTATTTGGTCAGAAACAAACAATCAAGATTTCTGGCTCTCACAGACCTGTAACTTCTTCTTTAAGAGTCTCCTCTTTCCTCCACTCATTACCTGTAGTAATGGCACCTGTTTAAACTTGTTATCAGTATAAAAAGACACCTGTGCACACCCTCAAACAGTCTGACTCCAAACTCCACTATGGTGAAGAGCTGCCAAAGGACACCAGAAACAAAATTGTAGCCCAGCACCAGGCTGGGAAGACTGAATCTGCAATAGCCAACCAGCTTGGAGTGAAGAAATCAACAGTGGGAGCAATAATTAGAAAATGGAAGACATACAAGACCACTGATAATCTCCCTCGATCTGGGGCTCCAGGCAAAATCCCACCCTGTGGGGTCAGAATGATCACAAGAACGGTGAGCAAAAATCCCAGAACCACTTGGGGGGACCTAGTGAATGAACTGCAGAGAGCTGGGACCAATGTAACAAGGCCTACCATAAGTAACACACTACGCCACCATGGACTCAGATCCTGCAGTGCCAGACGTGTCCCACTGCTTAAGCCAGTACATGTCCGGGCCCGTCTGAAGTTTGCTAGAGAGCATTTGGATGATCCAGAGGAGTTTTGGGAGAATGTCCTATGGTCTGATGAAACCAAACTGGAACTGTTTGGTAGAAACACAACTTGTCGTGTTTGGAGGAAAAAGAATACTGAGTTGCATCCATCAAACACCATACCTACTGTAAAGCATGGTGGTGGAAACATCATGCTTTGGGGCTGTTTCTCTGCAAAGGGGCCAGGATGACTGATCCGGGTACATGAAAGAATGAATGGGGCCATGTATCATGAGATTTTGAGTGCAAACCTCCTTCCATCAGCAATGGCATTGAAGATGAAACGTGGCTGGGTCTTTCACCATGACAATGATCCAAAGCACACCGCCAGGTCAACAAAGGAGTGGCTTCGTAAGGAGCATTTCAAGGTCCTGGAGTGGCCTAGCCAGTCTCCAGATCTCAACCCTATAGAAAACCTTTGGAGGGAGTTGAAAGTCCGTGTTGCCAAGCGAAAAGCCAAAAACATCACTGCTCTAGAAGAGATCTGCATGGAGAAATGGGCCAACATACCAACAACAGTGTGTGGCAACCTTGTGAAGACTTACAGAAAACGTTTGACCTCTGTCATTGCCAACAAAGGATATATTACAAATTGAGATGAAATTTTGTTTCTGACCAACTACTTATTTTCCACCATAATATGCAAATACAATGTTAAAAAAACAGACAATGTGATTTTCTGGATTTTTTTCTCAGTTTGTCTCCCATAGTTGAGGTCTACCTATGATGTAAATTACAGACGCCTCTCATCTTTTTAAGTGGTGGAACTTGCACTATTGCTGACTGACTAAATACTTTTTTGCCCCACTGTATATATATATATATATATATATGTGTGTAGGGATATCTGTCTAGGGTTATATGTGTGACTAGTGATAATGTAGCATCTCTCCTGAAGGCAAGTCGCACCTAGGTGTTCATAGGTACTTCCTTGGGACCAGTAAGACCTCTGTCTCCAGATCTCACCAGGAGACCTAGCTAGAGTCAAGAACAAAGGAACACTTGACACCTCTGAGTGCTTGGAGGGGAGATGCTAATTGCGGCTTGAGGGTTAGCTATTCCTGGGAACCATCTCACAAGTCTCCAGAGGAAAATAATATATATTCATTAGTAGCGCGGCCGTGGACCAATCAAACAGGCAGCAGTTATGATATTGGCCTGAGGGGCCGGTCTAGAAACCTGATTTCAGACCAAAGTTATAAATTTAGGCTGCAGACAGAATTGCGTTCACATGTGAGGGCAGCCTGAGAAGCTGGTGTGATCCAATCTATATTCACCCCCCTGTTATGACCTGGTGGTTAAGAGGCCACACTGAAATGACCTGGTGGCTAAAACGCAACATGGAACTAGCTCTGAGAAGGTGGTATCTCTACTGACCGCAGTCCCTAATCCTAACAACTAGAAATAGCCGTGGGATGTTCCTGACACTCCCTAGACACCTCGTCACAGCCTCAGATATAACTACCCCTAAAGAAGGAAATAGAAAGCTATCTTGCCTCAGAGAAACCCCCAAAAGGAAAGACAGCCCCCCACAAATATTGACTGTGAAAGGAGAGGGAAATGACGAACACAGAAATGAAATTAGATTTCAGCAAAGGGAGGCCAAAACTAAACTAGATAGACAGAGAGCAAAGGATACTGTGCGGTCAGTATTAAAAACTACAAAATCCACGCAGAGTTTACAAAAATGAACTCCACACCGACTCACGGTGTGGAGGAGCAAATCTGCTTTCCCAGAGCTTCCAGCTAGCCTGAATAAGACATAGTGACAAGCTTGACAAAAGAGACAAAATGCAAAGCAATAGAGTCCAAACAAATGGACAAACAAAACTAGCAAAACTTATCTTTTGCAGACAAGGAATGGCCATATGAGAAATCCAAGGGAAGAATCAAATCCAACCAAGAACATTGACAGCAGGCATGGACTAAAGTCCAGAGCAGGTTTAAATAACAAACCCAGGCAAGGCGATTAGTGAAGACAGCTGCTCAGCTACCTAACGGAGCAGCAGTTCCACTTGAAACCACCAGAGGGAGCCAAAGGGCAGAACTCGCAAAAATACCATTAGCAACCACAGGAGGGAGCTCCAGAACGGAACTCACAACACCCCCCCCCCTCCCTCAGGGAGCAGAAGCAGACTACCAGTTAGATGATTTCTGTAAGTTTATCCTGTTTATTTTGACATTGTTTGCATAAGTTGTATGTCTTTTTATTATCATATTTTTATACCTTTTTCTTATTGTAAGCATTGAACCTTTTGCTATTAAAGTATAAAACTTTAATAAGTTGAACCTTGAATGTTCTAAAGAATCCATAGCCTAGAGGTGTGTGAGCCTTATGAGTGATAAACATATTTTTATTAGTATTATTTCTGGGACTCATCGCCCGTGTATTCGATGAGTGGTGGCAGCGTGCATGAGCGGGTGTGTGGCCTGGGTCGGTGTGTGATTTATGCTCCCATTACAGCATAGTACAGAGGTTGAATGCTGGACTGAGTGGGGAGATAGATTAACCCTTGCAGGCACAACCCCAGGTCACGTGTGAGTGCAGGCACGTGACGAATAAGTGACACCATGGAGTAGGGATCTGTGACAATTGGTGGCGAGCGGTGGGATAGAATTATTTCTATTATAGCATTAGTGCATGGTTTAAGCAATTATTCCCTGTACTAAAGAATTGGTATCCTTGCGAGGAGTGCACCAGTTCTTCCAGGTTCAACTCAGTGCTTACTTAGACATACTTGCAAACAGTTTCCCCTCCCCATTTTTCTTTTCTATCTTTTATTTGGCAAAGGCTGTTCATCGATATGGCAGCCCAGTACAAGAAGCAGAGCAAGGAAGCTCTGACCGACCTCTGTGAGCAGAGAGGAATAGAGAGCTGACAGATCCAAGGAGCTGCTGATACGCGCCTTGGTCGAGCAGGACATAGAGCAAAGTGCTGGAACATCTGGGCAAGGAGAGAGCCCACCTCAGAGAGAGACTCAGCAATGCCAGCTCTTGCACCGGAGATGCCTGATGGAAATGTGTTATGATGCGGTGGTTTAGGAGCAACATGGAACGAGCTCTGAAGGAAGTGGTATCTCTACTGACCGCAGTCCCTAAGCTCAACACAACACTAGAAGTAGCCGTGGGATGCTCCTAACTCTCCCTAGGCACCTCGTCACAGCCTAAGAGCTAACTACTCCTAAAGATAGAAGCAGGAAAATTATCTTGCCTCAGAGAAAATCCCCAAAGGATAGATTAGCCCCCCACAAATAATGACTGTGAGTGGAGAGGGTAAAGACACACAGAATGAAACTAGGATGAGCACAGGAGGCCAGTCTAGCTAGATAGATAGGACAGGATGGAATACTGTGCTGTCAGTATAAAACACTACAAAAATCCACGCAGAGTTTACAAAAAAATCCACACCTGACTAAAGGTGTGGATGGTAAATCTGCTTCCCAGAGCTTCCAGCAAGACAGAATTAATTCATACTGATAAGCTGGACAAACATAGAAAGCACAGAACGGATAAGTCCACAATCTGTGGACAGAAAAGAGCAAGCAAGAACTTAGCTTTGCTGAACTGGTCAGGATAACAGGGAAATCCAAAGAGATGTGAATCCAACCAGGAACCATTTACAAGTGGCACTGGCAGAAGGAAAGAGCCAGACATAAATAGCCGAGCAGAAAAGACAATCAGTGGAAGCAGCTGCTGACAGCTAAATCCAAGGAGCAGCCATACCACTTGAAACCACAAGAGGGAGCCCAAGAGCAGAACTCACAAAAGTGCCACTTACAACCACCGGAGGGAGCCCAAGAGCGGAATTCACAACAGTACCCCCCCCTTGAGGAGGGGTCACCGAACCCTCACCAGAGCCCCCAGGCCGATCAGGACGAGCCAAGTGAAAAGCATGAACCAAATCGGTGGCATGGACATCAGAGGCAACAACCCAAGAATTATCCTCTTGGCCATAACCCTTCCACTTGACAAGATACTGAAGCCTCCGCCTCGAAAAACAAGAATCCAAAATCTTCTCAACCTCATATTCCAACTCTCCCTCAACCAACACTGGGGCAGGAGGGTCAACGGAGGGAACAACGGGCACCACATATCTCCGCAACAAAGATCTATGGAAAACATTATGAATGGCAAAAGAGGCTGGAAGAGCCAAACGAAAAGACACCGGATTAATAATTTCAGAAATTTTATAAGGACCAATAAACCGAGGCTTAAACTTAGGGGAAGAAACCTTCATAGGAACATGACGAGAAGACAACCAAACCAAATCCCCCACACGAAGCCGGGGACCAACACACCGACGGCGGTTAGCAAAACGTTGAGCCCTTTCCTGAGACAACGTCAAATTGTCCACCACATGAGTCCAAATCTGCTGCAGCCTGTCCACCACAGAATCCACACCAGGACAATCAGAAGGCTCAACCTGTCCCAAAGAAAAACGAGGATGAAAACCAAAATTACAAAAGAAAGGTGAAACCAAAGTAGCCGAACTAGCCCGATTATTAAGGGCAAACTCAGCCAACGGCAAGAAAGACACCCAATCATCCTGATCAGCAGACACAAAGCATCTCAAATAGGTCTCCAAGGTCTGATTAGTTCGCTCAGTTTGGCCATTAGTCTGAGGATGAAACGCCGAAGAAAAAGACAAATCAATGCCCATCCTAGCACAAAAGGCCCGCCAAAACCTAGAGACAAACTGAGAACCTCTGTCAGACACAATATTCTCTGGAATGCCATGCAAACGAACCACATGCTGAAAAAACAATGGAACCAGATCTGAGGAGGAAGGCAACTTAGGCAAAGGTACCAGATGGACCATTTTAGAGAACCGGTCACAAACAACCCAGATAACAGACATCTTCTGGGAAACCGGAAGATCCGAAATAAAATCCATGGAAATATGCGTCCAGGGCCTCTCAGGGACCGGCAAAGGCAAAAGCAACCCACTAGCGCGGGAACAGCAAGGCTTGGCTCGGGCGCAAGTCCCACAGGACTGCACAAAAGCACGGACATCGCGTGATAAGGAAGGCCACCAAAAGGACCTAGCAACCAAATCTCTGGTACCAAAAATCCCAGGATGACCAGCCAACACTGAACAATGAACCTCAGAAATCACCTTACTTGTCCATCCATCAGGAACAAACAGCTTCCCCACAGGACAGCGGTCAGGCCTATCAGCCTGAAATTCCTGAAGCACCCGCTGCAAATCAGGGGAGATGGCAGAAAGAATCACCCCTTCCTTAAGAATGCCAACCGGCTCAAGGACTCCAGGAGAATCAGGCGAAAAACTCCTAGAGAGGGCATCAGCCTTAACATTCTTAGATCCCGGAAGATACGAGACCACAAAATCAAAACGGGAGAAAAACAGGGACCATCGAGCCTGTCTAGGATTCAGCCGCTTGGCCGACTCGAGGTAAATCAGATTCTTATGATCGGTCAGGACCACAACGCGATGCTTAGCTCCCTCAAGCCAATGTCGCCACTCCTCAAACGCCCACTTCATAGCCAACAACTCCTGATTGCCAACATCATAATTGCGTTCCGCA
This sequence comes from Ranitomeya imitator, assembly GCF_032444005.1. NCBI lineage: Eukaryota > Metazoa > Chordata > Amphibia > Anura > Dendrobatidae > Ranitomeya > Ranitomeya imitator. The sequence continues at coordinate 681,338,826 of NC_091283.1, read as the reverse complement.
GGCGAAAACTTTTTGGAAAAAAAAGCACACAGTTTCATCAAAGAACCATCAGACTCCCTCTGAGACAAAACGGCCCCTGCCCCAATCTCAGAAGCGTCGACCTCAACCTGAAAAGGAAGAGAAACATCCGGTTGGCGCCACACTGGAGCAGAAGTAAATCGGCTTTTAAGCTCCTGAAAGGCCTCAACAGCCGCAGAGGACCAATTCGTCACATCAGCGCCTTTCTTCGTCAAATCAGTAAGGGGCTTAACCACACTGGAAAAGTTGGCAATGAAACGGTGATAGAAATTAGCAAAGCCCAAAAATTTTTGAAGGTCCTTCACAGATGTGGGTTGAATCCAGTCATGATTAGTTTGGACCTTAACAGGATCCATTTCTATAGACGAGGGAGAAAAAGTAAAACCCAAAAAAAGAGACCTTCTGAACTCCGAATAGGCACTAAGACCCCTTCACAAACAAAGCATTATCACGAAGGATCTGGAACACCATCCTGACCTGCTTCACATGAGACTCCCAATCATCGGAAAAAATCAAAATATCCAAATATACGACCATGAATTTATCAAGATAATTGCGGAAAATATCATGCATGAAGGACTGGAACACAGATGGAGCATTAGAGACCCCAAATGGCATCACAAGGTATTCAAAATGGCCTTCGGGCGTATTAAATGCAGTTTTCCATTCATCACCCTGTTTAATACGAACAAGATTATATGCCCCTCGGAGGTCAATCTTAGTAAACCAACTAGCCCCCTTAATCTGAGCAAACAAATCAGTAAGCAAAGGCAAGGGGTATTGGAATTTGACCATGATCTTATTAAGAAGACGATAATCTATACAGGGTCTCAAGGAGCCATCCTTCTTAGCAACAAAAAAGAAACCCGCTCCCAATGGTGACGAAGAGGGCCGAATATGCCCCTTCTCCAAAGACTCCTTAACATAACTCCGCATGGCGGCATGCTCTGGCACAGACAGATTGAAAAGTTGGCCCTTAGGGAACTTGCAACCAGGAATCAAGTCAATAGCACAATCACAGTCCCTGTGCGGTGGAAGGGAACTGGACTTGGGCTCATCAAATACATCCTGGAAATCCGACAAAAACTCAGGGACCTCAGAAGAGGGGGAAGAGGAAATTGACATCAAAGGAACGTCACTATGTACCCCTTGACAACCCCAACTAGTCACAGACATAGTTTTCCAATCCAGCACCGGATTATGTTCCTGTAACCATGGAAAACCGAGTACAACAACATCATGCAGGTTATGCAACACCAGAAAACGGCAATCTTCCTGATGTGCTGGAGCCATGTACATAGTCATCTGCGTCCAGTACTGAGGTTTATCCTTGGCCAAGGGTGTAGCATCAATACCCCTCAAAGGAATGGGGCGCTGCAAAGGCTGCAAGGAAAAACCACAGCGCCTGGCGAATTCTAAGTCCATTAAGTTCAGGGCAGCACCTGAATCCACAAATGCCATGACAGAAAAGGACAACAATGAGCAAATCAGAGTCACAGATAAGAGAAATTTAGGCTGTATAGTACTAATGGCAACAGACCTAGCGACTCTCTTAGTACGCTTAGGGCAATCAGAGATAACATGAGCAGAATCACCACAGTAAAAACACAGCCTATTCTGATGTCTGAATTCCTGCCGTTCTGTTCTAGTCAAAATCCTATCACATTGCATAGGTTCAGGACTCTGCTCAGAGGACACTGCCATATGGTGCACAGCTTTGCGCTCGTGCAGACGCCGATCAATCTGAATGGCTAGAGACATAGATTCGCTCAAACCGGCAAGCGTAGGAAAGCCCACCATAACATCTTTAAGGGCTTCAGAAAGACCTTTTCTGAAAATTGCAGCCAGAGCCTCCTCATTCCATTTAGTGAGCACAGACCATTTTCTAAATTTCTGGCAGTATAATTCTGCCGCTTCCTGACCTTGACACAGGGCCAACAGGGTTTTTTCTGCATGATCCACAGAATTAGGTTTGTCATACAATAATCCGAGCGCTTGAAAAAATGCGTCTACATTCAATAATGCCGGATCCCCTGTTTCAAGAGAAAAAGCCCAGTCTTGAGGGTCACCACGCAGCAAGGATATGATGATTTTTACTTGCTGAATGGGATCACCAGAAGAACGGGGTTTCAAAGCAAAAAACAATTTGCAGTTATTTTTAAAGTTCAAAAACTTGGATCTGTCCCCAAAAAACAAATCAGGAGTAGGAATTCTAGGCTCTAAAGCCGGAGTCTGGACAGCATAATCTTGGATACTCTGTACTCTTGCAGCAAGTTGATCCACACGAGAAAACAATCCCTGAACATCCATGCCAGAGCATATATCCTGAACCACCCAGAGATCAAGAGGAAAAAAGAGACAAACCAAAGCACAGAAAAAAAAATGGTTCAGAACTTTCCTTTCCTTCTTTTGAGATGCGTTTAATTCATTTTTGGCCACTTGTACTGTTATGATGCGGTGGTTTAGGAGCAACATGGAACGAGCTCTGAAGGAAGTGGTATCTGTACTGACCGCAGTCCCTAAGCTCAACACAACACTAGAAGTAGCCGTGGGATGCTCCTAACTCTCCCTAGGCACCTCGTCACAGCCTAAGAGCTAACTACCCCTAAAGATAGAAGCAGGAAAACTATCTTGCCTCAGAGAAAATCCCCAAAGGATAGATTAGCCCCCACAAATAATGACTGTGAGTGGAGAGGGAAAAGACATACACAGAATGAAACTAGGATGAGCACAGGAGGCCAGTCTAGCTAGATAGATAGGACAGGATGGAATACTGTGCGGTCAGTATAAAACACTACAAAAATCAACACAGAGTTTACAAAAAAATCCACACCTGACTAAAGGTGTGGAGGGTAAATCTGCTTCCCAGAGCTTCCAGCAAGACAGAATTAATTCATACTGATAAGCTGGACAAACATAGAAAGCACAGAACGGATAAGTCCACAATCTGTGGAAAGAAAAGAGCAAGCAAGAACTTAGCTGTGCTGAACTGGTCAGGATAACAGGGAAATCCAAAGAGATGTGAATCCAACCAGGAACCATTTACAAGTGGCACTGGCAGAAGGAAAGAGCCAGACATAAATAGCCGAGCAGAAAAGACAATCAGTGGAAGCAGCTGCTGACAGCTAAATCCAAGGAGCAGCCATACCACTTGAAACCACAAGAGGGAGCCCAAGAGCAGAACTCACAAAAGTTCCACTTACAACCACCGGAGGGAGCCCAAGAGCGGAATTCACAACAGAAATGTCAGCAATGCCAGTGCTGAGGAGCCTATGGACTGTACTTTGTAAATGGACTTAGAATGGCTGGGAACAAGTGATTCCAATCTACGCATGCAGCTGATTCTGCAGTACCGACAGGCTGCTGCTGCAGAACGCCGTGAGGAGAGAGCTTTCCAGCTTCAAATGGCTCAACTAGAGCGGGGTATCAGTCCTTAGATAACCCCCTCCCAGGACATGAATCCAAGGAGGCCACGTCTTGAAAACTTCCCTGTGATGGAGAAGGATACGGACTTAGATACTTTCCTGCGGGGATTTGAAAAAACCTGCAGGCAGTACCATCTACCAAGTGAGCAGTGGGCGCAGTATCTAACCCCAGGGTTGAGAGGCAAAGCCCTGGAAGTGTTTGCTGGCCTCCCACCAGAGCTAGATGCGAACTATGAGGCCATAAAAGAGGCCCTGATCAGGAAATACAACCTGACACCAGATGTGTATCGTAGAAAGTTCCGGAACCTACAACGTAGATCAACTGACAGCTATGCGGATGTTGTGAGCACCTTGAGGACCACGTTCAACCAATGGATTAGGGGACTTTCTGTTAACAGTTTTGAGGACTTAACGGATCTTATGGTCAAGGATCAATTTCTTCACATGTGCCCCACGGATGTACAACAATTTGTGTGTGATCGGGAGCCACAAATTGCAGATCAGGCTGCAAGGATTGCGGACTGCTATGTGGCTAACAGGATGCCTCAGGTGCGGAAGCCATCGGGATTCAGCTGGGGGGAAGGTAAGCCAAACGGGGACCCTTTTTCCTCTGCCAGCCGATCACCAGTGCTGTCCAAGCCCACCTTCCATGGGGCCCCGGGAAATAGACATTCTCTAGGCGATGCATGCCGGTGCTTCTCCTGCAACAAAGTGGGACATGTTAGCGCTGTCTGCCCTGATAGGTAGAAATGCCCAACTACCACCACAAAGCCGTCTGTGCCCCCACCGTCTGTCCTCTTTGTAGCCGGCTCTGATGCGAGGGCAAATGAGAACTGTCAATCTGTCACTGTTGACAATAAAGTCACCATTGGTCTCAGAGACACTGGGGCAGAGGTGACCCTGGTGCGTCCAGCCATGATAACCCCTGCCGATATACCAGGAAAGACTGTCTATAACCGGGATTGGAGGGGTCAGCCCTGCTGTGCCCATGGCCCGTGTGTACCTGGACTGGGGAGCAGGGAAAGGACTGAGAGAAGTGGGAGTGTCAGAGGCTATTCCCACCAATGTGTTGCTAGGCACGGATCTGGGGAGGATGGTGTCCCACTATGTTCCTCCCTTGCAAGTACATGATGCAGAGAAGGTGGAAGAAAGAGACCCACCTGAGATCCCATGCGAGGGGGAAATTGTCCCAATGCACAGGACTGTAATTATGTGGCAGCTGTGACCCGGAGTCAGGCTGCGGCTCAGACTCAGGCCCAAAGATTAGAGGATGAGTCTCAGACAGAACTGCCAGGACAGGAGGCCCATACTGTGGTCCCGTAGCCTACATACATGGCAGACCCACCAAGTTCCCTGATAACAGACACTGGGAACTCAGCTTCAGACCAGGGCCTGGCATTCACACTAGGCCGGGGCCTGCAGGCTGACCATCAGAGCTTCCAGGAGGCCCTGCAGACAGATGTCAGTCTGGAGGAGCTCAGATGTCTTGCAGACCAACCCCCTGCTGCTTCTGGCAAAGAAAGAGTATACTGGGACCAAGGCAGACTGTATACAGAGACTATCCCCACGGATACTACAGAATCTTGGGACTATGAACGGCGGCTGATCGTCCCTTATCCATTTAGGGAACAATTATTGAGGATTGCCCATGAAATTCCTGTGGCCGGACACCTTGGAATACAAAAGACTAAAGCTCGCCTGACACATAACTTCTATTGGCCCAAGATGGGGACAGATATTGCCAATTACTGCCAATCATATGTAGTTTGTCCGAGAGTTGGGAAGTCTGGGAATATACAGAAAGCTCCATTGATACCACTGTCTGTGATCGATGAACCTTTCCAGCGAGTGGCTGTGGCTGTGGATGCCACTTGCAATCCCTAGCAGCTCTGGCAAAAAGTACATCCTCATAGTGGTGGATTATGCTACACGGTACCCGGAAGCTGTGGCACTATCCTCCATCCGAGCAGACAAAGTGGCGGATGCTTTACTGACTGTGTTCTCTCGTGTGGGTTTCCCCAGGGAAATGTTGACCAATCAGGGAACCCAGTTCATGTCTGATCTGATGGAAAGCCTCTGTGAAAGAATATAAGTACAGCATTTTGTGGCCAGCGCCTATCATCCCCAAACCAACGGACTCTGCGAGCGTTTTAATGGAACATTAAAGCAAATACTCAAAATGTTGGTGGAGACTGAAGGGAGAGACTGGGAGCGGTACCTCCCCCATCTGTTTCTTGCCTACAGAGAGGTACCCCAGGCGTCCACTGGATTCTCCCCCTTTGAACTGGTTTATGGGAGGAGGGTCAGGGGACCACTTGATTTGATTAAGGACAGTTGGGAGGACGACCCCAGAACTACTGGAGTCTCAGTGGTCGAATATGTACTGCGGCTCAGAGAGAGAATGCAGAAACTGAGCAACCTGGCCCATGAGAACGTAGCCCAGGCCCAACTCAACCAGATGGTATGGTACGACCGTAATGCCAGACTAAGGGCCTATGAGGAAGGGCAGAAGGTTTGGGTGTTGGTCCCTATGTTACAGAATAAATTGCAGGCCGCATGGGAGGGACCATATACTGTACATAAGCGGCTGAATGATGTTAATTATGTGGTGACACTAGATGAGCATGCAAAGCATCAGAAAGTGTTTCTTTTAAATATGTTGAAGGCACATCATGCCAGGGAGGCCTGTGTCTTACCTGTCTGTAGCCTGCCTGAAGAGGGGGAGGCTGATCTGTTATTAGATGTGGGGGCTGGGACTCAGTACATGGAGTCCCTGGAGTCAGCAGAGTTTAACCCTGAGCTATCCCACAGTCAGAGGTCTGAGCTGATGGGGGCGCTCAGCGAGTTCACCGAATTCTTCACAGGGGAGCCTGGGAGGATGCACTTAGCAGTTCACCATGTGGACACTGGTACTAATCCCCCAGTACGGCAGTCTGCATACCGTGTGTCAGCAGAGGTGAATGCACACATGAGGGAACAGGTAGAGGAGATGCTGAAACTCAAGGTGATACAAAAATCCCAGAGTGCCTGGGCCTCGCCTGTGGTTCTTGTCCCAAAAAAGGACTGTACTACCTGCTTCTGTGTAGACTACAGGAAATTAAATGTACTGACTACATGTGAGGTCTATCCCATGCCAAGGATAGATGAGCTGTTAGAGCAGCTAGCTAAAGCATCGTACCTTACCATCATGGACCTGAGTAGGGGATATGGCAGATGCCCCTGACCAGAGAAGCTCAGGAGAGGTCTGCCTTTATAACGCCATTCGGGCTGTTTAAGTTTTTGGTGATGCCCTTTGGTATGAAGAATGCCCCTGCCACCTTCTAGAGGTTGGTCAATCACTTATTGGAAGGGTGTGATGGTTTTGCCGTCGCTTATCTTGATGATATAGCCATCTTTAGTGATTCTTGGGAGGAACACCTCGTATATCTTTCGCAGGTGTTGCAAAAGCTTAAAACTGCAGGTCTAAGGGTACCGTCACACTATACGATTTACCTACGATCATGACCAGCGATATGACCTGGCCGTGATCGTAGGTAAATCGTAGTGTGGTCGCTGGGGAGCTGTCACACAGACAGCTCTCCAGCGACCAACGATGCCGAGGTCCCTGGGTAACCAGGGTAAACATTGGGTAACTAAGCGCAGGACCGCGCTTAGTAACCCGAAGTTTACCCTGGTTACAAGCGTAAAACTAAAAAAAAACAAACAGCACCTACTTACATCTGGTGTCCGTCAGGTCCCTTGCAGTCTGCTTCCCGCACTGTGACTGCCGGCCGTAAAGTGAAAGTGAAAGCACGTCACCGCTGTGCTCTGCTTTCACTTTACAGCCGGCAGTCACAGTGCGGGAAGCAGAGACGGCAAGGGACCTGACGGACACCAGAATGTAAGTATGTGCTGTTTGTTTTTTTTTAGTTTTACGCTTGTAACCAGGGTAAACATCGGGTTACTAAGCGCGGCCCTGCGCTTAGTTACCCGATGTTTACCCTGGTTACAAGCGAACGCATCGCTGGATCGCATCGCTAGATCGCTAGATCGGTGTCACACACACCGATCTAGCGATGACAGCGGGAGATCCAGCGATGAAAGAAAGTTCCATACGATCTGCTACGACGTACGATTCTCAGCAGGATCCCTGATCGCTGCTGCGTGTCAGACACAGCGATATCGTAACGATATCGCTGGAACGTCACGAATCGTACCGTCGTAGCGATCTAAATGGTATAGTGTGACGGTACCCTTACTGTTAAGCCAGGGAAGTGTCAGGTAGCCATGCGGGAAGTACAATACCTGGGACACCGGGTGGGGGGAGGACTGCTAAAACCTGAGCCAGGGAAGGTAGGAGCCATTACAGCCTGGGCCACCCCACGAACCAAGAAGCAGGTACTGTCCTTCCTGGGTACGGCTGGCTACTATAGGAGGTTTGTACCAAACTACAGTGCTCTGGCCAAACCGTTAACTGATCTGACCAGGAAGAGACTTCCTAAAATTGTCTCCTGGAGTCCTCAGTGTGAGGAATCATTTCCTGCCCTAAAGTCGTCATTGTTTTGTTCACCCGTCCTGCAGGCCCCAGATTTCACTCCCCGGTTTGTAGTGCAGACAGATGCCAGCACCTATGGGCTAGGTGCAGTTCTCAGCCAGGTGAACCAACAAGGAGAGGAACACCCAATTCTGTACCTAAGCAGGAAACTCCTGCCCAGAGAAGTGGCTTATGCCACCACTGAAAAAGAATGTTTGGCAATTGTGTGGGCTCTGCAGAAGCTGCAACCATACCTCTATGGGCGCAACTTCACCGTGATCACATATCATAACCCACTGAGTTGGCTCAACCGAGTAGTTGGGGAGTTGGGACAATGGGAAATTGCTTAGATGGAGTTTGATACTTCAGCAATATGATTTCACAATTCAGCACAAGAAAGGAGTTGATCATGGCAATGCCGATGGCCTGTCTCGCCAAGATGGGACAGAACCCGATACGTGCTCGGGAGCTGACCTGTAAGTCAACCCCCATGCACGTTCATAAGGAGGGAGGTGTGGTGAAATATGTGTATATATATTATATATATGTATCTCTATATGTGTGTAGGGACATCTGTCTAGGGTTATATGTGTGACTAGTGATAATGTAGCATCTGTCTTGAAGGCAAGTCGCACCTAGGTGTTAATAGGTACTTCCTTGGGACCAGTAAGAGAAGTAAAAGAGGCTCTCCATTTCTGTAAATCCGCCGAAAAGTTGGGGAATAATATCACAGTGGTATTTTCATATTTAATTGTTTGGGCTTTCCTTGCCAATTGCAGAATATAATCTCTGTCCTTCCAGTTGATGAATCTGGCAAGAAGAGGAGTGCTGAGAGGGTTCGGTTTTCCAGGCACCTGATGCGCTCGCTCCACTGCATAGGCAGCAGAGAAGGCAGCCTCTGGGAATAGATTGCGCATCCATTTTTCCACAAAGCCACTAGGATTGTTCCCTTCCGCTCTCTCCAGAAATCCTATTATACAAATATTGTTTCTCCTCAATCTGTTCTCCAGGTCACCATGTTTCTGGATACGTTCTGGCAAAGGTGCTGTTACTTCACAGAGCCCATAGTAAAGAGAACGCTGTGCCCTGTTTAGCTCATAGGGGACACAGCTACTGTGTAGCACAGACAGTGGTCATGCAGTCCAACCAACAAGCAGCTCCTCTCCGGTGGAGCCGGAATTCTAATGGCTATTAGCCAGCCCTTAATTCAAACATAAACTCCTCGCCGGAGGTGCCAGCATTCTAGGGGCTTATTTCAGCCGGGTCCCTGACCACACACACGACCACACTGGCACTGAGCTCATACATATTTGATACTAGCATATGGCCGTGCGGTCATGAGAACCTTATATAGCTGTAGCACCTACAGGACCTTCCAAGAAGGACCAATGGAAGGCTGCCACAGAACTTGATCAGGTACAGGACCTTCCTGGAGGACCAATGGAAGTTGCTGCAGTACCTGAGCATGTGACCCTTGATCTCCACTGAGAGATCTTACCCTAGGCATGCTCAGTGTGTGCAAAGCAGGACTTAGTCCCAGAAAAGCCTGCTTGACGCAGACCAGTGCAGGGTACAATAGTAGAGCCTGGAGTGGCAGCAGTAACCCTTTGCACAGTATCAGATTCAGTGAGCCGCTGGGACTGATGTCCCCGCTGAGCATTCTCCACTGCGGCCGATGCGGAATGGGAAAATCGTGATCCATTCGAAAGAACAATGTCAATTATAAATGACTACAAAGATGACCAGAGGCGCTACAATGCACCAAGGTGCAATGAAGTAGCTATAATTTATGAAAATGCAATGGGTGAACCCCCATTTAATAGGGGCATCAGAGTTCACCTCAAAAGTGAAAATCAAAGTGTTCAAAATCAGCTTTCTTCACAGAAAGTGTGATGCAATGACATATCCACTTCTTTTCCCATATGGAGACAGTGGATGGACAATAAATTTGACAACTCCAATTGCCCTACGTGTGCAACATCAAGGAATTGTGACATTCATCTATCATCCATACCAGTGGATCAAGATCGACAAGAAAAAAAAAATCAACCTATTGCAGTACTATGCATACAGGCTTGCCTTTCGGGACGAGTTCAATCCCCTTTTAAATGCTGGGAAGTTGACGCAACAATTTATCATTGACAGTTACGTCAAAATTGAATCCGACAGGATCGAATATATAAAAGAAAATCAAAAGGCATTACGCGTCAACAGTTATGCTGGCGTTATGGATCAAATCCATGATGCTGCATTATACCAAGGGCTAAAAGCTGGGACACCAGTAATTTTAACGTTCACTTTCATTGGCAGCCCAAGAGCTATGCAGCAAAATTACCAAGACGCCACGACAATTGTCTGAAAATTCAGAAAGCCAGATCTTTTTGTTACGATGTAACCAAAAGTAGAAATAAATTACTGAAAACATAGAACCGTGGCAAAGGCCAGAGTTCAGACCAGGTTTGGTTGCACGAGTATTTAAAATCAAACTCCAAGCCATGCTTAACGAGATTTTGAAAAAACACATTTTGGCTGTGTAGTTGCCTATGTGCATGTAATAGAATTTCAAAAGCGTGGACTACCACACGCTCACATGCTCTTAATCCTCAGAGAGGATGATAAACCGAGAGACAAAGAAATAATCACCTAATTGATCTCTGCTGAAATCCCAAATGAGACAGCAAATCCAAAACTGCATGAGGCAGTGATGAAGCACATGATTCATGGCCCATGTGAGATATGTGCTTCAATAAAAAGTGTATACATATTTGAAAAGATATTTAATAAAGGACATGACTGTGCCAATATCAAGTTTGACATTGTTTTCTCGTGACATATTGTACTTCACGATAGTGAAAAAATTCTTTGATAGTACCTGTGTTTATTTGTGAAAAAAACGGAAATTTGGCGAAAATTATGAAAATTTCGCAATTTTCCAACTTTGAATTTTTATGCAATTAAATCACAGAGATATGTCACACAAAATACTTAATAAGTAACATTTCTCACGTCTACTTTACATCAGCACAATTTGAAACCAAAATTTTTTTTTGTTAGGGAGTTATAAGGGTTAAAAGTTGACCAGCAATTTCTCATTTTTACAACACCATTTTTTTTAGGGACCACATCTCATTTGAAGTCATTTTGAGGGGTCTATATGATAGAAAATACCGAAGTGTGACACCATTCTAAAAACTGCACCCCTCATGGTGCTCAAAACCATATTCAAGAGGTATATTAACCCTTCTGGTGCTTCACAGGAATGTTTAAATAAAAATGAACATTTAACTTTTTTTCACGAAAAATTTATTTCAGCTCCAATTTGTTTTATTTTACCAAGTGTAACAGGAGAAAATGGACCCCAAAAGTTGTTGTACAATTTGTCCTGAGTACACCGATACCCCATATGTGGGGGTAAACCACTGTTTGGGCGCATGACAGAGCTCAGGAAGCGAAGGAGCGCCGTTTGACTTTTCAATGCAAAATTGACTGGAATCGAGATGGGACACCATGTTGCGTATGGAGAGCCCCTGATGTGCCTAAACATTGAAACCCCCCACAAGTGACACCATTTTGGAAAGTAGACCCCCTAAGTAACTTATCTAGAGGTGTGGTGAGCACTTTGACCCACCAAATGCTTCACAGTTTATAATGCCGAACCGTAAAAATAAAAAATCATATTTTTTCACAAATTATCTTTTCGCCCCCAATATTTTATTTTCCCAAGGGTAAGAGAAGAAATTGGACCTCAAAAGTTGTTGTACAATTTGTCCTGAGTACGCTGATACCCCATATGTGGGGGTAAACCACTGTTTCGGCACATGGGAGAGCTCGGAAGGGAAGGAGCGCCGTTTGACTTTTCAATGCAAAATTGACTGGAATCGAGATGGGACACCATGTTGCGTATGGAGAGCCCCTGATGTGCCTAAACATTGAAACCCCCCACAAGTGACACCATTTTGGAAAGTAGACCCCCTAAGGAACTTATCTAGATGTGTTTTGAGCGCTTTGACCCACCAAGGGCTTTACAGAAGTTTATAATGCAGAGCCGTAAAAATAGAACAAAAATTTTTTCCCACAAAAATTATTTTTTTAGCCCCCAGTATTGTATTTTCCTGAGGGTAACAGGAGAAATTGGACCCCAAAATTTGTTGCCCAATTTGTCCTGAGTGCGCTGATACCCCATAAGTGGGGGGGAACCACTGTTTGGGCGCATGAGAGGGCTCGGAAGGGAAGGAGCTCCATTTGGAATGCAGACTTAGATGGAATGGTCTGCAGGTGTCACATTGCATTTGCAGAGCCCCTAATGTACCTAAACAGTAGAAACCTGTTGTGAATTCTGTTGTCAGGCTCCCCCCTGTGGTCATGAATGGTACTTCGGCTGGTTCTGTCCATGGACTTTCTCTGGTGGCTGTGGGTGTTTCTGAGTTTCCTTCCACAGGTGACGAGGTTAATTCGTTAGCTGGCTGCTCTATTTAACTCCACTTAGATCTTTGCTCCATGCCACCTGTCAATGTTCCAGTATTGGTCTAGTTCACTCCTGGATCGTTCTTGTGACCTGTCTTCCCAGCAGAAGCTAAGTGACTGCTTGTTTTCCTCTGGTTTGCTGTTTTTCTGTCCAGCTTGCTATTTTGATTGTTGTCTTGCTTGCTGGAAGCTCTGGGACGCAGAGGGAGCACCTCCGCACCGTGAGTCGGTGCGGAGGGTCTTTTTGCGCCCTCTGCATGGTCTTTTTGTAGGTTTTTGTGCTGACCGCAAAGCTACCTTTCCTATCCTCAGTCTGTTCAGTAAGTCGGGCTTCACTTTGCTTAATCTATTTCATCTCTGTGTTTGTATTTTCATCTTTACTCACAGTCATTATATGTGGGGGGCTGCCTTTTCCTTTGGGGAATTTCTCTGAGGCAAGGTAGGCTTTATTTTTCTATCTTTAGGGCTAGCTAGTTCCTTAGGCTGTGCCGAGTTGCATAGGGAGCGTTAGGAGCAATCCACGGCTATTTCTAGTGTGGTTGATAGGATTAGGGATTGCGGTCAGCAGAGTTCCCACGTCCCAGAGCTCGTCCTATATTATCAGTAACTATCAGGTCATTCCGTGTGCTCTTAACCACCAGGTCCATTATTGTCCTGACCACCAGGTCATAACAGTACAGGTGGCCCAAAGTACTAATGCATCTCAATAGAGGGATAAGAGAAGTTCTGAGACCATTTTTTTTTCTTTGCAGTGTGTTTTGTCTCTCTTTTCCCCTTTACATCTGGGTGGTTCAGAACACAGGTGTAGACATGGACATTCAAGGTCTTGTTATGGCTGGCAATCAGGCAACACAGCGTGCAGTAATCAGCGCACATACAGAGATCTGGCAATAACCAAAAACAATAGGACGAGCTCTGAGACGTGGAATCTCTGTAGACTGCAGTACCTGATCTATCCTCACACAACTATAAGCAGCAGTGGATTGCGCCTATCACTACCTATGCAACTCAGCACTGCCTGAGGAGCTGACTAGCCTGAAGATAGAAATACAAGCCTGACTTACCTCAGAGAAATACCCCAAAGGAATAGGCAGCCCCCCACATATAATGACTGTTAGCAAGATGAAAAGACAAACGTAGGAATGAAATAGATTCAGCAAAGTGAGGCCCGATATTCTAGACAGAGCGAGGATAGCAAAGAGAACTATGCAGTCTACAAAAAACCCTAAAACGAAAACCACGCAAAGGGGCAAAAAGACTCACCGTGCCGAACTAACAGCACGGCGGTGCACCCCTTTGCTTCTCAGAGCTTCCAGCAAAAGTTAATAGCAAGCTGGACAGAAAAAACAGAAAACAAACTAGAAGCACTTATCTAGCAGAGCAGCAGGCCCAAGGAAAGATGCAGTAGCTCAGATCCAACACTGGAACATTGACAAGGAGCAAGGAAGACAGACTCAGGTGGAGCTAAATAGCAAGGCAGCCAACGAGCTCACCAAAACACCTGAGGGAGGAAGCCCAGAGACTGCAATACCACTTGTGACCACAGAAGTGAACTCAGCCACAGAATTCACAACAGTACCCCCCCCTTGAGGAGGGGTCACCGAACCCTCACCAGAACCCCCAGGCCGACCAGGATGAGCCACATGAAAGGCACGAACAAGATCTGGGGCATGGACATCAGAGGCAAAAACCCAGGAATTATCTTCCTGAGCATAACCCTTCCATTTGACCAGATACTGGAGTTTCCGTCTAGAGACACGAGAATCCAAAATCTTCTCCACAATATACTCCAATTCCCCCTCCACCAAAACAGGGGCAGGAGGCTCCACAGATGGAACCATAGGTGCCACGTATCTCCTCAACAACGACCTATGGAATACATTATGTATGGAAAAGGAGTCTGGGAGGATCAGACGAAAAGACACCGGATTGAGAATCTCAGAAATCCTATACGGACCAATAAAACGAGGTTTAAATTTAGGAGAGGAAACCTTCATAGGAATATCACGAGAAGATAACCAAACCAGATCCCCAACACGAAGTCGGGGTCCCACACGGCGTCTGCGATTAGCGAAAAGCTGAGCCTTCTCCTGGGACAAGGTCAAATTGTCCACTACCTGAGTCCAGATCTGCTGCAACCTGTCCACCACAGAATCCACACCAGGACAGTCCGAAGACTCAACCTGTCCTGAAGAGAAACGAGGATGGAACCCAGAATTGCAGAAAAATGGAGAGACCAAGGTAGCCGAGCTGGCCCGATTATTAAGGGCGAACTCAGCCAACGGCAAAAATGACACCCAATCATCCTGGTCAGCGGAAACAAAACATCTCAGATATGTTTCCAAGGTCTGATTGGTTCGTTCGGTCTGGCCATTAGTCTGAGGATGGAAGGCCGAGGAGAAAGATAGGTCAATGCCCATCCTACCACAAAAGGCTCGCCAGAACCTCGAGACAAACTGGGAACCTCTGTCAGAAACAATATTCTCAGGAATGCCATGTAAACGAACCACATGCTGGAAGAACAAAGGCACCAAATCAGAGGAGGAAGGCAATTTAACCAAGGGCACCAGATGGACCATTTTAGAAAAGCGATCACAGACCACCCAAATGACCGACATTTTTTGAGAAACGGGAAGGTCAGAAATTAAATCCATCGAAATATGTGTCCAAGGCCTCTTCGGGACCGGCAAGGGCAAAAGCAACCCACTGGCACGTGAACAGCAGGGCTTAGCCCTAGCACAAATTCCACAGGACTGCACAAAAGCACGCACATCCCGCGACAGAGATGGCCACCAGAAGGATCTAGCAACCAACTCCCTGGTACCAAAAATTCCTGGATGACCGGCCAGCACCGAACAATGAAGTTCAGAGATAACTTTACTAGTCCACCTATCAGGGACGAACAGTTTCTCGGCCGGACAACGATCAGGTTTATTAGCCTGAAATTTCTGCAACACTCTCCGCAAATCAGGGGAGATGGCAGACACAATGACTCCTTCCTTGAGGATACTCGCCGGCTCAGATAACCCCGGAGAGTCGGGCACAAAACTCCTAGACAGAGCATCCGCCTTCACATTTTTAGAGCCCGGAAGGTATGAAATCACAAAATCAAAACGAGCAAAAAATAACGACCAACGGGCCTGTCTAGGATTCAAGCGCTTGGCAGACTCAAGATAAGTAAGGTTCTTATGATCAGTCAAAACCACCACGCGATGCTTAGCACCCTCAAGCCAATGACGCCACTCCTCGAATGCCCACTTCATGGCCAGCAACTCTCGGTTGCCCACATCATAATTACGCTCAGCAGCAGAAAATTTCCTGGAAAAGAAAGCACATGGTTTGAACACTGAGCAACCAGAACCTCTCTGTGACAAAACCGCCCCTGCACCAATCTCAGAAGCATCAACCTCGACCTGGAACGGAAGAGAAACATCAGGTTGACACAACACAGGGGCACAGCAAAAACGACGCTTCAACTCCTGAAAAGCTTCCACGGCAGCAGAAGACCAATTAACCAAATCAGCACCCTTCTTGGTCAAATCGGTCAATGGTCTGGCAATGCTAGAAAAATTACAGATGAAGCGACGATAAAAATTAGCAAAGCCCAGGAATTTCTGCAGACTTTTTAGAGATGTCGGCTGAGTCCAATCCTGGATGGCCTGAACCTTAACCGGATCCATCTCGATAGTAGAAGGGGAAAAGATGAACCCCAAAAATGAAACTTTCTGCACACCGAAGAGACACTTTGATCCCTTCACGAACAAGGAATTAGCACGCAGTACCTGGAAAACCATTCTGACTTGCTTCACATGAGACTCCCAATCATCTGAGAAGATCAAAATGTCATCCAAGTAAACAATCAAGAATTTATCCAGATACTCACGGAAAATGTCATGCATAAAAGACTGAAAAACAGATGGAGCATTGGCAAGTCCGAACGGCATCACCAGATACTCAAAATGACCCTCGGGCGTATTAAATGCCGTTTTCCATTCATCTCCCTGCCTGATTCTCACCAGATTATACGCACCACGAAGATCAATCTTAGTAAACCAACTAGCCCCCTTAATCCGAGCAAACAAGTCAGAAATCAATGGCAAGGGATACTGAAACTTAACAGTGATCTTATTAAGAAGGCGGTAATCAATACACGGTCTTAGCGAACCATCCTTCTTGGCTACAAAAAAGAACCCTGCTCCCAATGGTGACGACGATGGGCGAATATGTCCCTTCTCCAGGGACTCCTTCACATAACTGCGCATAGCGGTGTGTTCAGGTACGGACAAATTAAATAAACGACCCTTAGGGAATTTACTACCAGGAATCAAATCGATAGCACAATCACAATTCCTATGCGGAGGTAGGGCATCAGACTTGGACTCTTCAAATACATCCTGAAAGTCCGACAAGAATTCTGGGATGTCAGAAGGAATGGATGACGAAATAGACAAAAATGGAACATCACCATGTACTCCCTGACAACCCCAGCTGGTTACCGACATAGAGTTCCAATCCAATACTGGATTATGGGTTTGTAGCCATGGCAACCCCAACACGACCACATCATGCAAATTATGCAGTACCAGAAAGCGAATAACTTCCTGATGTGCAGGAGCAATGCACATGGTCAGCTGGGCCCAGTACTGAGGCTTATTCTTGGCCAAAGGTGTAGCATCAATTCCTCTCAACGGAATAGGACACCGCAAAGGCTCCAAGAAAAATCCACAACGTTTAGCATAATCCAAATCCATCAGATTCAGGGCAGCGCCTGAATCCACAAACGCCATGACAGAATACGATGACAAAGAGCACATTAAGGTAATGGACAAAAGGAATTTGGACTGTACAGTACCAATAACGGCAGAGCTATCGAACCGCCTAGTGCGTTTAGGACAATTAGAAATAGCATGAGTAGAATCACCACAATAGAAACACAGTCTGTTCAGACGTCTGTGTTCTTGCCGTTCTACTTTAGTCATAGTCCTGTCGCACTGCATAGGCTCAGGTTTACTCTCAGACAATACCGCCAGATGGTGCACAGATTTACGCTCGCGCAAGCGACGACCGATCTGAATGGCCAAGGACATAGACTCATTCAAACCAGCAGGCATAGGAAATCCCACCATTACATCCTTAAGAGCTTCAGAGAGACCCTTTCTGAACAAAGCCGCTAGTGCAGATTCATTCCACAGAGTGAGTACTGACCACTTCCTAAATTTCTGACAATATACTTCTATATCATCCTGACCCTGGCATAAAGCCAGCAGATTTTTCTCAGCCTGATCCACTGAATTAGGCTCATCGTAAAGCAATCCCAGCGCCTGGAAAAATGCATCAACATTACTCAATGCAGAATCTCCTGGTGCAAGAGAAAACGCCCAGTCCTGTGGGTCGCCGCGCAAAAAAGAAATAATAATCAAAACCTGTTGAATAGGATTACCAGAAGAATGAGGTTTCAAGGCCAAAAATAGCTTACAATTATTTCTGAAGCTCAGGAACTTAGTTCTGTCACCAAAAAACAAATCAGGAATCGGAATTCTTGGTTCTAGCATCGATTTCTGATCAATAGTATCTTGAATCTTTTGTACATTTACAACGAGATTATCCATTGAGGAGCACAGAGCCTGAATATCCATGTCCACAGCTGTGTCCTGAAGCACTCTAATGTCTAGGGGAAAAAAAAGACTGAAGACAGAGCTAAGAAAAAAAAATGATGTCAGGATTTCTTTTTTCCCTCTATTGGGAATCATTGGTGTGGCTCCTTGTACTGTTATGGCTGGCAATCAGGCAACACAGCGTGCAGTAATCAGCGCACATACAGAGATCTGGCAATAACCAAAAACAATAGGACGAGCTCTGAGACGTGGAATCTCTGTAGACTGCAGTACCTGATCTATCCTCACACAACTATAAGCAGCAGTGGATTGCGCCTATCACTACCTATGCAACTCGGCACTGCCTGAGGAGCTGACTAGCCTGAAGATAGAAATACAAGCCTGACTTACCTCAGAGAAATACCCCAAAGGAATAGGCAGCCCCCCACATATAATGACTGTTAGCAAGATGAAAAGACAAACGTAGGAATGAAATAGATTCAGCAAAGTGAGGCCCGATATTCTAGACAGAGCGAGGATAGCAAAGAGAACTATGCAGTCTACAAAAAACCCTAAAACGAAAACCACGCAAAGGGGCAAAAAGACCCACCGTGCCGAACTAACAGCACGGCGGTGCACCCCTTTGCTTCTCAGAGCTTCCAGCAAAAGTTAATAGCAAGCTGGACAGAAAAAACAGAAAACAAACTAGAAGCACTTATCTAGCAGAGCAGCAGGCCCAAGGAAAGATGCAGTAGCTCAGATCCAACACTGGAACATTGACAAGGAGCAAGGAAGACAGACTCAGGTGGAGCTAAATAGCAAGGCAGCCAACGAGCTCACCAAAACACCTGAGGGAGGAAGCCCAGAGACTGCAATACCACTTGTGACCACAGAAGTGAACTCAGCCACAGAATTCACAACAAGGTCTGTCCTCTTTGATGGATAATCTCACTGTAAGTGTACAAAACATTCAAGATTTTGTGGTTCAGAATCCGATGTCAGAGCCTAGGATTCCAATTCCTGATTTGTTTTTTGGTGATAGATCTAAGTTCTTGAATTTCAAAAATAATTGTAAATTGTTTCTTGCCTTGAAACCTCGCTCCTCAGGTGACCCTGTTCAACAAGTAAAGATCATTATTTCTTTGTTACGTGGTGACCCTCAAGACTGGGCATTTTCCCTTGCGCCAGGAGATCCGGCATTGCGTAATGTTGATGCGTTTTTCCTGGCGCTTGGATTGCTTTATGACGAACCTAAGCCAGTGGATCAGGCAGAGAAAATCTTGCTGGCTCTGTATCAGGGTCAGGATGAAGCGGAGATATATTGTCAGAAGTTTAGAAAGTGGTCTGTGCTCACTCAGTGGAATGAATGTGCCCTGGCAGCAATCTTCAGAAAGGGTCTCTCTGAAGCCCTTAAGGATGTCATGGTGGGATTTCCCATGCCTGCTGGTCTGAATGAGTCTATGTCCTTGGCCATTCAGATCGATCGACGCTTGCGTGAGCGTAAAACTGTGCACCATTTGGCGATACTATCTGAGCATGGGCCTGAGCCTATGCAATGTGATAGGACTTTGACCAGAGCTGAACGGCAAGAACACAGACGTCGGAATGGGCTATGTTTTTACTGTGGTGATTCCACTCATGCTATCTCCGATTGTCCTAAGCGGTTCGCTAGGTCTGACACCATTGGTACGGTACAGTCTAAATTTCTATTGTCCGTTACTCTGATTTGTTCTTTGTCATCCTATTCTGTTATGGCATTTGTGGATTCAGGCGCTGCCCTGAATTTGATGGACTTGGAGTATGCTAGGCGCTGTGGTTTTTTCTTGGAGCCTTTGCAGTATCCTATTCCATTGAGAGGAATTGATGCTACGCCTTTGGCCAAGAATAAGCCTCAGTACTGGACCCAATTGACCATGTGCATGGCTCCTGCACATCAGGAGGATATCCGCTTTCTGGTGTTGCATAATCTGCATGATGTGGTCGTTTTGGGATTGCCATGGCTACCGGTTCATAATCCAGTATTGGACTGGAAATCTATGTCTGTGTCCAGCTGGGGTTGCCAGGGGGTACATGGTGATGCTCCATTTTTGTCTATTTCGTCTTCCACTCCTTCTGAAGTTCCAGAGTTTTTGTCGGATTATCGGGATGTATTTGATGAGCCCAAAGCCAGTGCCCTACCTCCTCATAGGGATTGCGATTGTGCAATTAATTTGATTCCTGGTAGTAAGTTTCCTAAGGGCCGATTGTTCAATTTATCTATGCCAGAACACGCCGCTATGCGGAGTTATATAAAGGAATCCTTGGAGAAAGGCCATATTCGCCCGTCGTCACCACCGGTAGGAGCAGGGTTCTTTTTTGTGGCCAAGAAGGATGGCTCTTTGAGACCTTGTATTGATTACCGCCTTCTCAATAAAATTACAGTCAAATTTCAGTATCCTTTGCCGTTGCTGTCTGATTTGTTTGCTCGTATTAAAGGGGCTAGTTGGTTCACCAAGATAGATCTTCGAGGGGAGTATAATCTTGTGCGTATTAAACAAGGCGATGAATGGAAAACTGCATTTAATACGCCCGAGGGTCATTTTGAGTACCTGGTTATGCCATTCGGGCTTTCCAATGCTCCATCAGTATTTCAGTCCTTTATGCATGACATCTTCCGAGAGTACCTGGATAAATTCCTGATTGTGTATTTGGATGATATTTTGGTCTTTTCGGATGATTGGGAGTCTCATGTGAAGCAGGTCAGAATGGTGTTCCAGGTCCTTCGTGCGAATTCCTTGTTTGTGAAGGGGTCAAAGTGTCTCTTTGGAGTTCAGAAGGTTTCATTTTTGGGGTTCATTTTTTCCCCTTCTACTATCGAGATGGACCCTGCTAAGTCCAAGCCATTTACGATTGGACTCAGCCAACATCTGTGAAGAGCCTGCAAAAGTTCCTGGGCTTTGCTAATTTTTATCGGCGCTTCATCGCTAATTTTTCTAGTGCTGCTAAACCGTTGACTGATTTGACCAAGAAGATTGCTGATGTGGTCAATTGGTCTTCTGCAGCTGTAGAGGCTTTTCAGGAGTTGAAGCGTCGTTTTTCTTCTGCCCCTGTGTTGTGCCAGCCAGATGTTTCGCTCCCGTTTCAGGTTGAGGTTGATGCTTCTGAGATTGGAGCTGGGGCTGTTTTGTCGCAAAGAAGTTCTGATGGCTCGGTGATGAAGCCATGTGCTTTCTTTTCTAGAAAGTTTTCACCTGCTGAGCGCAATTATGATGTTGGTAATCGAGAGTTGTTGGCCATGAAGTGGGCATTCGAGGAGTGGCATCATTGGCTTGAAGGAGCCAAGCATCGCGTGGTGGTCTTGACAGAGCACAAGAATTTGACTTATCTTGAGTCTGCTAAACAGTTGAATCCGAGACAGGCTCGATGGTCGTTATTTTTCTCCCGTTTTGATTTTGTGGTTTCGTACCTTCCGGGCTCTAAGAATGTGAAGGCTGATGCCCTGTCTAGGAGTTTTGTGCCTGACTCTCCGGGTGTTCCTGAGCCGGTGGGTATTCTCAAAGAGGGGGTAATTTTGTCTGCCATCTCCCCTGATTTGCGGCGGGTGCTGCAAAAATTTCAGGCTGATAGACCTGACCGTTGCCCAGCAGAGAAACTGTTTGTCCCTGATAGATGGACTAGTAGAGTTATCTCTGAGATTCATTGTTCAGTGTTGGCTGGGCATCCGGGAATCTTTGGTACCAGAGATTTGGTGGCTAGATCCTTTTGGTGGCCGTCTTTGTCACGGGATGTGCATTCTTTTGTGCAGTCCTGTGGGACTTGTGCTCGGGCTAAGCCCTGCTGTTCTCGTGCCAGTGGGTTGCTTTTGCCCTTGCAGGTCCCGAAGAGGCCCTGGACGCATATTTCTATGGATTTTATTTCGGATCTCCCCGTCTCTCAAAAGATGTCGGTCATTTGGGTGGTTTGTGATCGCTTTTCTAAGATGGTCCATTTGGTACCTTTGTCTAAATTGCCTTCCTCCTCTGATTTGGTGCCATTATTTTTCCAGCATGTGGTTCGTTTACATGGTATCCCGGAGAACAACGTTTCTGACAGAGGTTCCCAGTTTGTTTCGAGGTTTTGGCGATCTTTTTGTGCTAGGATGGGCATTGATTTGTCTTTTTCCTCGGCTTTCCATCCTCAGACAAATGGCCAAACCGAACTAATCAGACTTTGGAAACATATCTGAGATGCTTTGTTTCTGCTGATCAGGATGATTGGGTGTCCTTTTTGCCATTGGCTGAGTTCGCCCTTAGTAATTGGGCCAGCTCGGCTACTTTGGTTTCGCCGTTTTTCTGCAATTCTGGTTTCCATCCGCGTTTCCCTTCAGGGCAGGTTGAGTCTTCGGACTGTCCTGGTGTAGATACTGTGGTGGATAGGTTGCAGCAGATTTGGACTCATGTGGTGGACAATTTGACATTGTCCCAGGAGAAGGCTCAACGTTTCGCTAACCGCCGGCGTTGTGTGGGTCCCCGACTTCGTGTTGGGGATTTGGTTTGGTTGTCGTCTCGTTATGTTCCTATGAAGGTTTCCTCTTCTAAGTTTAAGCCTTGTTTCATTGGTCCGTATAAGATTTTTGAGGTTATCAATCCTGTTTCATTTCGTTTGGCCCTTCCTGCTTCTTTTGCCATCCATAATGTGTTCCATAGGTCGTTGTTGCGGAGATACGTGGCGCCTGTGGTTCCATCCGTTGATCCTCCTGCCCCGGTGTTGGTTGAGGGGGAGTTGGAGTATGTGGTGGAGAAGATTTTGGATTCTCGTATTTCAAGACGGAAACTCCAGTACCTGGTCAAGTGGAAGGGTTATGGTCAGGAAGATAATTCCTGGGTTTTTGCCTCTGATGTTCATGCTGCCGATCTGGTTCGTGCCTTTCATTTGGCTCGTCCTGGTCGGCCTGGGGGCTCTGGTGAGGGTTCGGTGACCCCTCCTCAAGGGGGGGGGGTACTGTTGTGAATTCTGTTGTCGGGCTCCCCCCTGTGGTCATGAATGGTACTTCGGCTGGTTCTGTCCATGGACTTTCTCTGGTGGCTGTGGGTGTTTCTGAGTTTCCTTCCACAGGTGACGAGGTTAATTCGTTAGCTGGCTGCTCTATTTAACTCCACTTAGATCTTTGCTCCATGCCACCTGTCAATGTTCCAGTATTGGTCTAGTTCACTCCTGGATCGTTCTTGTGACCTGTCTTCCCAGCAGAAGCTAAGTGACTGCTTGTTTTCCTCTGGTTTGCTATTTTTCTGTCCAGCTTGCTATTTTGATTGTTGTCTTGCTTGCTGGAAGCTCTGGGACGCAGAGGGAGCACCTCCGCACCGTGAGTCGGTGCGGAGGGTCTTTTTGCGCCCTCTGCGTGGTCTTTTTGTAGGTTTTTGTGCTGACCGCAAAGCTACCTTTCCTATCCTCAGTCTGTTCAGTAAGTCGGGCCTCACTTTGCTTAATCTATTTCATCTCTGTGTTTGTATTTTCATCTTTACTCACAGTCATTATATGTGGGGGGGCTGCCTTTTCCTTTGGGGAATTTCTCTGAGGCAAGGTAGGCTTTATTTTTCTATCTTTAGGGCTAGCTAGTTCCTTAGGCTGTGCCAAGTTGCATAGGGAGCGTTAGGAGCAATCCACGGCTATTTCTAGTGTGGTTGATAGGTCTAGGGATTGCGGTCAGCAGAGTTCCCACGTCCCAGAGCTCGTCCTATATTATCAGTAACTATCAGTTCATTCCGTGTGCTCTTAACCACCAGGTCCATTATTGTCCTGACCACCAGGTCATAACAGAAACCCCCCACAAGTGACACCATTTTGGAAACTAGACACCCTAAGGAACTCATCTAGATGTGTTGTTAGAGCTTTGAACCCCCAAGTGTTTCACTACAGTTTGTAACGCAGAGCCGTGAAAATAAAAAAAAAAACTTTCCCCCCAAAATTATTTTTTAGCCCCCAGTTTTGTTTTTTCCCGAAGGTAAGCGGAGAAATTCGACCCCAAAAGTTGTTGTCCAATTTGTCCTGAGTACGCTGATACCCCATATGTGGGGGGAACCACCGTTTGGGCGCATGGGAGGGCTCTGAAGGGAAGGAGTGCCATTTGGAATGCAGACTTAGATGGAATAGTCTGCAGGCGTCACATTGCGTTTGCAGAGCCCCTAGTGTACCTAAACAGTAGAAACCCCCCACAAATGACCCCATATTGGAAACTAGACCCCCCAGGGAACTCATCTAGATGTGTTGTGAGAACTTTGATCCCCCAAGTGTTTGACTACAGTTTATATTGCAGAGACGTGAGAATAAAAAATCCTTTTTTTTTCCCACAAAAATTATTTTTTAGCCCCCAGTTTTGTATTTTCCCAAGGGTAACAGGAAAAATTGGACCCCAAAAGTTGTTGTCCTATTTGTCCTGAGTACGCTGATACCCCATATGTTGGGGGTAAACCCCTGTTTGGCCACACGTGAGAGCTCGGAAGGGAAGGAGCACTGTTTTACTTTTTCAACACAGAATTCGCTGGAATTGAGATCGGACGCCATGTCGTGTTTGGAGAGCCCCTGATGTGCCTAAACAGTGGAACCCCCCCAATTATAACTGAAACCCTAATCCAAACACACCCCTAACCCTAATTCCAACGGTAACCCTAACCACACCTCTAACCCTGACACACCCCTAACCCTAATCCCAACCCTATTCCCAACTGTAAATGTAATCTAAACCCTAACTCTAACTTTAGCCCCAACCCTAACTGTAGCCCCAACCCTAACCCTAGCCCTAACCCTTGCCCTAACCCTAGCCCTAATGGGAAAATGGAAATAAATACATTTTTTTAATTTTTCCCTAACTAAGGGGGTGATGAAGGGGGGTTTGATTTACTTTTATAGCGGGTTTTTTAGCGGATTTTTATGATTGGCAGCCATCACACACTGAAAGACGTTTTTTATTGCAAAAAATATTTTTTGCATTACCACATTTTGAGAGCTATAATTTTTCCATATTTTGGTCCACAGAGTCATGTGAGGTCTTGTTTTTTGCGGGACGAGTTGACGTTTTTATTGGTAACATTTTCGGGCACGTGACATTTTTTGATTGCTTTTTATTCCGTTTTTTGTGAGGCAGAATGACCAAAAACCAGCTATTCATTAATTTCTTTTGGGGGAGGCGTTTATACTGTTCCGCGTTTGGTAAAATTGATAATGCAGTTTTATTCTTCGGGTCAGTACGATTACAGCAACACCTCATTTATATCATTTTTTTATGTTTTGGTGCTTTTATACGATAAAAACTATTTTACAGAAAAAATAATTATTTTTGCATCGTTTTATTCTCAGGCCTATAACTTTTTTATTTTTTTGCTGATGATGCTGTATGGTGGCTCGTTTTTTGCGGGACAAGATGACGTTTTCAGCGGTACCATGGTTATTTATGTCTGTCTTTTTGATCGCGTGTTATTCCACTTTTTGTTCGGCAGTATGATAATAAAGCGTTGTTTTTTGCCTCGTTTTTTTTTTTTTTTTTACGGTGTTTACTAAAGGGGTTAACTAGTAGGCCAGTTTTATAGGTTGGGTCGTTACGGACGCGGCGATACTAAATATGTGTACTTTTATTGTTTTTTTTTTATTTAGATGAAGAAATGTATTTATGGGAATAATATATATTTTTTCATTATTTAGGAATATTTTTTTTTATTTTTTTTTTACACATTTGGAAAAAATTTTTTTTAACTTTCTTATTTTGTCCCAGGGGGGACATCACAGATCGATGATCTGACAGTTTGCACAGCACTCTGTCAGATCACCGATCTCACTTACAGCACTGCAGGCTTCACAGTGCCTGCTCTGAGCAGGCTCTGTGAAGCCACCTCCCTCCCTGCAGGACCTGGATCCGCAGCCATCTTGGATCCGGGGCTGGAGCAGGCAGGGAGGGAGGTAAGACCCTCGCAGCAACGCGATCACATCGCGTTGCTGCGGGGGGCTCAGGGAAGCCCGCAGGGAGCCCCCTCCCTGCGCGATGCTTCCCTGTAGCGCCGGCACATCGCGATCATCTTTGATCGCGGTGTGCCGGGGGTTAATGTGCCGGGGGCGGTCCGTGACTGCTCCTGGCACATAGTGCCGGATGTCAACTGCATATGACGTACTATCCCGTCGGTGGTAATAGGGGCCCACCCCACCTCGACGGGATAGTACGTCTAATGTCAGAAAGGGGTTAAACTGGAAAGAACCAGCCATGTACCTAGATGCTTGGTACATAAGCGCCCCTGAGGGCATGTGGAGAATCAGAAAAATATAAAATGCATGATGCTTCACATACCATTAAAAGGCTTGCTGTTCACCTTGAAAACATGCAGCAAGTGTTTTTTCGAAGATGGTAATGTGGATATAGTTATTTCAGACTCAAAAGCCTCTACTCTGCAGGCTTATTTTGAGCTAAACAGAGCTGACGCTTCCGCCCATCAGTATTTGTACAGTGGAATCCCTCAACACTATGTCTGGGATAGAAAAGCTGTACTAGAAGAATGGAAAAAACGACTGGCTTAATTTGGGAAAACAATTGCCCGAATGCATACAGTCTCTTTAACAGATGGTGAGCTGTATTACCTAAGACTCCTGTTACTTTACGTAAAAGGAGCAAAGTCTTATGCTGACTTAAGGACTATCAATGGAGTCATACATGACACGTATAAAAATGCGTGCATTGATCTTCATCTTCAGGAAGACAATTTCCAATGAGAAGATGGTATAACGGATGCAATCGCTGTCCAAATGCCCTACCAACTTTGTAAATTATTTGCTATAATTTGTGTATATTGGGAACCAGCTAAACCATTGGCATTATGGCAAAAATATAAAACAAAATTTATTGAGGATTACTCCAGGCGGTATACTCAAGAAATTGCTGAGCAACTGTCTCTTTGTGATCTTAACGAAGTGCTCTTAAGTAATAAAAAGTCCTGTGCCGACTACGGATTGCCAACTCCAGTAAATGTTCCAGATGAAATACTGGACCAACTGAGTTATGCTGTAATGTAGCAGGAGGCTGAGCAATTGAAAGCTATGCTTAATGAAGCTCAGAAATCAGCTTTTGATGCAATTATGCAAGCAGTCAATGCTGCATCACAGCCAGACGACACTAGCTCACACTGTTTTTTTCTGGACGGCCCAGGGCAGTGGAAAGACCTTTTTGTACAACTGCTTGCACAAGACACTACAAGCAGAAAATAAGTCTATTTGCTCAGTAGCCTCCGCTGAATTGGCGGCTACATTACTACAAAATGGTAGGGCGGCACCCCAGTGTCCTGGTCTTCGCAGTGATGTCATTATCCTTTCAGGGGAGAAGTGATGTCATGTCTGAAGGCAATGAAAGACAACCACATTCAGGTATCACACACATGCAACATGTTCACACTCCAGACCAGAAGTGGGAGCTCTAAGCCTGTTTAGGGTGAGCTCCCCTACTTACATCCTGATGTGGAGGGAAAAGGGGTTCAGTTCCTGTCAGGCAGGGAGAAAGAGAGGAGCTCTGCTGGCATGACGTGCTGCAACTCCTGGGAAAAGACACTAAAGGGTGAACATACTGCAGAGAGTGTGCAGGAAAGCAGAGGACAGGAGAGAAATACGAGAGTGAAATCAGCCAGGAACAAGCTGCTCCTTTGAGGCGCAGAAGCCGGTAGCCAGGAACACCGAGGGAGCAACTGTCTCTAATCCTTGCTCCAGAGACCGGCAGGAGAGTCAATTCCAGGTTGGCTGCCCGACCTTAATACCTAAGAAGACACGGTGGCAACTTGTGGGGGTCGGGGCGTCTCTATGGTCCCTATAAACAAGCCTCAGGCCATCAGTCATACGGGTTTGTCCTATCCACACCATCTGGGGGACAGAGAGGAAGAAATAACATAGAACATCTACAAGAGTTGTGAGGACCTTACTGAGAAGCTCAGCAGGGAGGTACTACAACACACAGGTGCTAGAAGGAAGGCTACTGATTTCCACCTGGATAAAGGGGACTCTGGAATTGCCTTCAGACCGACCGGACTCTGCCTGCCCTGTCATCTGGCGCTCCGGGCTGAGGATACTATCTGAAGTCTTCAGTAAACTCTTTTACTGGACACCCCTGAGGGCCACGGACCGGATCAGCCACCGTGACATCCCCCAAACCGGAGAACCCGGTGCCGAGTACCCCATTGCGCTACTCTGGGGGCGATAAAGGAGCACCTACCATTCCAAGTTTGGCCTTGGAATTACAACAAATTAGACCACAGTGTCAAAAATTAAGCCAACCTCACTTCAAGCAAAGGAGCTTAGGGAGTCGTCTGTCGTTATTTGGGACGAAGTAACAATGATTCCCTGATTTTACCCCTCCTGTGAGTGATACAGTGGGTATAGTGCTGTTACTGAAGGAAATAACTGACGGCTCGGTAAGACTAAGTAATAAACGGACATCATCATGTAGACCTGCTGTAGGGTCTTTGGTTACCATAAAACCTAGAGGGCCCACTTTACATGGGACCTCTTCCGGACATTTCAATGCCTCTGATTGTTTAGAAGATGCAAAAGATGGGGGGGGCGTGGCCTGACTGTTACACAGACCAGTCGCACTAACTAGGAGCTACTGCACTGAAGTGCCTTTACCAGGATATCGTGCCACTGAAGTGCCACTCAATGGCCCCTGTGCAGAGAGCCCACTACACTCCACACTAGGGAGTCATCGCTGCACTTTGAATGCCCGTTTAGTCTCTCTAGACTGGTGATCTGCCTGAGTAGAAAGGACAGCGCTGTGAGGAGGCGCCATCTTGACACCTGCCCTGCTGTTAAACGAGGCTGCTCCAAGGAGGTAACTGTTATGATGCGGTGGTTTAGGAGCAACATGGAACGAGCTCTGAAGGAAGTGGTATCTGTACTGACCGCAGTCCCTAAG
The DNA here is from genome assembly GCF_032444005.1 of Ranitomeya imitator. Classification (NCBI taxonomy): domain Eukaryota; kingdom Metazoa; phylum Chordata; class Amphibia; order Anura; family Dendrobatidae; genus Ranitomeya; species Ranitomeya imitator. The sequence goes on along the minus strand of NC_091283.1, from coordinate 681,309,921 downwards.
CTCAACACCACACTAGAAGTAGCCGTGGGATGTACCTGTCACTCCCTAGACATCTCGTCACAGCCTAAGAGCTAACTACCCCTGAAGATAGAAGCAGGAAAACTATCTTGTCTCAGAGAAAATCCCCAAAGGATAGATTAGCCCCCCACAAATAATGACTGTGAGTGGAGAGGGAAAAGACATACACAGAATGAAACCAGAATGAGCACAGGAGGCCAGTCTAGCTAGATAGATAGGACAGGATGGAATACTGTGCGGTCAGTATAAAACACTACAAAAATCCACGCAGAGTTTACAAAAAACTCCACACCTGACTAAAGGTGTGGAGGGTAAATCTGCTTCCCAGAGCTTCCAGCAAGATAGAATTAATTCATACTGATAAGCTGGACAAGCATAGAAAACACAGAACGGATAAGTCCACAATCTGTGGACAGAAAAGCGTAAGCAAGAACTTAGCTTAGCTGAACTGGTCAGGATAACAGGGAAATCCAAAGAGATGTGAATCCAACCAGAAACCATTTACAAGTGGCACAAGCTGAAGGAAAAGCCAGGCTTAAATAGCCGAGCAGAAACGACGATCAGGTGGTAACATCCCTGAACGCCGCTTTCACCCCCCGACCCCGGCTCACTATTCACCTGTACCTGGTCCCTGTTGCTCTGGGTCTGGACCTGGGACTTGCGGGGACTTTCCGCCGATGTGACCTGCAGTCTCTCACAATTCCCGCCTTCGGCTCCTGGATAGGGAGGCTCCGGCGAGGAGGCTTACGGATGAGCGTGGTGTCGGGTCCGGCTGCCTTTCCTGCTGCGGCGCTCTGCAGCTCTCCTGTCCCAATGGTGTGTCCCGTCTCGGTGTGCCTCTGTGAGGACACGGCAGCGCCAAAGATTTTACCGCTAATCCTATGGGTGGAGGTTTGTGCATTGTCGGTCTGTGAGGCGAGGCGGCTAGATTCCCCTCTGCCATGCTTTACCTGCAATTTGCCTCCTACTACCTCATGCTGCCCCATACCCAGTAATAACTGCTAATATCTGCTCATATAGACAAGTGACATATAACCAAGATAGGTGGTCTGCTGTGACAATGGACATTTAATTATTCAAGCAGTGAGGTGTTTTTTCACTATAGCCTCTCAATACCTCCCAGAACTGCCTCTTTTATCTGCTAAGCTACTATTGTTAAGAGATTTCAACAAAAACATTTGAGTCTAGACATTTTTTCCTCATTCCAGAACAGACATGGAAAGTGCTCCGCATTCATTTATCTCTCTTTAATGCTCCTACAGCGACACCTAGTGTCCATTCCTTATAACTTGTTCTAACTTCAAAATATGTGCAAATAAATATTCCTTCTTTTGTCCAAGTTGTGAACTCAGCTATTCACGTTATAAGAAGCCTCATCATGGTTAAATCACAAAAAGAACGTGAAAAATTAGCGACTAATTAGCTGACTCTGATAGCGATCCACCCTGGATGATGCTGCACCTATTTCCAGAGCCTTTATGAAGAAACTAATGGCCCAGAATATGAAAACTCTTCTGGAAGAGCTGTCTGGTATGCGTTTGGATCTTCAGCAATTGGGGCAAAGAGTGGAGGTGCTGGAGTCAGCTACCACAGAGACAGTTGATGCTTTAACCGGTCACCAAGACCAGGTCCTTAAACAACAGCTCCATCTTAACGTTGCTCTGTTGGCAGCGGAGGATCAGGAAAATAGGAGCAGGAGGAAAAACATTCGCATAAGAGGCATCCCAGAATCCTATGCACGGGAAGCCTTAGAGAAAGTAACCAGATAAATTTTTGCCAATCTCTTAGGCCAAGAAAGAGCATCTACAATCACAATTGAAAGAGTTCACCGAGCGCTGAGACCTAAGCCAAAAACTGATGAGCCGCCAAGAGATGTCATTTGCGGCATTCTCCACTATGTTGATACGGCAGCTGTTCTAGCAAGTGCGAGAGAAGAAGAAAAGATTATATATGATAACTCCCAAATTCAGCTATTCCAAGACCTGGCTGCCTCCACCTTAATGAAAAGATGGATCCTACGTCCCCTTCTCTCAGCCTTAAAAGCCAACTTGGCATATAAATGACTTTTCTTTTGGTCTGGCAGTTAACGCAAGAGGTCGGCAGATTGTGGTTCGCACTCCAGAGGACCTGCCAAATTTTTGTGAGTCACTCAATATCTCCCCAATTGAGCTCCCCTCTTGGATGCCTGTTGACACCAGTTGGAGACTTCCTCCGCTTACCAAACCACAAGAATGGTCCCTAAAGAAAAAGCATACTTCGCCGAAAGTCAAGAAATATGACGCCAAGAAACACCCTCCATGAAGAATCAGTCTTCTTGACCTCACATTATCTAACTTGTTTTTTCCTCATCCTTTTTCTCTTTTTGATATCCATGGATCTCTATAGACCACATTTTCATTAGGCTATTCTACTTTATAATGTCATGATCTTTATTCGTCATTCCCATTTTTTGGTTCACAACTTGGACTACCTCGCCTACGTTTGGGTATAACAACCCCCCCACCCCCCTGTTAGGCGAACTAATGTTTGTAAAAAGTTTGATGGTTATGCTGTTTTTTTCTTTTGTCAAGTATCCGGCAGAGACAGATTTCTTTACAAGACATGTCGAGTACGAGTAGTCAGGTGAGTTCAGGGTCCATCACTGTGGCTTCTTTTAACGTTAAAGGGCTTAATTCTCCTGGTAAGCTAAACCAAATCCTTACGCTTTTAAAAAAACAACATTCACAAATTGTTTGCCTCCAAGAAACCCATTTCAAAATTGGTAGAGTCCGTAACACATCCTTATCATCCTACCCCATATGGTTTAATAGTTGTAGTACATCCCCTTCTAAGGGTGTTAGTATAGCCTTAAGGAAAGGCCTTCCTTTCTCACTCAAGGATAGCTTAAGCGACCAAGAGGGCAGATATATATTTGTTAAGGGGAAGTTAGCTAATACAACAGTTACTTTTGCCAACTTATATGCTCCTAACAACCACCAGGTCCATTGGATTAACAAAACACTTGAAGTACTGCACTTAAGGAGGGACTACTGATTGTGGGAGGTGATTTCAATCTAACTCTCAACCCTGAATTAGACGCATCTAGCGGCTCATTACCCATTTCCCAAGGTCTAAGAAGGAAACTTCTACACAAGTTGAATTCCTTGCATCTTATAGATCCCTGGCGTATTCTCCATCCCACCACTAAGGATTACACATTCTTCTCCCCCCCCCCCCCCCCGCACTCTTCTTATCACCGAATCGACCTCCTCCTAATTCAGTCCCAAGCCCTGTGCTTAATTAAGTCTGCCGATTTAGGTTTGATCACAATCTCTGACCATGCCCCAATCTTTATAGATATCACCATAAATACATTACCCCATCCAACAACATCCAGGAGATTAAATGAATCTTTATTGGATACCCCACAGAATTTTGAAAACATAAAATCTATCATCTCACAGTATTTTGAAGAAAATATCGCAGAGGGATTTCTCACTCCTAATATATGGGATACGCATAAGGCTGTACTTAGAGGCGAACTCATCTCTATTGGTTCTTATACCAAAAAAAAGAGAGAAAAGGAAATTATGTCCCTTTTACACCAAATTGGTACCGTAGAGCGACTCCACAAAAAGTCTGGCGCACAAAGGTTTCAGCAAGACCTCTCCTCTCTCCGCAGTAAGTTAAAAGACCTACTTAACCCCTTTACCCCCAAGGGTGGTTTGCACGTTAATGACCAGGCCAATTTTTACAATTCTGACCACTGTCCCTTTATGAGGTTATAACTCCGAAACGCTTCAACTGATCCTGGTGATTCTGACATTGTTTTCTCGTGACATATTGTACTTCATGATAGTGGTAAAATTTCTTTGATAGTACCTGCGTTTATTTGTGAAAAAAACGGAAATTTGGCGAAAATTTTGAAAATTTCGCAATTTTCAAACTTTGAATTTTTATGCAATTAAATCACAGAGATATGTCACACAAAATACTTAATAAGTAACATTTCCCACATGTCTCCTTTACATCAGCATAATTTTGGAACCAATTTTTTTTTTTGTTAGGGAGTTATAAGGGTTAAAAGTTGACCAGCAATTTCTCATTTTTACAACACCATTTTTTTTTAGGGACCACGTCTCATTTGAAGTCATTTTGAGGGGTCTATATGATAGAAAATGCCCAAGTGTGACACCATTCTAAAAACTGCACCCCTCAAGGTGCTCAAAACCACATTCAAGAAGTTTATTAACCCTTCAGGTGTTTAATAGGAATTTTTGGAATGTTTAAATAAAAATGAACATTTAACTTTTTTACACAAAAAATTTACTTCAGCTCCAATTTGTTTTATTTTACCAAGGGTAACAGGAGAAATTGGACCCAAAAAGTTGTTGTCCAATTTGTCCTGAGTACGCTGATACCCCATATGTGGCAGTAAACCACTGTTTGGGCGCATGGGAGAGCTCGGAAGGGAAGGAGCGCTATTTGACTTTTCAATGCAAAATTGACAGGAATTGAGATGGGACGCCATGTTGCGTTTGGAGAGCCACTGATGTGCCTAAACATTGAAACCCCCCACAAGTGACACCATTTTGGAAAGTAGACCCCCTAAGGAACTTATCTGGATGTGTGGTGAGCACTTTGACCCACCAAGTGCTTCACAGAAGTTTATAATGCAGAACCGTAAAAATAAAAAATCATATTTTTTCACAAAAATTTATATTTTTGCCCCCAATTTTTTATTTTTCCAAGGGTAAGAGAAGAAATTGGACCTCAAAAGTTGTTGTCCAATTTGTCCTGAGTACGCTGATACCCCATATGTGGCAGTAAACCACTGTTTGGGCGCATGGGAGAGCTCGGAAGGGAAGGAGCGCAGTTTGACTTTTCAATGCAAAATTGACAGAAATTGAGATGGGACGCCATGTTGCGTTTGGAGAGCCACTGATGTGCCTAAACATTGAAACCCCCCACAAGTGACACCATTTTGGAAAGTAGACCCCCTAAGGAACTTATCTGGATGTGTGGTGAGCACTTTGACCCACCAAGTGCTTCACAGAAGTTTATAATGCAGAACCGTAAAAATAAAAAATCATATTTTTTCACAAAAATTATATTTTTGCCCCCAATTTTTTATTTTTCCAAGGGCAAGAGAAGAAATTGGACCTCAAAAGTTGTTGTCCAATTTGTCCTGAGTACGCTGATACCCCATATGTGGCAGTAAACCACTGTTTTGGCGCATGGGAGAGCTCGGAAGGGAAGGAGCGCAGTTTGACTTTTCAATGCAAAATTGACAGGAATTGAGATGAGACGCCATGTTGCGTTTGGAGAGCCACTGATGTGCCTAAACATTGAAACCCCCCACAAGTGACACCATTTTGGAAAGTAGACCCCCTAAGGAACTTATCTGGATGTGTGGTGAGCACTTTGACCCACCAAGGGCTTCACAGAAGTTTATAATGCAGAGCCATAAAAATAAAACAAAATTTTTTTCCCACAAAAATTATTTTTTAGCCCCCAGTTTTGTATTTTCCCTAGGGTAACAGGAGAAATTGGACCCCAAAAGTTGTTGTCCAATTTGTCCTGAGTACGCTGATACCCCATATGTGGGGGGGAACCACCGTTTGGGCGCATGGGAGGGTTCGGAAGGGAAGGAGCGCCATTTGGAATGCAGACTTAGATGGAATGGTCTGCAGGCGTCACATTGCGTTTGCAGAGCCCCTAATGTACCTAAACAGTAGAAACCCCCCACAAGTGACACCATTTTGGAAAGTAGACCCCCTAAGGAACTCATCTTGATGTGTTGTGAGAGCTTTGAACCCCCAAGTATTTCACTACAGTTTATAACGCAGAGCCATGCAAATAAAAAATATTTTTTTTTCCACAAAAATTATTTTTTAGCCCCCAGTTTTGTATTTTCCCAAGGGTAACAGGAGAAATTGGTCCACAAAAGTTGTTGTCCAATTTGTCCTGAGTACGCTGATACCCCATATGTTGGGGTAAACCCCTGTTTGGGCACACAGGAGAGCTCGGAAGGGAAGGAGCACTGTTTTACTTTTTCAACGCAGAATTGGCTGGAATTGAGATCGGACGCCATGTCGTGTTTGGAGAGCCCCTGATGTGCCGAAACAGTGGAAACCCCCCAATTATAACTGAAACCCTAATCTAAACACACCCCTAACCCTAATTCCAACGGTAACCCTAACCACACCTCTAACCCTGACACACCCCTAACCCTAATCCCAACCCTATTCCCAACTGTAAATGTAATCTAAACCCTAACCCTAACTTTAGCCCCCACCCTAACTGTAGCCCCAACCCTAACCCTAACCCTAGCCCTAACCCTAGCCCTAGCCCTAACCCTAACCCTAGCCCTAACCCTAACCCTAGCCCTAACCCTAACCCTAGCCCTAACCCTAGCCCTAACCCTAGCCCTAACCCTAGCCCTAACCCTAGCCCTAACCCTAACCCTAGCCCTAACCCTAGCCCTAACCCTAGCCCTAACCCTAACCCTAGCCCTAGCCCTAACCCTAGCCCTAACCCTAGCCCTAATGGGAAAATGGAAATAAATACATTTTTTTTTTATTTTTCCCTAACTAAGGGGGTGATGAAGGGGGGTTTGATTTACTTTTATAGCGAGTTTTTTAGCGGATTTTTATGATTGGCAGCCGTCACACACTGAAAGACCCTTTTTATTGCAAAAAATATTTTTTGCAATACCACATTTTGAGAGCTATAATTTTTCCATATTTTGGTCCACAGAGTCATGTGAGGTCTTGTTTTTTGCGGGACGAGTTGACGTTTTTATTGAAAACATTTTTGGGCACGTGACATTTTTTTATCGCTTTTTATTCCGATTTTTGTGAGGAAGAATGACCAAAAGCCAGCTATTCATGAATTTCTATTGGGGGAGGCGTTTATACCGTTCCGCGTTTGGTAAAATTGATAAATCAGTTTTATTCTTCGGGTCAGTACGATTACAGCGATACCTCATTTATATCATTTTTTTATGGTTTGGTGCTTTTATACGATAAAAACTATTTTACAGAAAAAATAATTATTTTTGCATCGCTTTATTCTCAGGACTATAACTTTTTTATTTTTTTGCTGATGATGCTGTATGGCGGCTCTTTTTTTGCGGGACAATATGACGCTTTCAGCGGTACCATGGTTATTTATATCTGTCCTTTTGATCGCGTGTTATTCCACTTTTTGTTCGGCGGTATGATAATAAAGCGTTGTTTTTTGCCTCGTTTTTTTTTTTTTTTCTTACGGTGTTTACTGAAGGGGTTAACTAGTGGGACAGTTTTATAGGTCGGGTCGTTACGGACGCGGCGATACTAAATATGTGTACTTTTATTGGTTTTTTTTTTTTTATTTAGATGAAGAAATGTATTTATGGGAATAATATATTTTTTTTTTTTTCATTATTTTGGAATATTTTTTTTTATTTTTTTTACACATTTGGAAAATTTTTTTTTTACTTTTTTACTTTGTCCCAGGGGGGGACATCACAGATCAGTTATCTGACAGTTTGCATAGCACTCTGTCAGATCACTGATCTGACATGCAGCGCTGCAGCCTTCACAGTGCCTGCTCTGAGCAGGCTCTGTGAAGCCACCTCCCTCCCTGCAGGACCCGGATCCGCGGCCATCTTGGATCCGGGGCTCGAGCAGGGAGGGAGGTGAGGAGACCCTCGCAGCAACGCGATCACATCGCGTTGCTGCGGGGGGCTCAGGGAAGCCCGCAGGGAGCCCCCTCCCTGCGCGGTGCTTCCCTGCACCGCCGGCACATCGCGATCATCTTTGATCGCGGTGTGCCAGGGGTTAATGTGCCGGGGGCGGTCCGTGACCGCTCCTGGCACATAGTGCCGGATGTCAGCTGCGATAAGCAGCTGACACCCGGCCGCGATCGGCCGCGCTCCCCCCGTGAGCGCGGCCGATCGGCTATGACGTACTATCCCGTCCAGGGTCAGATAAGCCCAGGGCACCTCGACGGGATAGTACGTCTAAGGTCACAGAGGGGTTAATGTTAATTCTGCAAATGTGTTTTTGCACTGTAAACATAGATGTTACGTCCACGGGAACAAGAGCTCACTTCCCGATTGCTCAAAAACCAAAATGGAAATAAATTTATAAAACATATACATACAAATTCTAATTAAAGGGTGGATAGGCCTGATGAGATTGCGGAGGGGTTCAGACTTTATTATGAATCCCTTTATAACTTAGACCCATCTGAACCTATGAAGGACCATCTGGCCACGGTTGAAAGGATTCAGAAATTTTTGACCCCCCTCTCCCTCCCAAAAGTTCAACCCAAAGATTTCTCAGCTCTACTCTCCCAAATCACTCCTCAAGAAATTAAAGACACCATACAATGAATGGCTTATAATAAAACTCCAGGTCCAGATGGTTTCCCTGTGGGTTACTATAAGAAATTCTATATGCAAATTGCCTCTTCTGAGAAAAAGAGGACTTAAACTCTATAGCGCCACCTGTTGGAAGTAGCGATCCTACAAGTCACAATCAACTCTTTAACGAGTCGTGCAATATGACTTAGGATAAAAGCCAAATTAGTATCTCAATTCGCAGACATGGTGTTTCGGGCTGTTGGACCTCGTCAGTGCGAAGCATGAGAACTAATTTGGCTAGGTGAGAGGCTCTGGACTGGGGTCTAAGGCAGTAGTGTAGCTACTGGGGGGGGCAGAGGGGGCCATCGCCCCGGGCACTGCCACTTCCGTGATGAGGCACAATACAGCACAGGAGGAGAGCAGTAAAATGCCTGCTCCCCTGCCTGATGGAGATTCTGCATGGTGGTCGGACAGTGGCCAGTTGTAAATCTCCCTCCTACACTGTATTGTGCTGACTGACCTCCTCCCAGGCTGCAGGTTTCTTCCCTCTGTGTGCACGCAGGGATTGGCTTAGGGCAGGTATGCTGGGTCCTAGTGCCCACCTGCATTACACTCAGATACTTCCTGGTCCTGCTGCAAACGTCATTGGTAAGTGGGGTCCTGGGGATAAAATGCATTAAATTGATAGGCATGTCAGTCACTGGGGGGTAAATGTGAGAGGATGGGGGTGTTGTGGGGGCTTAGGTGGGGGAGGGGGACAGGGCACTGGGGGGGTGAATGTGAGAAGATAAGGGTATTGTGAGGTCTGAGGTGGGTGAGGGGCAACAACACTGAGGGCTGATTATTATACAGTTTTGTGAAGAGACTATATGCACTCCGTCATATGTAATAGTTCTCTGGGAAGGGGAGGTAGGGGGCATATTATACTTATCAGCTGGGTAAGCCATGAGCTGCATCACATTTAAAGCATCACTGCAGCATTTTTTGTTATTTCACCGCTGGAGTGGAGCTTTAAGGCTATGTGCACACAGTGCGGATTTTGCTGCAGATCCGGAGTGTTTCTGCAGCTGCGGATCCACAGCAGTTTCCCATGAGTTTACAGTTCAATGTAAACCTATGGGAAACCGAAAATGCTGTGCACATGCTGCGGAAAAAAACGCACGGGAACGCAGCAGTTTACAATCCACAGCATGTCACTTCTTTTGTGCAGAATCGCGGCGATTCTGCACACCTAGGAATGCATTGATCCGCTTCCCGCATGGGGCTATGCCCACGATGCGGGAAGTAAGCGGATCATGTGCGGATGGTACCCGGGGTGGAGGAGAGGAGACTCTCCTCCAGGCCCTGGGAACCATATTTGTGTACAAAAAAAAAAAGAATTAAAATAAAAAATCATGATATACTCACCTCCCAGTGCTGTACGCGGCCATCCGGTCGCAGGGTTGCTGTGCGAGCAGGGCCTGCGATGACGTCGCGGTCACATGACCGTGACGTCACGAAGGTCCTTCTCGCACAGCATCTTTGGAACCGGACTGCCGCATGCAGCGCCGAGGAGATCGGGACGTCAGAGGGTGAGTATATAACCATTTTTTAAAATTATTTTTAACATTACTATTGATGCTGCATATTGCTGCATATGCAGCATCAATAGTAGGAGTAAACCCGCAGCGGAAACCGCAAGACAAACCGCAATAAATCTGCAGGGATAACTGCAGCGGTTTTGCCCTGCAGATTTATCAAATCCGCTGCGGGAGAACCCGCAGGGACCCTTCCTATGTGTGCACATAGCCATAGGCTATGTGCACACGTTGTGGATCCGCAGCGGATTTCCATCAGGTTTACAGTACCATGTAAACCTATGGAAGACAAAATCCGCAGTGCACAAGCTGCAGAAAATACAGTGCGGAAACACTGCGTTGTATTTTTCGCAGCATATCAATTCCGCAGGTGTAAAAACACAGGCGAAATCTGCACAAAATCCGCAGTAAATCCGCTGGGAATCCGCAGGTAAAACGCAGGGTGTTTTTACCTGCGGATTTTGCAGAAACCGAACAGAATAGTTATCCGCAACGTGTGCACATACCCTAAGAGGCGCAGTTACAGCTGCTGTGACTGAAACAGTATCGGCGCCGCCCCCTAGGCTGCAGTGAGGAATAGAGTTGAGCGACCTTGACCTTTTTAGAGTCGAGCCGGGTTTCGCGAAACCCGACTATCTCAAAAGTCGGGTCGAGTGAAATCGGCCGATTATGACGTAAAGTCGGGATCGACCGAAACACGAAACCCAATGCAAGTCAATGGGGCAGCATAGTCGGCAGTGAGTGGGGGCCAGGAAAACACCTAGAGTGCCCATTTTAATGTCAAAACCATCCATTCTTCTTAATGAAGCTTGTCAAGCGTAATTTACCTTATAATAATTGGAAGGCATTTGAAATTGGGGTTCATTTGGCTAAAGTTGTAGTGGGTAGGGCTGGTTCAAGTAATTAGTGGGCCCAGGAAATCTGGACCACGTCACGGCAGTGGAGCAGGGAGAGGTAAGTATTTCAACTTTGCAAGTGCTGTGAACCTGAGCAAGCAGGGGGGGCCCACTCGTTGGCATTGGCACTGGCACAGGGCCCCTCAAAGTACAGCGGTGTTTGCACGGCGGGGGCGCCTCCCACCAGCAGCAACACTTTTGCGTACTATGAGAGGCCCTGTGCCAGTGACGTCGCCAACTAGTATTCCTCCCCCCACCTGATGAAGGAACCTGCACTTTCATCTGCACCTTCCTGTTTGTCCCCGTGTAAGGTGGTATGGTATGCGGGAAGGGGGACCTGACTTTCAGCAGGGTCACAATCTTGCAGTGTAGCGTGCACGGGAAATGTTGCGTTATGGGTCAATGTACCAGCAGACTCATCTATCACTGGCTGGGCAATGGGCAGGATGAGGAGGAAACACAGATATAGGCCCAAAGAATAAAGTGGGCTAAATGCAGTTCAAAATTGGTAACACAGGACTAATCAGGGGGCATTGCAGTGGAGGACAACTGGAATGAGAGGCTGACACAGAGAGTAGGCCCAAATCAGTAAGTAGTCGAAATGCAGTTCAAAATTGGCAACAGTAGTAAACAGGCGGCACAGCTTTGTTCAGTGGAGGAGAACAGCAAGGAGTGGCAGACACCGATAGTAGGCCCCAACCCAACTAGTAGGCCAAATGCAGTCTAACATTAACAACTACTTAACGAGCGCCTGAAAACGGAATTTCAGGACAGGAAACCAGGAGAACAGCAAGGAGCGGCAGACACCGATAGTAGGCCCCAAACCAACTAGTACGCCAAATGCAGTTGTTCCGTTTAACCACAATTTAATGAGAGCCTGAAGATAGAAGTTCAGGAAAGGCAACCTGGAGAACACCTTGGAGTTGAACACACCATCTCTCTACACCCCATACCCAATTTGTAGGCCTAATGCAGCGTAGTTTCCAACAACTACTAAACGAGAGCCGGAAGATCGAAGCTCAGGAAAGGCAACCTGGAGAACACCTTGGAGTGGATCACACCATCTCTCTACACCCCATACCCAATTTGTAGGCCTAATGCAGCGTAGTTTCCAACAACTACTAAACGAGAGCCGGAAGATCGAAGCTCAGGAAAGGCAACCTGGAGAACACCTTGGAGTAGATCACACCATCTCTCTACACCCCATACCCAATTTGTAGGCCTAATGCAGCGTAGTTTCCAACAACTACTAAACGAGAGCCGGAAGATCGAAGCTCAGGAAAGGCAACCTGGGGAACACCTTGGAGTGGAACACACCATCTCTCTACACCCCATACCCAATTTGTAGGCCCAATGCAGCGTAGTTTCCAACAACTACTAAACGAGAGCATGATGATCGAAGCATTGGCGAGGAAACCTGGGGAACACCTTGGAGTGGAACACACCATCTCTCTACAGTGGAACACACCATCTCTCTACACCCCATACCCAATTTGTAGGCCTAATGCAGCGTAGTTTCCAACAACTACTAAACGAGAGCCGGAAGATCGAAGCTCAGGAAAGGCAACCTGGAGAACACCTTGGAGTGGATCACACCATCTCTCTACACCCCATACCCAATTTGTAGGCCTAATGCAGCGTAGTTTCCAACAACTACTAAACGAGAGCCGGAAGATCGAAGCAATGGAGAGGAAACCTGGGGAACACCTTGGAGTGTAACACACCATCTCTCTACACCCCATACCCAATTTGTAGGCCCAATGCAGCGTAGTTTCCAACAACTACTAAACGAGAGCCGGAAGATCGAAGCAATGGAGAGGAAACCTGGGGAACACCTTGGAGTGTAACAAACCCTCTCTCTACACCACGGAAGGGCTGATTCTTAGGAAGGAAGGCTGTCAGAAAGAAGCAGGGCGCGTCCGAGGGTGATTATATTCTTATTAGGTACAGTGGGGCAAAAAAGTATTTAGTCAGTCAGCAATAGTGCAAGTTCCACCACTTAAAAAGATGAGAGGCGTCTGTAATTTACATCATAGGTAGACCTCAACTATGGGAGACAAACTGAGAAAAAAAAAATCCAGAAAATCACATTATCTGTTTTTTTAACATTTTATTTGCATATTATGGTGGAAAATAAGTATTTGGTCAGAAACAAAATTTCATCTCAATACTTTGTAATATATCCTTTGTTGGCAATGACAGAGGTCAAACGTTTTCTGTAAGTCTTCACAAGGTTGCCACACACTGTTGTTGGTATGTTGGCCCATTCCTCCATGCAGATCTCCTCTAGAGCAGTGATGTTTTTGGCTTTTCGCTTGGCAACACGGACTTTCAACTCCCTCCAAAGGTTTTCTATAGGGTTGAGATCTGGAGACTGGCTAGGCCACTCCAGGACCTTGAAATGCTTCTTACGAAGCCACTCCTTCGTTGCCCTGGCGGTGTGCTTTGGATCATTGTCATGTTGAAAGACCCAGCCACGTTTCATCTTCAATGCCCTTGCTGATGGAAGGAGGTTTGCACTCAAAATCTCACGATACATGGCCCCATTCATTCTTTCATGTACCCGGATCAGTCCTGGCCCCTTTGCAGAGAAACAGCCCCAAAGCATGATGTTTCCACCACCATGCTTTACAGTAGGTATGGTGTTTGATGGATGCAACTCAGTATTCTTTTTCCTCCAAACACGACAAGTTGTGTTTCTACCAAACAGTTCCAGTTTGGTTTCATCAGACCATAGGACATTCTCCCAAAACTCCTCTGGATCATCCAAATGCTCTATAGCAAACTTCAGACGGGCCCGGACATGTACTGGCTTAAGCAGTGGGACACGTCTGGCACTGCAGGATCTGCGTCCATGGTGGCGTAGTGTGTTACTTATGGTAGGCCTTGTTACATTGGTCCCAGCTCTCTGCAGTTCATTCACTAGGTCCCCCCGCGTGGTTCTGGGATTTTTGCTCACCGTTCTTGTGATCATTCTGACCCCACGGGGTGGGATTTTGCGTGGAGCCCCAGATCGAGGGAGATTATCAGTGGTCTTGTATGTCTTCCATTTTCTAATTATTGCTCCCACTGTTGATTTCTTCACTCCAAGCTGGTTGGCTATTGCAGATTCAGTCTTCCCAGCCTGGTGCAGGGCTACAATTTTGTTTCTGGGGTCCTTTGACAGCTCTTTGGTCTTCACCATAGTGGAGTTTGGAGTCAGACTGTTTGAGGGTGTGCTCAGGTGTCTTTTTATACTGATAACAAGTTTAAACAGGTGCCATTACTACAGGTAATGAGTGGAGGAAAGAGGAGACTCTTAAAGAAGAAGTTACAGGTCTGTGAGAGCCAGAAATCTTGATTGTTTGTTTCTGACCAAATACTTATTTTCCACCATAATATGCAAATAAAATGTTAAAAAAACAGACAATGTGATTTTCTGGATTTTTTTTTCTCAGTTTGTCTCCCATAGTTGAGGTCTACCTATGATGTAAATTACAGACGCCTCTCATCTTTTTAAGTGGTGGAACTTGCACTATTGCTGACTGACTAAATACTTTTTTGCCCCACTGTATATACTCACCCTCGGACGCGCCCTGCTTCTTTATTTGTAATGAATGTTTATTTGCAATGTGGTTTTGACTTACTCTATTTTTTTGGTAAATAATGATTTTATTAGTTTCATTGTTTTGCATCTGCTTGGCAATAATATAAAGAAGACGCGACAGGACAACACTCGGTGGATGCCATATCTGTGTATAAAATTGAAAAAACCTTTCAGTTAACTACTTGCAGGAGAAAGTTATTGTAGCTGGTGGCCATTTTTAGTACTTTACCAGATTTTTGTTGTATGTGTTTGTTTTTAATGTTAAAATGTCTGCATTTGATATCTCTCCAGTATTTTCTTTTTTATAAGCAAAATACTTATTTTCATATTTTCTGATGTTGGTTCCAGGGGTACACGGGCAGCAGTGGTGTGGTCAGTGGAGGCCTAGTGGAAGGAGTGACCGCAGACAGGCATCGAAGGCCTAAAATAATAACACATGGCTGTAGGCAATTTTAAATTGGTTCCAGGGGTACACGGGCAGCAGTGGTGTGGTCAGTGGAGGCCTAGTGGAAGGAGTGACCGCAGACAGGCATCGAAGGCCTAAAATAATAACACATGGCTGTAGGCAATTTTAAATTGGTTCCAGGGGTACACGGGCAGCAGTGGTGTGGTCAGTGGAGGCCTAGTGGAAGGAGTGACCGCAGACTGGCATCGAAGGCCTAAAATAATAACACATGGCTATAGGCAATTTTAAATTGGTTCCAGGGGTACACGGGCAGCAGTGGTGTGGTCAGTGGAGGCCTAGTGGAAGGAGTGACCGCAGACAGGCATCGAAGGCCTAAAATAAAAACACATGGCTGTAGGCAATTTTAAATTGGTTCCAGGGGTACACGGGCAGCAGTGGTGTGGTCAGTGGAGGCCTAGTGGAAGGAGTCACCGCAGACAGGCATCGAAGGCCTAAAATAATAACACATGGCTGTAGGCAATTTTAAATTGGTTCCAAGGGTACACGGGCAGCAGTTGTGTGGTCAGTGGAGGCCTAGTGGAAGGAGTGACCACAGACAGGCATCGAAGGCCTAACATAACAAAAATGTCAATACAATGGTATTGTCAGTGGCAGGCATTGAAGGATGTCAGCGCATAGACTAAACATTGGTGGAGCTGTGAGATAATTTTGCAAGTGGTAGAGCACTGTTTGAGCTGGGGTGGGGGGAAACTGTCTTGTGGCCGGCGGTACAGGCCCAGGGCCCCTCATATTACAACGGTGTGTCTGACGTTGGGTGCGCACCACCACCGCCAGAGACACTTTATTGTACTAGGAGGGACCCAGTGGCAGTGCCGTCGACCAAAAGCGGGCTCACCCACCTCTTCAGACAAACTGCACTCTCACGGGTGCTGTCGCCAAGTGTCGATACCACGGCCCCGTGTGGGGAGTTTGGCCATTTAGTGAGGTGTAAACATGTCGTATGCTGGACAATCAGGTGCAGAAAATTACGAGATTGGAAAAGGCATTCAGAATAGTCCACAGGCAAGACCTTTTCATAGGAAAGCTAGGTGTCAGCCGGGCAAGGTGGGGCAAAAGATTTCGAAATCCAGTTGTGGTTCATTTTAATGAAGGTTAGATCATCTACATTTTGGGTAGCCAGACGAGTCCTTTTTTCTGTTAGTATTGAACCTGCAGCACTGAATACTCTTTCTGATAGGACACTAGCTGCCGGGCAAGCAAGCTCCTGCAATGCATATTCTGCCAATTCTGGCCAGGTGTCTAATTTTGATGCCCAGTAATCAAATGGGAATGACGGTTGAGGGAGAACATCGATAAGGGATGAAAAATAGTTTGTAACCATACTGGACAAATGTTGTCTCCTGTCACTTTGAATTGATGCTGCAGTACCTGTCCTGTCTGCGGTCATAGCAAAATCACTCCACAACCTGGTCAGAAAACCCCTCTGGCCAACGCCACTTCTGATTTCTGCCCCTCTAACTCCTCTGGTCTGCTGGCCCCTGCAGCTCGTGTGAGAACGATCACGGGCGCTGTGTGCAGGGAATGCCAGAAGCAAACGGTCAACAAGAGTTGATTGTTTGGTTGCTAATATTAGTTCCAAGTTCTCATGTGGCATTATATTTTGCAATTTGCCTTTATAGCGAGGATCAAGGAGGCAGGCCAACCAGTAATCGTCATCATTCATCATTTTAGTTATGCGTGTGTCCCTTTTGAGGATACGTAAGGCATAATCCGCCATGTGGGCCAAAGTTCCAGTTCTCAAATCTGCGGTTGTGCTTGGTTGAGGGGCAGTTTCAGGCAAATCCACGTCACTTGTGTCCCTCAAAAAACCAGAACCCGGCCTTGCCGCGCCACCAATTTCCAGTGGCCCCGGAAAAGCTTCCTCATTAAAAATATAATCATCCCCATCATCCTCCTCGTCCTCCTCCTCCTCTTCGCCCGCTACCTCGTCCTGTACACTGCCCTGGCCAGACAATGGCTGACTGTCATCAAGGCTTTCCTCTTCCTCAGCTGCAGACGCCTGATCCTTTATGTGCGTCAAACTTTGCATCAGCAGACGCATTAGGGGGATGCTCATGCTTATTATGGCGTTGTCTGCACTAACCAGCCGTGTGCATTCCTCAAAACACTGAAGGACTTGACACATGTCTTGAATCTTCGACCACTGCACACCTGACAACTCCATGTCTGCCATCCTACTGCCTGCCCGTGTATGTGTATCCTCCCACAAAAACATAACAGCCCGCCTCTGTTCACACAGTCTCTGAAGCATGTGCAGTGTTGAGTTCCACCTTGTTGCAACGTCTATGATTAGGCGATGCTGGGGAAGGTTCAAAGAACGCTGATAGGTCTGCATACGGCTGGAGTGTACGGGCGAACGGCGGATATGTGAGCAAAGTCCACGCACTTTGAGGAGCAGGTCGGATAACCCCGGATAACTTTTCATGAAGCACTGCACCACCAGGTTTAAGGTGTGAGCCAGGCAAGGAATGTGTTTCAGTTGGGAAAGGGAGATGGCAGCCATGAAATTCCTTCCGTTATCACTCACTACCTTGCCTGCCTCAAGATCTACAGTGCCCAGCCACGACTGCGTTTCTTTCTGCAAGAACTCGGACAGAACTTCCGCGGTGTGTCTGTTGTCGCCCAAACACTTCATAGCCAATACAGCCTGCTGACGTTTGCCAGTAGCTGCCCCATAATGGGAGACCTGGTGTGCAACAGTGGCAGCTGCAGATGGAGTGGTTGTGCGACTGCGGTCTGTGGACGAGCTCTCGCTTCTGCAGGAGGACGAAGAGGAGGAGGAGGGGGTGCGAACGGCTACAGCCAATTGTTTCCTAGACCGTGGGCTAGGCAGAACTGTCCCAAACTTGCTGTCCCCTGTGGACCCTGCATCCACCACATTTACCCAGTGTGCCATGATGGACACGTAACATCCCTGGCCATGCCTACTGGTCCATGCATCTGTTGTCAGGTGCACCTTTGTGCTCACAGATTGCCTGAGTGCATGGACGATGCGCTCTTTAACATGCTGGTGGAGGGCTGGGATGGCTTTTCTGGAAAAAAAGTGTCGACTGGGTAGCTCGTAGCGTGGTACAGCGTAGTCCATCAGGGCTTTGAAAGCTTCGCTTTCAACTAACCGGTAGGGCATCATCTCTAACGAGATTAGTCTAGCTATGTGTGCGTTCAAACCCTGTGTACGCGGATGCGAGGCTAAGTACTTCCTTTTTCTAACCATAGTCTCATGTAGGGTGAGCTGGACTGGAGAGCTGGAGATCGTGGAACTAGCGGGGGTGCCGGTGGACATGGCAGACTGAGAGACGGTGGGAGATGGTATTGTTGCCGCCGGTGCCCTAGATGCAGTGTTTCCTACTACGAATCTGGTGATTCCCTGACCCTGACTGCTTTGGCCTGGCAAAGAAACCTGCACAGATACTGCAGGTGGTGCGGAAAATGGTGGCCCTACACTGCCGGAAGGGATGTTGCGTTGCTGACTAGCTTCATTGGCCGAGGGTGCTACAACCTTAAGGGACGTTTGGTAGTTAGTCCAGGCTTGCAAATGCATGGTGGTTAAATGTCTATGCATGCAACTTGTATTGAGACTTTTCAGATTCTGTCCTCTGCTTAAGGTAGTTAAACATTTTTGACAGATGACTTTGCGCTGATCAATTGGATGTTGTTTAAAAAAATGCCAGACTGCACTCTTTCTAGCATCGGATACCTTTTCAGGCATTGCAGACTGAGCTTTAACCGGATGGCCACGCTGTCCTCCAACAGGTTTTGGCTTTGCCACGCGTTTTGGGCAAGATACGGGCCCGGCAGATGGAACCTGTTGCGATGTTGATGCCTGCTGCGGCCCCTCCTCCTCCGCTTCAGAACTGCTGCCGCCTGCACCCTGTTCCCCCAATGGCTGCCAATCGGGGTCAAGAACTGGGTCATCTATTACCTCTTCTTGTAGCTCGTGTGCAACTTCGTCTGTGTCACCGTGTCGGTCGGTGGTATAGCGTTCGTGATGGGGCAACATAGTCTCATCAGGGTCTGATTCTTGATCAGCACCCTGCGAGGGCAATGTTGTGGTCTGAGTCAAAGGACCAGCATAGTAGTCTGGCTGTGGCTGTGCATCAGTGCACTCCATGTCAGATTCAACTTGTAATGGGCATGGACTGTTAACTGCTTCACTTTCTAAGCCAGGGACGGTATGTGTAAAGAGCTCCATGGAG
The DNA here is from genome assembly GCF_032444005.1 of Ranitomeya imitator. Lineage (NCBI taxonomy): Eukaryota > Metazoa > Chordata > Amphibia > Anura > Dendrobatidae > Ranitomeya > Ranitomeya imitator. The sequence continues at coordinate 681,290,853 of NC_091283.1, read as the reverse complement.
TAACCCGTTGTGTCGCCTGCTGCATTCTTCTCTGTTGTTGTTTTTGCTGAAGAGGACAAGGAAGCGACTTGTCCCTGACCGTGAACATCCACTAACGACGCGCTGCTTTGACATTTACCAGTTTCACGAGAGGAGGCAAAAGAGCTAGAGGCTGAGTCAGCAAGATAAGCCAAAACTTGCTCTTGCTGCTCCGGCTTTAAAAGCAGTTTTCCTACTCCCAGAAAAGGGAGCGTTCGAGGCCTTGTGTAGCCTGACGACGAACCTGGCTCCACAGCTCCAGACTTAGGTGCAATATTTTTTTTCCCACGACCAGCTGATGCTCCACCACTACCACTACCCTCATTACCAGCTGACAATGAACGCCCCCGGCCACGACCTCTTCCACCATACTTCCTCATTGTTTTAAAAACATAAACAAACTAACGGTATTTGTTGCTGTCACACAAATTACACGGTGAGCTATAACTTCAGTATGATTTAGCTACCCCTTTACAGGTGAGTGAGACCACAACGAAAATCAGGCACAATGTTACACACTCTGTTGTTGGTGGCAACAAATGAGAGAGATGCCACACACGCAGGACTGTCACTGAAGCACAAATGTAAATATTAATCTCCCACTGATTTGATTTTTTTTTTTTTTTCAGGGAGACTTTAGGAAAAAAAAAATAGAATAAAATGATTTTTTCAGGAAGAATTTAGAAACCAAATAAAATAAAATGATTTTTTCAGGGAGAATTTAGAAAACAAATAAAACAAAAAAAGGCTTTCTATGGCCCACTGAGTGAGAGAGGACGCACACAGGAGTCAGGAGTGGCACACAAGCCCAGAGGCCAATATTTATCTCCCACTGATTGATGTAGTGATTTTTTTCAGGTAGATTTTGGAACCCAAATCAAGCTAAAAAAAATAATAGGCTTTCTATGGCCCACAATTGGAGAGAGAGAGAGAGATGGCACACCCAGGAGTCAAGACTGGCACACAAGCAGAAAGGGCAATATTAATCTCCCACTGATTTTTTTTTTTTGGTTTTTTTTCAGGGAGACTTTAGGAAAAAAAAAATAGAATAAAATGATTTTTTCAGGAAGAATTTAGAAACCAAATAAAATAAAATGATTTTTTCAGGGAGAATTTAGAAAACAAAACAAAAAAAGGCTTTCTATGGCCCACTGAGTGAGAGATGACGCACACAGGAGTCAGGAGTGGCACACAAGCCCAGAGGCCAATATTTATCTCCCACTTTTTTTTTTTTGTTCCAGGGAAAATTTATAAACCCAATAAAAAAAATAATAAATAGGCTTTCTATGGCCCACTATCTGAGAGACAGAGAGAGATGGCACGCTTAGGACTGGCACACAAGCCCAAAGGCCAATATTAATCTCCCTTTTTTTTTAAGGGAGAATTTATAAAACAAAAAAAAAATAAATAAATAGGCTTTCTATGGCCCACTATTTGTGAGAGAGATGGCACGCTCAGGACTGGCACACAAGCCCAGAGGCCAATATTAAGCTCCCACTTTTTTTTTTTTTTTCCAGGGAAAATTTATAAACCCAATAAAAAAAATAAAAAATAAATAGGCTTTCTATGGCCCACTATCTGAGAGAGAGAGATGGCACGCTTAGGACTGGCACACAAGCCCAAAGGCCAATATTAATCTCCCACTGATTGATTTATTGATTTTTTCAGGTAGAATTTAGAACCCAAATAAAGCAAAAAAAAAAAAAATGGGCTTTCTATGGCCCACTGAGTGAGTGATGATGCACACAGGAGTCAGGAGTGGCACACAAGCCCTGAGGCCAATATTTTTCTCCCACTGATTGATGTAGTGATTTTTTCAGGTACATTTTAGAACCCAAATCAAGCAAAAAAATAAATAGGCTTTCTATGGCCCACTATTTGTGAGAGAGATGGCACGCTCAGGACTGGCACACAAGCCCAGAGGCCAATATTAATCTCCCACTTTTTTTTTTTTGGTTCCAGGGAAAATTTATAAACCCAATAAAAAAAAAAAATAGGCTTTCTATGGCCCACTATCTGAGAGAGAGAGATGGCACGCTTAGGACTGGCACACAAGCCCTGAGGCCAATATTTTTCTCCCACTGATTGATGTAGTGATTTTTTCAGGTAGATTTTAGAACCAAAATCAAGCAAAAAAATAAATAGGCTTTCTATGGCCCACTGAGTGAGTGATGATGCACACAGGAGTCAAGAGTGGCACACAAGCCCTGAGGCCAATATTTTTCTCCCACTGATTGATGTAGTGATTTTTTCAGGTAGATTTTATAACCCAAATCAAGCAAAAATATAAATAGGCTTTCTATGGCCCACTGAGTGAGAGATGACACAGACAGGGATGGCACTCTAGCAGAAATGTCAATCTTAATCTCCCACAAAAAAAAACAAAAAACGGAGTGTCCTTCAATTACTATCTCCCTGCAGTAATCTCAGCCAGGTATGGCAGGCAGCAATAAGGAGTGGACTGATGCACAAATTAAATAAGAAGTGTGTACAAACAAAAAAGATAGCTGTGCAGAAAGGAAGGAACAAGAGGATTTGTGCTGTGAAAAAAGCAGTTGGTTTGCACAGCGGCGTACACACAGCAATGCAGCTATCAGGGAGCCTTCTAGGGCAGCCCAATGAGCTACAGCGCTGAGGGGGAAAAAAAAAAAATGTAGCTTCCACTGTCCCTGCACACCGAAGGTGGTGTTGGGCAGTGGAAATCGCTACAGCACAAGCGGTTTGGTGGTTAATGGACCCTGCCTAACGCTATCCCTGCTTCTGACGAAGCGGCAGCAACCTCTCCCTAAGCTCAGATCAGCAGCAGTAACATGGCGGTCGGCGGGAACTCCCCTTTATAGCCCCTGTGACGCCGCAGACAGCAAGCCAATCACTGCAATGCCCTTCTCTAAGATGGTGGGGACCAGGACCTATGTCATCACGCTGCCCACACTCTGCGTTTACCTTCATTGGCTGAGAAATGGCGCTTTTCGCGTCATTGAAACGCGACTTTGGCGCGAAAGTCGCGTACTGCATGGCCGACCCCGCACAGGGGTCGGATCGGGTTTCATGAAACCCGACTTTGCCAAAAGTCGGCGACTTTTGAAAATGAACGACCCGTTTCGCTCAACCCTAGTGAGGAATGAAGTTAATTTCCTTCTGGCATCATAACTCTCAGTGCAGGCGACGCACGGTGTCAGAACACTATTAACTATATACTGCTGATGTTCCTCTATGCTCACAATTAGGGTGCACCACATAGCTGTAGTCAGGGGTACCTGGTTAGGGGCCCACTCAGATTTTTCGCCCCCCCTTAGCTAAAACCCTAGCTACACCTCTGGTCTAAGGGGTATCGTTTCTCCTTATGGAGAGTGACATACCATCTCTGGCTTGTCAAGGTAAGGAGGCTTATTCGCCGTGCAACGCTCCTCTGGGAAATATAATATGCAAATTGCCTCTTCTGAGAAAAAGAGGACTTAAACTCTATAGCGCCACCTGTTGGAATTAGCGATCCTACAAGTCACAATCAACTCTTTAACGAGTCTTAGGCCGGCCTCACACTAGCGAGTTTTTCGGCGTATGAGAGGTGCTGAAAATACTGATTGTTTACGGTACAATGCTTCTCTATGCCCCAGCTCCTATCAGCCGTATTTTACTGATCCGTATTATACGGTCTTTTACGGCCGTAGAAAAATGCAGCATGCTGCGTTTGTCACCGTATTGCGCAAAAAATACGCCAATGAAAGTCTATGGGGGCCAGAAAAGTACAGATTGACTTGCGAGAAATACGCAGCGGTGTTCTATAGAAAAGCCGGCAATTCATCGCAGTGTACAGTAAAATCACACTGACAGGTTAGAATAGAATAGCTAAGATAAATGTCTACACATAGTATAGGGGTATATATACCGTATATACTCTAGTATAAGCCGACCCGAGTATAAGCCGATCCCCCTAATTTTGCCACAAAAAACTGGGAAAACTTGTTGACTCGAGTATAAGCCTAGGGTGGAAATGCAGCATTTACCGGTGAATTTCAAAAATAATTATAGATCATTATTGCCCCATAGCTGTGCTATATAGTGCTCTGCACCGTTCATATTTCCCCATAGCTCTGCCATATAGTGCTCTGCACCGTTCATATTTCCACATAGCTCTGCCATATAGTGCTCTGCACCGTTCATATTTCCCCATAGCTCTGCCATATAGTGCTCTGCACCGTTCATATTGCCCCATATCTGCCCCATATAGTGCTCTGCACCGTTCATATTGCCCCATATCTGCCCCACATAGTGCTCTGCACTGTTCATATTGCCCCATATCTGCCCCATATAGTGCTCTGCACCGTTCATATTGCCCCATATCTGCCCCATATAGTGCTCTGCACCGTTCATATTGCCCCATATCTGCCCCATATAGTGCTCTGCACCGTTCATATTGCCCCATATCTGCCCCATATAGTGCTCTGCACTGTTCATATTGCCCCATATCTGCCCCATATAGTGCTCTGCACTGTTCATATTGCCCCATATCGTGCTCTGCACTGTTCATATTGCCCCATATCTGCCCCATATAGTGCTCTGCACCGTTCATATTGCCCCATATCTGCCCCATATAGTGCTCTGCACCGTTCATATTGCCCCATATCTGCCCCATATAGTGCTCTGCACCGTTCATATTGCCCCATATCTGCCCCATATAGTGCTCTGCACCGTTCATATTGCCCCATATCTGCCCCATATAGTGCTCTGCACCATTCATATTGCCCCATATCTGCCCCATATAGTGCTCTGCACCGTTCATATTGCCCCATATCTGCCCCATATAGTGCTCTGCACCGTTCATATTGCCCCATATCTGCCCCATATAGTGCTCTGCACTGTTCATATTGCCCCATATAGTGCTCTGCACTGTTCATATTGCCCCATATCTGCCCCATATAGTGCTCTGCACTGTTCCTATTGCCCCATATCTGCCCCATATAGTGCTCTGCACCGTTCATATTGCCCCATATCTGCCCCATATAGTGCTCTGCACCGTTCATATTGCCCACACTATATGCGTCATCGCGTCCTCTGACCTGAACAGTCAGAGCGCAGATAGACGCCGGGAAGATGGAGCGGCGCCCGGCGGCTGGAACGTGGACAGGTGAATATTACATACTTACCTGGTCCCGACGTCCGGCTCCCCCTGCTGTCCCACGGTCTTCTGTGCCGCAGCCTCTTCCTCTATCAGCGGTCACCGTTACCGCTGATTAGAGAAATGAATAGGCGGCTCCACCCCTATGGGAGGTGGAGCCACTTATTCATTTCCCTAATGAGCGGTCCCACGTGACTGCTGAAGAAGGGAAGAAGCTGCAGCACAGTAGACCGTGGGACGGCAGGGGGGACGCCAGGATCGCTGGGACTAGGTAAGTATACCTCAGCGCCCTCTCCCCCTCACCCGCCGACCCCACTGCTGCCGTGACTCGAGTATAAGCCGAGAGGGGCACGTTCAGCCCAAAAAATTTGGGCTGAAAATCTCAGCTTATACTCGAGTATATACGGTATATATATATATATATATATATATATATATATATATATATATATATATATATGTATATATATATATATATATATATATGTGTATATATATATATATATAGATATGTCAGTGAGACACATATATGTAAATCCAGAAAATCACATTGTCTGTTTTTTTAACATTTTATTTGCATATTATGGGGGAAAATAAGTATTTGGTCAGAAACCAAATTTCATCTCAATACTTTGTAATATATCCTTTGTTGGCAATGACAGAGGTCAAACGTTTTGTGTAAGTCTTCACAAGGTTGCCACACACTGTTGTTGGTATGTTGGCCCATTCCTCCATGCAGATCTCCTCTAGAGCAGTGATGTGAAGTGACCAGCTTAGAGATGCCCTTAATCTGGTAGACTGGGACAATATCTTCAGAAATAAGAATACAGATAATAAATGGAAAATGTTTAAGAACATCCTAAATAGGCACTGTAAGCGGTTTATACCTTGTGGGAATAAAAGGACTAGAAATAGGAAAAACCCAATGTGGCTAAACAAAGAAATAAGACAGGCAATTAACAGTAAAAAGAAAGCATTTGCACTACTAAAGCAGGATGGCACCATTGAAGCTCTAAAAAACTATAGGGAGAAAAATACTTTATCTAAAAAACTAATTAAAGCTGCCAAAAAGGAAACAGAGAAGCACATTGCTAAGGAGAGTAAAACTAATCCCAAACTGTTCTTCAACTATATCAATAGTAAAAGAATAAAAACTGAAAATGTAGGCCCCTTAAAAAATAGTGAGGAAAGAATGGTTGTAGATGACGAGGAAAAAGCTAACATATTAAACACCTTCTTCTCCACGGTATTCACGGTGGAAAATGAAATGCTAGGTGAAATCCCAAGAAACAATGAAAACCCTATATTAAGGGTCACCAATCTAACCCAAGAAGAGGTGCGAAACCGGCTAAATAAGATCAAAATAGATAAATCTCCGGGTCCGGATGGCATACACCCACGAGTACTAAGAGAACTAAGTAATGCAATAGATAAACCATTATTTCTTATTTTTAGGGACTCTATAGCGACAGGGTCTGTTCCGCAGGACTGGCGCATAGCAAATGTGGTGCCAATATTCAAAAAGGGCTCTAAAAGTGAACCTGGAAATTATAGGCCAGTAAGTCTAACCTCTATTGTTGGTAAAATATTTGAAGGGTTTCTGAGGATGTTATTCTGGATTATCTCAATGAGAATAACTGTTTAACTCCATATCAGCATGGGTTTATGAGAAATCGCTCCTGTCAAACCAATCTAATCGGTTTTTATGAAGAGGTAAGCTATAGGCTGGACCACGGTGAGTCATTGGACGTGGTATATCTCGATTTTTCCAAAGCGTTTGATACCGTGCCGCACAAGAGGTTGGTACACAAAATGAGAATGCTTGGTCTGGGGGAAAATGTGTATAAATGGGTTAGTAACTGGCTTAGTGATAGAAAGCAGAGGGTGGTTATAAATGGTATAGTCTCTAACTGGGTCGCTGTGACCAGTGGGGTACCGCAGGGGTCAGTATTGGGACCTGTTCTCTTCAACATATTCATTAATGATCTGGTAGAAGGTTTACACAGTAAAATATCGATATTTGCAGATGATACAAAACTATGTAAAGCAGTTAATACAAGAGAAGATAGTATTCTGCTACAGATGGATCTGGATAAGTTGGAAACTTGGGCTGAAAGGTGGCAGATGAGGTTTAACAATGATAAATGTAAGGTTATACACATGGGAAGAAGGAATCAATATGACCCTTAATATAGGGTTTTCATTATTTCTTGGGACTTCACCTAGCATTTCATTTTCCACCGTGAATACCGTGGAGAAGAAGGTGTTTAATATGTTAGCTTTTTCCTCGTCATCTACAACCATTCTTTCCTCACTATTTTTTAAGGGGCCTACATTTTCAGTTTTTATTCTTTTAATATAGTTGAAGAACAGTTTGGGATTAGTTTTACTCTCCTTAGCAATGTGCTTCTCTGTTTCCTTTTTGGCAGCTTTAATTAATTTTTTAGATAAAGTATTTTTCTCCCTATAGTTTTTTAGAGCTTCAATGGTGCCATCCTGCTTTAGTAGTGCAAATGCTTTCTTTTTACTGTTAATTGCCTGTCTTATTTCTTTGTTTAGCCACATTGGGTTTTTCCTATTTCTAGTCCTTTTATTCCCACAAGGTATAAACCGCTTACACTGCCTATTTAGGATGTTCTTAAACATTTCCCATTTATTATCTGTATTCTTATTTCTGAGGATATTGTCCCAGTCTACCAGATTAAGGGCATCTCTAAGCTGGTCAAACTTTGCCTTCCTTGTGACTCCCTGACAAGTCCCCCTAGTGAAAGACAGGTGAAACTGCACAATATTGTGGTCGCTATTTCCTAGATGCCCAACCACCTGCAGATTTGTTATTCTGTCAGGTCTATTAGATAGTATTAGGTCTAAAAGTGCTGCTCCTCTGGTTGGATTCTGCACCAATTGTGAAAGATAATTTTTCTTGGTTATTAGCAGAAACCTGTTGCCTTTATGGGTTTCACAGGTTTCTGTTTCCCAGTTAATATCCGGGTAGTTAAAGTCCCCCATAACCAGGACCTCATTATGGGATGCAGCTTCATCTATCTGCTTTAGAAGTAGACTTTCCATGGTTTCTGTTATATTTGGGGGTTTGTAACAGACCCCAATGAGAATTTTGTTACCATTTTTCCCTCCATGAATTTCGACCCATATGGACTCGACATCCTCCTTTCCTTCGCTAATATCCTCCCTTAAAGTGGACTTTAGACAAGACTTTACATAGAGACAAACCCCTCCTCCTCTCCGATTTTTACGATCCTTTCTAAACAGACTGTAACCCTGTAAGTTAACTGCCCAGTCATAGCTTTCATCTAACCATGTCTCGGTTATTCCCACTATGTCAAAGTTACCTGTAGATATTTCTGCTTCTAGTTCTTCCATCTTGTTTGTCAGGCTTCTGGCGTTTGCGAGCATGCAGTTTAGAGGATTTTGTTTTGTTCCAATCTCCTCGCTGTGGATTGTTTTAGAAATGTTCTTACCTCCCATCTGAGTATGTTTTCCTGGGTCTTCTTTGTTCAAGTCTAATGTTTTTCTTCCCGTCCCCTCTTCTTCTAGTTTAATCTGACAGGGAGAAGGACTTGGGGATCCTAGTTAATGATAAACTTACCTGGAGCAGCCAGTGCCAGGCAGCGGCTGCCAAGGCAAACAGGATCATGGGGTGCATTAAAAGAGGTCTGGATACACATGATGAGAGCATTATACTGCCTCTGTACAAATCCCTAGTTAGACCGCACATGGAGTACTGTGTCCAGTTTTGGGCACCGGTGCTCAGGAAGGATATAATGGAACTAGAGAGAGTACAAAGGAGGGCAACAAAATTAATAAAGGGGATGGGAGAACTACAATACCCAGATAGATTAGCGAAATTAGGATTATTTAGTCTAGAAAAAAGACGACTGAGGGGCGATCTAATAACCATGTATAAGTATATAAGGGGACAATACAAATATCTCGCTGAGGATCTGTTTATACCAAGGAAGGTGACGGGCACAAGGGGGCATTCTTTGTGTCTGGAGGAGAGAAGGTTTTTCCACCAACATAGAAGAGGATTCTTTACTGTTAGGGCAGTGAGAATCTGGAATTGCTTGCCTGAGGAGGTGGTGATGGCGAACTAAGTCGAGGGGTTCAAGAGAGGCCTGGATGTCTTCCTAGAGCAGAACAATATTGTATCATACAATTATTAGGTTCTGTAGAAGGACGTAGATCTGGGGATTTATTATGATGGAATATAGGCTGAACTGGATGGACAAATGTCTTTTTTCGGCCTTACTAACTATGTTACTATGTTACTATGATGTTTTTGGCTTTTCGCTTGGCAACACGGACTTTCGACTCCCTCCAAAGGTTTTCTATAGGGTTGAGATCTGGAGACTGGCTAGGCCACTCCAGGACCTTGAAATGCTTTTTACGAAGCCACTCCTTCGTTGCCCTGGCGGTGTGCTTTGGATCATTGTCATGTTGAAAGACCCAGCCACGTTTCATCTTCAATGCCCTTGCTGATGGAAGGAGGTTTGCACTCAAAATCTCACGATACATGGCCCCATTCATTCTTTCATGTACCCGGATCAGTCGTCCTGGCCCCTTTGCAGAGAAACAGCCCCAAAGCATGATGTTTCCACCACCATGCTTTACAGTAGGGATGGTGTTTGATGGATGCAACTCAGTATTCTTTTTCCTCCAAACACGACAAGTTGTGTTTCTACCAAACAGTTCCAGTTTGGTTTCATCAGACCATAGGACATTCTCCCAAAACTCCTCTGGATCATCCAAATGCTCTCTAGCAAACTTCAGACGGGCCCGGACATGTACTGGCTTAAGCAGTGGGACACGTCTGGCACTGCAGGATCTAAGTCCATGGTGGCGTAGTGTGTTACTTATGGTAGGCCTTGTTACATTGGTCCCAGCTCTCTGCAGTTCATTCACTAGGTCCCCCCAAGTGGTTCTGGGATTTTTGCTCACCGTTCTTGTGATCATTCTGACCCCACGGGGTGGGATTTTGCGTGGAGCCCCAGATCGAGGGAGATTATCAGTGGTCTTGTATGTCTTCCATTTTCTAATTATTGCTCCCACTGTTGATTTCTTCAATCCAAGCTGGTTGGCTATTGCAGATTCAGTCTTCCCAGCCTGGTGCTGGGCTACAATTTTGTTTCTGGTGTCCTTTGACAGCTCTTTGGTCTTCACCATAGTGGAGTTTGGAGTCAGACTGTTTGAGGGTGTGCACAGGTGTCTTTTTATACTGATAACAAGTTTAAACAGGTGCCATTACTACAGGTAATGAGTGGAGGAAAGAGGAGACTCTTAAAGAAGAAGTTACAGGTCTGTGAGAGCCAGAAATCTTGATTGTTTGTTTCTGACCAAATACTTATTTTCCACCATAATATGCAAATAAAATGATAAAAAAACAGACAATGTGATTTTCTGGATTTTTTTTTCTCAGTTTGGCTCCCATAGTTGAGGTCTACCTATGATGTAAATTACAGATGCCTCTCATCTTTTTAAGTGGTGGAACTTGCACTATTGCTGACTGACTAAATACTTTTTTGCCCCACTGTATATTAATAATTCATACAGCGCTAGATAGCTTAAAAGCCGGTAATTCAATTGCCGGCTTTTCCTATCTCCTTCCCAAACCCGACATGATATGAGACATGGTTTACATACAGTAAACCATCTCATATCCCTTTTTTTTGCATATTCCACACTACTAATGTTACTAGTGTGTATGTGCAAAATTTGGGCTCTCTAGCTATTAAATTAAAGGGTTAAATCGCGAAAAAATTGGCGTGGGCTCCCGCGCAATTTTCTCCGCCAGAATGGTAAAGCCAGTGACTGAGGGCAGATATTAATAGCCTGGAGAGGGTCCATGGTTATTGACCCCCCTGGCTAAAAACATCTGCCCCCAGCCGCACCAGAAAAGGCACATCTGGCAGATGCGCCTATTCTGGCACTTGGCCACTCTCTTCCCATTCCTGTGTAGCGGTGGGATATGGGGTAATGAAGGGTTAATGTCACCTTGCTATTGTAAGGTGACATTAAGCCAGATTAATAATGGAAAGGCGTAAATTATGACACCTATCCATTATTAATCCAATAGTATGAAATGGTTAAAAAACACACACACACACACACACACACATTATTATGCAGCGCCCCAGAGATCTGGTCGTTGCAGTATGGCACTCTGCCGCTAAGGAGAGTGGCGGTACGTCTGATGGCACTAAGGAGTTCTCCTGACCAGGTATCACCAGAACACATTACACTTCACACTCCGGCCAGTAGGGGGAGAAAAAGGCTTTATTTATTGGGCCACTCCTCACACTGGTAAAACTAGGGGCTGGGGAGGAAGTTAGTTAGAAGCTGACTGGGTTGGAACCAGGCAACATCCCGTGGCAGGGGGTGTTACAGGGAGAAGGCACAGGAGAGGTCCCTGTCAGGCGTGGGAACCTGGCAGGTGCCTAGCGAACAGAACGTAACGGAACCGCGCCTGCACACCCTGCGGCGGTATCCAGGAGAGAGGCACGAAGGGAAGAATATTGTGGAACAGTGTAAACGAGATCAAGCACAAAGGAGAGCCAGTAAAAGTCGTGCCGAGAGAGAGAGAGGCAACATCTTACTGAGGCGCGTAGTCGGTGGCCGGATCACCGTAGGAGTAACTGACTTCAGGCCTTACTTCAAATTCTGCTGGACAGTTAATTATAGGTTGGATGTCTACCTACTACACCTACGAAGACATAGGGGGCAACCCGTGGAGAGGGGCGTCTCTAGGGTCCCAGAAGAGCTCCGAGCCTTCCCGTCAAATGGGTGGCGTCCTAGCCATAACATATCTGGGGGACGTTAGAAACTAGTAACATCTGGAACCAAAGAACGAGAGAGAGAGAGCTGTAGAGAACGAATGAACGAGAACAGCAGTTGCGAGGACTATTCCGAATGCTCAGCAGGGTAGGACTACAACACACAGGCGCTATTGGTAGGCAACGATTTCCATCTGCGAAGGAAACTCTGGATGTGCCCATCGGACCGGTCGGTCTCTGATAGCCCGATTGAACGTGCTCTGGACTGAGGATCCTGAAGCCTTCAGTAAAGAGGTAAAGAGACTGCAACCTTGTGTCCTCGTTATTGACTGCACCTCACACCATCACCATCCACCTTACTGGGAAGCCCTGGGGACATACTTCACCTGTGGGAAGTTATACCATCCAGCTGCCATTCCATCACCCCAGCGGACCCCACAGCAGCGTCGGTCCACCTGACCGAACACCACAGGTGGCGTCACAAACCTCTGACAGACTGTACTATCACCTTCATTGGACGCCCCTTAGCAGGGTCACGATCAGGTCCAGCCACCGTGACAACCCCAGAACCGAGACAGAAAGGACCGATACCGAGTAACCTGTGGCTCTGTGTCTGGGGGCGATCCAATTACAAAGTATTTTAATGAAATAAATACACAGGTTTTTGTAATATTTTATTATACTGGTAATCCACCTGAAGACCCTCGTTCTGTAAAAAAGGTAAAATAAAAAAACAACAATATTCCATACCTTCCGATGATCAGTCTCGTCCCACGATGTAAATCCATCTGAAGGGGTTAACTAATTTTACAAGCAGAAGCCTGCTAATGCAGCTGTGCTCCTGCCTGTAAAACCCCGGGGAATGAATGGAATGTAGGTCAATGACCTGTAGTTACCTTCAGTCGTGGTGATGCACCTTCTGCTGGATGTCCTCATATGGACTCGAGCCTGGGAACTTTTCAGAATATTTTCCCACACTTGAGTTCATATGGGAACATCCAGCAGAGGGCACATCCCCGCTACCATGTATTGATTTATCATATATTTAGGCTTCATATTATTGGCATGGTATTAACATACGTACTATTGGTCAGCCCGGTCTTTTGAAAAATCCAATTGCAGTATAGTCCCTTGTTTTTGGATTATGTACCCTTCTTGTCATGTAGATAAATGTTGTTTTTAATGATGATTTTTTTCATTTGATTCACTCTAATAAAAATAATGGTTTTAATATCAGTACCATAGTCGAGATCATTCTATTTCTTGATCGCGCTGAGTGTGAGATACTAAGTTGTAAATGGTACAGTGTCCTCCAAATGGAAGGGACTTTGGTAGTACAATATTGAGCAAATAACTGTGTATATGTATGTAAACCATGTCTCATATCATGTCGGGTTTGGGAAGGAGATGGCAAAAGCTGGCAATTGAATTACCGGCTTTTAAGCTATCTAGCGCAGTATGATATATTAATATATACATAGTAACATAGTTATTAAGGTTGAAGGAAGACTATAAGTCCATCTAGTTCAACCCATAACTAAACTAAGGCGAACTAAGAGTCAAAACTGGCCACAAACTATAACAAAGATAGTATTTATTAAGTAAACAAAAACAAAAATTGACAGATAAATAATGATCACTAATAGCAAGTGCATAGCAACTGCATCCTAAGGTACATCCGTATCACACAGGTATGCAGGACAGGGCCCAATGTAACAAGCAGTATATATGATAAAAAAAAACACATTACAAACCAGGTGTCATCAACACATGGGCTAAACCATCTGAGACATATGGTGATCTAAAGGGAAGTCTGAATGCTGTGCCCATATAGTGACAAATATCACCTATGCCTACTAGTATGTGAGTCAAAAGGAGGTAAAAGTGGATAAATTACCCAAAAGCTTTTGAAAAGTCCATATACACTACATCCACTGGGTTCCCTTGGTCCAATCCGGAACTTACCTCTTCATAGAAACTGATCAAATTAGTCTGACAGGAACGGTCCCTAGTAAACCCGTGCTGATACTGGGTCATGAGGTTATTCCTCTTCAGATACTCCAGTATAGCATCCCTTAGAATGCCCTCCAGGATTTTACCCACAGTAGAGGTTAAGCTTACTGGCCTATAATTTCCGAGTTCCGTTTTTGTCCCCTTTTTGAATATTGGCACCACATTTGCTATACGCCAGTTCTGTGGTACAGACCCTGTTATTATGGAGTCTTTAAAGATTAAAAATAATGGTCTATCAATGACTGTACTTAATTCCTGCAGTACTCGAGGGTGTATCCCATCCGGGCCCGGAGATTTTAGTGATTTTTAGACGCCGCCGCACTTCCTGCTGGGTTAAGCAGGTGACATTTAATTGGGAATTTTTATCACCAGTCATTTTGTCCGCCATGGGATTTTCTTGTGTAAATACTGATGAAAAAAAGTCATTTAGCATATTGGCTTTTTCCTCATCCTCATCCACCATTTCACCCAGACTATTTTTAAGGGGGCCAACACTATCATTTTTTAGTTTCTTACTATTTATGTAGTTAAAGAATATTTTGGGATTATTTTTACTCTCGCTGGCAATGAGTCTCTCTGTCTCAATCTTTGCTGCCTTGATTTGCTTTTTACAGAATTTATTTAATTTTTTGTATTTATTTAATGCCTCCTCACTACCTACTTCCTTTAATTATCTAAATGCTTTCTTTTTGTCACTTATTGCACCCCTTACAGCTCTATTTAGCCATATTGGTTTCCTCCTATTTCTAGTATGTTTATTCCCATACGGTATATACTGTGCACAGGTCCTATCCAGGATGCTAATAAATGTCTCCCATTTTCTTTGTGTATTTTTGTGACTCAGGATATCGTCCCAGTTAATTGCACCAAGATGCTCTCTCATCCATTGGAAATTTCCCCTCCTGAAGTTTAGTGTCCTTGTAACCCCTCTATTACACATTTTTTTAAAGGATACATGAAAACTTATTATTTTGTGATCGCTATTTGCCAAGTGACCCCCAACCCTTATATTTGCTATGCGGTCTGGCCTGTTGGTTAATATTAGGTCTAGCAGTGCCCCCCTTCTTGTTGGGTCCTGAACCAGTTGTGAAAGGTAATTGTCTCTCATAGTTGTCAAAAACCGATTACCTTTGCTGGAACTGCAGGTTTCTGTTCCCCAATCTATTTCAGGGTAGTTGAAATCCCCCATAATAATGACTTCTCCTTGAGTCGCAGCTTCATCTATTTGCTTTACGAGGATATTCTCCCTTGCTTCCATTATTTTTGGAGATTTATAACAAACCCCTATCAGTAATTTATTATTTTTCCCCCTCCCCTTATCTCCACCCACAGGGATTCTATATTTTCATTAAATTCACCTATATTATCACGCAGGATGGGTTTTAAGGACGATTTTACATATAGACACACCCCACCCCCTTGCTTATCTGTACGGTCATTTCTGAACAGGCTATAACCCTGCAAGTTAACAGCCCAGTCATGGCTCTCATCCCCACCATGTCATAATTATGCTCCAACAACATTAGTTCTAATTCGTCCACTTTGTTGGTGAGGCTTCTGGCATTAGTATACATGCACTTGATGTTCCTCTCTGTACCTCTATTCTTTCTTAAATTATTAACTGTTCTAACCCCACCCCCCATGCCACCGCCACCCCTATCTTCCTTATTTGTGCCCAGGTCTCTATCTGCACTATCTTCCCCTCCTATAAAATGAATACCCTCCCCCCCAAATTCCTAGTTTAAACACTCCTCCAACCTTCTAGCCATTTTCTCCCCCAGCACAGCTGCACCTTCCCCATTGAGATGCAGCCCGTCCCTAGCGTAGAGCCCTGTAGCCAACTGAGAAGTCGGCCCAGTTCTGCAGGAACC
Source organism: Ranitomeya imitator (assembly GCF_032444005.1). Taxonomy (NCBI): domain Eukaryota; kingdom Metazoa; phylum Chordata; class Amphibia; order Anura; family Dendrobatidae; genus Ranitomeya; species Ranitomeya imitator. Next base: position 681,275,044 of record NC_091283.1, on the reverse strand, counting down.
CAAACCCCTCCTTCCTACACCAATTCTTGAGCCACTTATTAACCTCCCTAATCTCCCGTTGCCTCTCTGGCGTGGCACATGGTACAGGCAGTATTTAGGAAAATACCACGTTGGAGGTCCTTGCTTTCAGCTTGCGGCCTAATTCCCTGAAATCATCTTTAAGGACCTTCCACCTACCTCTAACTTTGTCATTTGTGCCAGTGTGCACCATGACCGCTGGGTCCTCACCAGCCCCTCCCAGTAATCTGTCCACCCGATCAGCGATGTGTCAGACTCGAGCGCCAGGTAGGCAGCACATCGTTCGACGATCCCTGTCTTTGTGGCAGATTGCCCTATCTGTTCCCCTAATAATTGCGTCCCCCACTACCAGCACCTGTCTGGCCTGCCCTGCTCTCCTATTTCCCTCCTTTCTGGAACAGTCACTCCTCCGGCTTTCAGAGGACATGCCTGGCTGCAGCAGTGCTGCCCCTGTACTGGCCCCCCCTCATCTGCCAAGCCCCCCCCTCATATATATGTGTCTCACTGACATTATATATATATATTATATATATATATATTTGTCAGTATATATGTTTTACGATTTTTTGAGCACATGGATCCATTGTATGCCGTATGTCGGTTTTGCAAGCTTGCGAGAAAATCTCGCAGTACGGATGTCATACGGATTACATACGGAGGATGCCATGTGCAAAATATGCTGACAAACCATGCCTACGGAGTACATACGGATCACCATTTTTTGAATTTTGTGGCGTATTACGACCGTAAAAGACGGACCGTATTTTTATACGCTGAGTGTGAGGCCGGCCTTAGACTTAGACTTGCTCCTTCCTCAGCTAGTTTTTGTCATGTCGGATGCTATTCACACTGGGGCATCCGACAGATAGCGGTAATTCCGCATTTGTCCACTATGCGCTCAGTGGCGTCGGCTAGATTTTATCTAGGTTGTTCAGGGTTAATCTACCTGGTGCTCGGATTGGAAGCTGGGTCACGCCCACTGCCTTTAAATAGTTCTGCTGAACATTGGGCGTCGCCGATTATAGCTTGTGCCTCGTGTTTCCAGTCTGGAGTGGTGGTCTTGGAGTATTAATATTGTATCTGGTGGTGTATGATCCGTTGTTATATTTCTCACTCCTATATTTGTATTTGTTTTGCCCTGTGCACATTATCGTATTTTCCTGTGTGTTTGCGACGTGGTGCGTTTTTTAGTTTTCCCTGTCTGTGCTTTCTGTGGGGGATTGGTGTGTGGTCTCTTCACTGGGTGGCGGGTGGTGGTTTCAGCATAGGGCTGAAGCAGGAGTTAGGACCAGGCCTGGCAGCCCAGACAAGCACACCATCAGTGCAAATTCTGGGAGAGGGACAGACAGGGTTTCCCCTAGTCTGAGGGATAACGCAGGGGCCCGGGTAACCAGCCTTAGTCTCTCTTGGCAGCCCCGTGACATTTTCTCTCTAACGCATTCCTGGCAGGAGACACCCCATCTAAGCAAACTCTAGAGGCTCACATTACTGTTATCCCTAAGGAGGGGAGAGATGGTAGCTTTTGTGGTAATTACAGACCTAATTCGCTGCTTAACACGGATATAAAATTATGGGCAAAAATCCTTGCTTCCAGAATTAATACTGTTCTGGACTCTTTAATCCACCCTGATCAAGTTGGCTTCGTTAAAGGCCGTGAGGGTAAAGATAATGCCACAAAAATTCTCTTAGCCATTTCCTATGCGAGGCGCTCTAGTACCCCTCTGACCATTCTCTCAATAGATGCCGAGAAGGCCTTTGATAGAGTCAGCTGGCATTATATGGTAAGCACCTTACGGAAGTTAGACTTTCTCCCTCCTTTTATCGATGCCATTATGACTCTATGACTCTATATTCAACCCCGACTGCTAAGGTCAGGGCAAATGGTTTGCTTCCGGACCCCTTCGCAGTTGGAAATGGCACCATGCAGGGCTGCCCTCTCTCCCCTACCCTTTTCGTGCTGGTGATGAAGACCCTGATTCAGAAACTAAGACAAGAAACAGAGGTTAGAGGTCTTGTAATAGACTAATCTGAATTTAAGACAGCAGCCTTTGCAGATGACCTCTTGTTCCTCGTCTCGAACCCTGAAACAACCTTTCCCAATCTCCTGGCTTTGCTTGAAGACTTTGGAATTGTTTCCAACTTCAATGTCAACATGAACAAATCCGAAGCCTTGAACGTCTCAACTTTGGAGTTGGTTGTTTCCAGACTTAAACAAATCACCCCTTAAAAAATGCCCTTCTGAGAAGCTGAAATACCTTTGTGTTTTCCTAACAACAGATCCTTCTACGCTATATAAACATAATTTCCCTCCTCTGTTAGATAAAATTGCAATCCTTACTCTAATCATATGATTTGCCCTACCTTTCCAGGATCGGCAGGATTAATATAATCAAATCCTATAATTTCCCCCAAATTTTCTACCTTATGAATATGATCCCCATACCTCTCCCAAAGTTGTTCTTTTCATTTCTAAATAAACTTATATCCAAATTCGTATGGAGAGCTAAGAGAGCTAGACTTCCCTTCAAAATCCTCTCCCTACCTAAAAATGCCGGAGGTCTTGGCCTTCCCAACTTCAGGGCGTACTACCACGCAATACACATAGCCAGTTGGATGAACCTGGTTAAACCTAGGCCTGACCGCAAAGCTTCCAACCTTGAACTTATTCTGTTAGATAAGAAAGCGGAGATCTATCTTTGGACCTCTTTTGTCCCCCCACCCCACTTAATAGATGCAATAACAAGCAATACTTTAGCTATTAGACGAGACCTTATCCCCAATAGACTACTGTTTCTGGATAACATCCCTTTAAAAATTATCCCTTGGCTCACGGACTCGAATTATGTGGATGTATACGATTTGTGGGAAACCTTACCTAATCTACCTAGCTCGCAACTTCTCTCTAATCAGATTCAGTGTGAGGAGGCGTGGCCATGGGAGGCCAAAAAACGACCTTGTGACTTCCTACAAAAATACCATATACAACATATAATCTCAAAATTCAAGTCCGAAGTCACACATAACACCGATTGGCCCTGGCTTGAGCTTCTTCTTAGGTTGAAATCCCTACCACCAAAACTTATCTCTAAAATATATGTCAACCTTATTTCTCCCTCCTCTCTTTTCAAACCACTATATCTATCCTCATGGGAAACAGAACTTAACTTGTCTTTGTCTCCTCGTGAGACAAAACAGATTCTGGGTAATTCACACGGTTTTTCCAAATGTGTTTTGTTACAGGAAAATGCCTTTAAAATCCTCTCACGCTGGTATAGAACCCCTGACAGACTCCATTATTTAGGCCTATCTGATTCCCCTCTCTGTTGGAGATGTTTGAGTTCGGTAGGTTCCTTTTTGCCACATCTTCTGGCAGTGCCCAATAATTGCTAATTACTGGGATGAAATATTTAAGTACCTCCGCCAGTTGGGTATAATTAAAAAAAATTTAACTCCCCAAGAAGTTCTGCTGTCGCTCCCCACAAACTCTTATAATCCTAGGAAACATGAATTGCTCCCTTTATTGGTAGCCGGAGCAAAGCACCTGATTTCTTTACATTGGAGACAAACGTCCCCTCCTTCATTGAGTGAATGGATAACTAAAGTCCATGATATACGTAGGATGGAAGAATTGTCCAGTTGGGATTCACGTACACATGAAAAGTTCCTTACTAGTGTTGAGCGATACCTTCCGATATTTGAAAGTATGGGTATCGGATTGTATCGGCGGATATCCGAAAAATATCGGATATCGCCGATACCGATATCCGATACCAATACAAGTCAATGGGACACAAATATCGGAATGTATCCTGTAATGGTTCCCAGGGTCTGAAGGAGAGGAAACTCTGTCACGCATGCGCCCAGACTGGTTGGCGCGGGCATACGGGGGTGTGGCCCCACTGGACCACAGACCAAACTTCCCTGGAAGGGGCGTAACTAAGTAGCTTCCTAGGTGTTCGCTGGAGCCTCTGATGGCGAGGTCAGACTTGTGCAATAGGAAACTACCAGGTGCCACTCCAGGGTGATGTCTGGCTGTGGCTGCTGATCCCACTAAGGAACGGAGCGGGCACGCTGGCACTCTGGCTGACAGGCGGGCACGGCTGGGACACAGGCAGGCAGACTGGTACAACAGACACTGGCGGGCAGGTGGACACGGCTGGCTCTCTGGTAGGCAGGCGGGTACGGCTGGAACATAGGAAGAACCGGTAGGGACCGGTCTGCAGGCAGGTATGTGAAACAGGTAGGAACCTATTCAGACAGGAGGACTAAGTAACAAGTAGAGAAAGACCGCAAGAGCAGATGCAGAGCGAAAGCACAAGAGCTAGAACCAAGAACAGAAATGCAGGAGGCTGAGTACGAGTAGAAGGTGGAACTAAGAGAAGAGAAGGAGAAGGCAGAGCCAAGAGCGGACACGCTGGAGGCGGAGCCAAGAGCGGACACGCTGGAGGCGGAGCCAAGAGCGGACACGCTGGAGGCGGAGCCAAGAGCGGACACACTGGAGGCGGAGCCAAGAGCGGACACGCTGGAGGCGGAGCCAAGAGTGGACACGCTGGAGGCGGAGCCAAGAGCGGAGACGCTGGAGGCGGAGCCAAGAGCGGAGACGGAGCCAAGAGCGGAGACGGAGCCAAGTGCAGAAATGCAGGAGGCGGAGCCAGGTAGAACCGCAAAGAGCAGAGCCAGGTAGAACCGCAAAGAGCGGAGCCAGGTAGAACCGCAAAGAGCAGAGCGAAGCCACAGAGTGCAGAGCAAAGAAAGACACAGAGAATGCACAGCAGAAAAGCAAACCAAGACAGAGATATAAACAGACACTGGAATAGGACTAGACTAAGACAGAGTTAGGAACGAGACAAGACACAGAGACATAGACACAAGCCAGGGTACGATGCCCCTCTGGGAGGCAGACATAGGCCAGGGTACGAAGCCCCACTGGGTGGCTATACAAGACTCAGACCAGGGTACAATGCCCCCCTGGGTGGCAGACAAGAGAGAGTAACCGAGACAGGACCTGGCACCTCAGCAGCTAAGAACTGACTGAGGGAGTAAGTTGCACAGGCCCAGACCACAGGGTGGAGCTGCACTATATACAGGAGGCCTCTTTGTAATTGGTCAGGAACTGATTAGACAGATGCACCTGATTCCTATAAGAACCAGAGAGTTCAGGCGCCGGCCCCCTATACACATAGCCAAGAAGCATGCACAGGGCAGAGACACAGAACATGGAGCTGGCATGAAACAGAAACCACATCATGGCCTGGAGCAGTGGGTAAGATTGTGTGAGAGATGTGAGGCCACGCCGTGATGCCAGCAGAGTTGTTACAGTACCCCCCCTTTACGGCCCCTCTTCTTCAAGCCTGCCAGAATAACTTGTAGAAGAAGGATAGGAGCACACATAGTCCAGGCCAACATGACATCTTCAGGGTAGAAAAAGGCAGGCGGGTCACCAGGAATCACATAAAACAAAGTCTCTTGGTGCTCAACAGGGTTAGCTTCCACAATGAGCTGGACCACCTCCTTCAGGTAGACAGGTAACAGGGAATTGAATGCTGCTGTCTTAACATCTTCACCAGCCGGACACACGGAAACAGGAAGCCTTCTCATAGGATTCAACTTTTGCCCGACAGGTAGCAGAGATGTTCTTAGGTACGGAACACAAGAATAGTCATTAGAGATGAGAGTGGAGAACAACAGCTCCACCGGGTCAGAGAAAAATTGAGGTGAACAAACTTCTGTTTTGAAATCTTCACCAGCCGGCCACAAGGATGCTGAAGTTATCCACATAGGAACCATCCTCTACCCGTTATCCAGAAGAAGTCATCCAAACGGCGGGGATGTTCCTAGGAACGGATTACAGGAATAGTCGTGGGAGATGTGTGGAGAGATAGTCACCGTTTCCCCATCTTCAGTGACGTCAGCACACCTTGACTCGACGACTAACTGTTTACTGGTATAGTCATTGGAGATGTGTGGAGACATCGTCACCGTTTCCCCATCTTCGGTGACGTCAGCACACCTTGACTCGACGACTAGCAGACCAGCTGAAGAGGACACTGCTGAGAGTCTTTGATGCATGGGAACCAGACACTTCTCAAGACTGGGTAAGTTCAAACGAAGCACTTTACTGGAACTCTTGACCAGAGCGGGTGGTAGAGTCCTTGGCTCAGAATGACCCATGGGCATAACAGACAGCATACGGAAAACAAACTTCGTGTATAAGGCTCCAACTTGGAGCTGTAGTTGTCCTTGCAGGACTAGACTGCTCTTTAGCAGGGCTCGGCCATTATCAGGCAACGCCCACACCGGGTTTTGGAGCTGTAGAACAGAGACCATACACGGACTCCGAATGATAGGTGGCTTAAACACACCAAAGCTCCCAGAAGGCAGAGAAACAGTCATTAACTTTGATGGAGAGGAAGTACTCTCGCCAGGGGCAGCCTCTCCTACTGGCCCAGGGTTTTGGAGTACAAGCTTCACAGGACAAAGACCATCTGAATGTTCTTTACAACCACAGGGATACCGTATTTCAATCTCAGCACCAGATTCAGGCTGCAGATTTGCCAGACCCCTCTTATTAGACCTCTTGGATCTTGCTCGGGTGGCCGTTTTGGCGGGTTGTGGAACAGATGAGTCTTGGACGGTCATGGACGGAAGTGACGGTTTACCTACAGGTTTCTTTCGTCTGGACCGTCTCTGTGAGCTTGAAGGGGAAGACTTTTCAGGAGATGCAGTACTTGGCTCATCGAAGGCTTTACAGAAGGCCACCAGGAAGGCCGGCAGATTCGAGATGATGGGGTCCCCTGCTTCCCAAAGGGGGTCGCACCACATCAAAGCATCTCCTCTAAGGTAGGCCATTAAGAAACCTACTTTCAACCAGTCAGTGGGGAATTGGGTAGCATGCCACTTGAAATAACGCAAGCACCGCTCCAGGAACACACGACATTGCTTCGGGTCCCCATAGTAGCATGGAGGATCTGCTGGCTTGGATTCGTCATTAGGAGCACAGGCTTGAAGTCGATCAAACAGCTCATTAGAGATGACAATAGGGGATGGAGCAGTGAAGGACTGGCTTTCAGACTGGGTAAACATTTTCCTGGGAGGCCAATACTGGCAAGAAGAGAGTTCATCTTGCTCCGAGAGCGAAGGCACATGGGACTCAGCGGGGACCATGGCCTGTGCAAACTGTCACGCACGCGCCCAGACTGGTTGGCGCGGGTATACAGGGGTGTGGCCCCACTGGACCACAGACCAAACTTCCCTGGAAGGGGCGTAACTAAGTAGCTTCCTAGGTGTTCGCTGGAGCCTCTGATGGTGAGGTCAGACTTGTGCAATAGGAAACTACCAGGTGCCACTCCAGGGTGATGTCTGGCTGTGGCTGCTGATCCCACTAAGGAACGGAGCGGGCACTGCTGGCACTCTGGCTGACAGGCGGGCACGGCTGGGACACAGGCAGGCAGACTGGTACAACAGACACTGGTGGGCAGGCGGACACGGCTGGCTCTCTGGTAGGCAGGTGGGTACGGCTGGAACATAGGATGAACCGGTAGGGCCCGCTCCATAATCCCCTCCACTCACCGCTCACACAGGGTTAATGGCAGCAGTAACGGCCCGCGGTGTAACACACTCCGTTACCGCTGCTTTTAACCCTGTGTGTCCCCAACTATTTACTATTGATGCTGCCTATGCAGCATCAATAGTAAAAATATGTCATGTTAAAAATAATAATTAAAAAAAACCTGCTATACTCACCATCCGCCTCCTTTCCCGCTCCTCGCCACGCTCCCGGGACCACTCCATTGCAAGTAGCAGCTTCCGGTCCCAGGGCTGGTGTGCGACAAGGACCTGCTGTGATGTCACGGTCATGTGACCGCGATGTCATCATAGGTCCTGCTCACACCTGCCCTGCACTGGAAGCTGACCCTTGCAATGAAGTGGTCCGGTGAGGGTCACGAGGAGCGGGAAAGGCGGCGGATGGTGAGTATAGCAGGACTTCAACGGGCCTTCGGAAGGTGAGTATATATTTTTGGTTTTTTTTAAGTCTCTATACTACATGGCTCTGTGCTGTATACTCCGTCACTGTGCAATATACTATGTGGCTGGGCAATATACTACGTGGGCTGGGCAATATACTACGTGACTGGGAAATATACTACATAGCTCTGCTATATACTATGTGGCTGGGCAATATACTACGTGACTGGCCAATATTCTACGTGACTGGGCAATATACTATGAGTAGTGTAGCAGAGCGTGGTTTCGTCAAACTCAATCTGACAGGTGCCCCGCCCCCTATCAAAGTGTATCAAAGTGTGTAACCCCTCCCCTGTCTGACAGCTGGTAGCCAGCTGTCCCTCCTTGGCTGACTTCCCCTTTTGATATAGTTTGATACAGTTTGATATTATCCTCACGTATTTGTTTTATATTAGATTTTCTTAATTTGTTTTATTTTATATCCTATTAGACTTGCATATTATATGTATGCTGCTATGAGTATCAGTGCATTGTGTTTTATTCATGTTTTATAACACACCATGCCATTTTATATATTTTATATCCTAGTCGTGGTTTACAACACACCATGCCGTTTTATATAATTATATCCTAGGATTCTCATTTTTACACGTGGTTTATAACACCAGTCTCATCATATGGGCACATTATGTATGTGGCCATATTACAACAACCGCAAGTAAGAAGCGGTGTGTTTTATACGATTATAAAAAGCAAAGACACGATATTGTAAAAGTTTAAAAGATATTTTACTGTGTGCAAAATAAATACATCTGAAAGACATTTCAATAATATAAAGATTCTTACAGAATATAAAAAGTAAAAGCATTAAAAAGTACAATGAACATACACCAGCACAATTCAAATAGTATCACAAGTACAATTAACATACATCATTACATAGCTTCTGCTGTGTAGATACAGAGCGTGTCTCACTACTGGAAATTTTACAGAAGCATTGTTCTCTGCTGCGCGATTAACTTGGTTCTGTAATATGTATTTTAGAAAGTGCTGACCCCTACACATTTAGAATCAGAGTGGCCAGTCCATAATGCTCTGCTTGTGGTTATGTTATCTCATCTAAACAGAGTGCAGTGCTTAATAGTGTAGCATAGTATAATTCTCAATATTATGAAAAATGACAGTCATTGTATGAGTTTTAAAAGATTCTATTAAAGTATGTATCAGACACAATACACTATATGTGGATTACAGACCGATATACAGCAACATTCAGCATGGCTGAGTGTAATAAAAACGATCCTTAATAATTAAAATGCTATCCCATTGCCTGTTACAAGGGGCTGTGCAGAGCGCTGACATTGCACATTTAGATTTTAGACTGTCAGCATAACTTACAGTATTTATTTTCTATATTAGATTTTCATATGTAGTTGTTGGGCGATTACATAGGATCTGTTCAGACTATTGTAATATCTGCAGCTTAAAATAGATCCAAATAGCCACTTTCAAATCCGAAAATACACCACTGATGTGATTTAATATAGCACGCCAAACAAATGTATAACTTTTAGCTCTGCCACAACCACATATATTATTCCAGCTTTCTTTAATTCTACATTATTTTATCACATATTAATTTCACAGCTGTCTATGCTATCTATAATTCTGCTTACACCTTAACAAGAACAAGATACACGGCACTCTATAGTTTTGTGAGTAGAGGTGCTCAAGTAGGGTTTCCAGCCCCTTAAATCAACTGTATCAAAAAGCTTGGCACTCAATAATGCTTGTAGAAAATAAAGTCATTTATTTTGCATCAGGACAAACAGATCAGCTGTAGCTCGTATCTTGCTAAACGTTTTCGGTCCTTTGTGGACCTTCCTCAGAGCAAGTTTATCTAATGTAATACAGAGATTATACAAAATAGAAAAAAATAAAAATAAGGATCAAAATAACAATCTGTCAATGTCAAAACACATTACATAACTCAATATAAGACAAAAAACATAAATAACTGCAATATATGTCAAAATGCTGAAATAACAGTGACTGCAGCTGTTAGACTAGTTTCCAGAGAGACAAGCTCAGAGCGTTTCCAGAGTGACAAAACACAAAGCGTGACGTCCATTAAATACAGAGTCATCAGTACCAACTTGAGATCCTAATGGAAAGGATATTGTGGAACGGAGAGACGAACATATGTGCTCCTTATGGATATAAGTGGGTGACGTAGATAAGCTGAGGTATCGTGATGCGTACTAGAGACGTGCCTAAAAGAACAATGCCATAATCGTGCTCTGGTGTATAGTGCCCACATCTCATGATCTGGAGAAGATAACGTAGTGTCAAAAGCAGAGTAATAAAACACAGAGGCAATCTCAACGTTCAAGAGAAGTAAGATTACAAGGAAATATGGTGACAATGGGAATGCTGCCCATGTTGTGTGTCCTGTGATGCTAAATAGGCTGATACAAGAGAATAATCACCTGGAGCGTAGGATCTGGACATATACCCAGATGCATGAGTATGCTGACACTATATGTAGAGGCAAATTTCAGAGGCTGCAATGTTCAAAAAGAGATTCAATAAGAATTTCCCAGGTTATAAGGGAAATCTACCACATGGTAAGTGTAGGATAATGATGGACAAGCTTACCACTAATGGAGACCGTGACTGAGCAGATTAAGCTGCTTGGGCATACGATGTGCCCACACTGTGCACTAAAATGGTGAAACAATGATAGGTCAGTGTAACGCACTCACATAATGGAGGGGCGTTTGGGGGGGGAAACGCCACGTGTGTGTGCTTACCGTTCTGTTGCCTGGAGCGCTGGTGGCGTGCTGAGACGCTGAGGGAGTCACGCTGCAAGTGTGGCCAGAACTTCCGGGTATTTAGCTAGGAGGGGGCGTATCACATGCAGCTGCACGTCAGGGCAGTCATGTGACCACAGTGGGTGTGTGCAGGCACAGGGTATTGTGAGCCTGTATAAAGATACAGACGCTGCTGGCTCCATGTAGCAGAGGGGAATGAGTGTGTAGACACAGGAACTGATGTATGTGAGGGAATGGTAGCTCCTGGATTAAAAAGGAAGAGGGATGTAATACTGATGGTAACAAGGTTCCCAGGATGGGTGTAGTGTCATGTGCGGAAATAAACGTGGGCTATTGTGGCATACACAAAAGCGGCTAGGAGAGAACATACTGAAGAAATAAAGCAATAGGTAATCTGCTATAGTATGATATACTATACCGTGGATAGCACGGGGTGCCCAAAAAGAGTGACTAAGTGCAGGACTAGCGGTTCTATGAGGAAAAAGAGAACATAGATTAATGAAAGCACATGGATAATACTATAGACTGCAACAAAGCATGAATTACAGTGCGAGGGTTAAATTACAATGAATGCAACATGATGGAATCACATATAAAATGATGGTATCATATAGTTGTCCATAGATCACAGAAAACTGGAGGTGTCGTAATCTCTATTTAGTCCCCTAGGTTCCAGAGTCTGAAGGGTAAAAATCCAATACGCCTCCCGTTTCTTTAACAGTTTAACCCTGTTCTGTCCCCTTCTGTTAATATCCACTTGTTCTAGAACTTGGAACCTCAGTTGGGCCAGATTATGCCCTGCATTGTGAAAATGATACGGAAGGGGGTGATGGTTCTTCTTACACCTTATGTTAGATTTATGTTGTGATATCCTATCACGTATGGCTTGCGTGGTCTCTCCCACATATGCGAGGCCACAAGGGCACTTGATCATGTAGACCACATACATGGAATCACAGGTGAAGAAGCCTTTCGCCGGGTAACCCTGGCCTGTGTGGGGGTGAAAAAAATGATCACCCTTCTGGATATTGTTGCATTGGAGGCATTTGAGACAGGGAAAAGTACCCTGTCTCTGTGACTGTAAAAAGAACTGTTTTGGAATCCTGATATTGGACCCAATATCAGCCCTTACCAGTTTGTCCCTAATGTTGGTGGGTCTGCGGTAGCAGGGGAGAAACGGTTGTTGAAACTCAGGGATGTTAGGATAACTCTTACTGAGAATGTTCCAATGTTTATGTAGTGAAGCCTGGACCCGCTTGGAGTAAGGGTGGAAGGTATTAACAAAGGGTATGCGCGAAGTGGAGACCCTGTTTTTGGGGGTAGCATGTCTTGCAGAGGTCAGGAGTTGTGATGGATAGCCCTTGGTGGAAAAATTCTCTTCCATTTCATCAAGTCTTAGTGTCTTCCTGGGTTCCAATCCTTTTGACTCTCTGGAACTGTGAAATAGGAATGGACTTCTTAATGGCTGGGGGGTGGAAACTAGTATATTCTAGTAAGCTGTTCCTATCTGTAGTTTTGGTGAACAGATCTATAGAAAGGGTACCTTCTGCGTTCTTTTGTAACATGGTGTCAAGGAAACTAATCATTTCCGTACTGTACTGCAGGGTAAATTTGAGTTCGGGCCAAATACTATTGATGTGAGAGTCAAAAAGTAAAAGTGTTTCTATTGGCCCGTCCCAGATACAAAAGATATCATCTATGAATCTCCGCCACAATCTGGAGTGTTGCATGAATAATGGATAATTATAAACAAAATCCTCCTCAAATGACGCCATGTAGGCCACCGCATACGGGGGCGCTACATTAGACCCCATCGCGGTCCCCTGTCGCTGAATGTAAAACGTGTCCTGGAACATAAAATAGTTTTCCCTGAGGACTAGGTCCAGCAGGTCGGAACAAAATCGTCTAATCCTAGGGTCAGTGTTGGCATCCGCCAACAGTCGATCAGTGGCCCTCATCCCTTTGGTATGTGTAATGAATGTGTACAAACTGCTCACATCCCAGGTGGTGAGAATAGCCGTTGGGGGAAGTGGGCCCTGTCTTTTAATAAGATTGATGAAGTCACTAGTGTCCAGGAGAAACGATTTTGTTTGCTTAGTTAGGGGTGTTAAGATTTTCTCAAGTGTCATAGCTAAAGGGGACAGGATGGAGTCAGTAGATGATACTATCGGTCGGCCTGGTGGTTTGTGTAATCTTTTATGTATTTTGGGTAATACATAAAAGATGGGAATGATAGGATCGGTCTTGATGAGGTAATTCCTAAGTTTCTTATCTATGGTGCCTTCTTGTAGGTGGCGGTCAACTACAGATAGAATTTTGTTGGCTATGGTGTTTGTAGGATTATATGAAATGGCCTCATATACCCTGGTGTCCCCGAGTTGTCTTTGAACCTCCGCCATGTAATCAGTTTTGTTCATAACGACAATTGCCCCACCCTTATCAGCTGGTTTAATAATAAGGGATTTGTCTGTGGATAATTGTTCTAGTGCTATCTTTTCATCACGGGTTAAATTTGTGTGGTGATGGAATTTACCCTGATTGACCTCACGGTTAAGGGTGTCCATGTCCCTATCAACCAGAGAGATAAATGTCTCGATCGGAGGGTTGTCCTTGGGTGGCATATAGGAGCTAGGCTTACGTAGACCCAACTCATTGAGCAGTAAGAGGGCCGCAGTATCATGGGCTGCTGTAATCATCGGGTTTTTAGAGAAGTGAGCTTTTAACCTAAGGTTACGGTAGAATCTTTATAGGTCTAGATTAAGTTCAAAAAAATTAAATTTATACAATGGACAAAAGGAAAGGCCCTTTTGTAATAAAGAAAGTTGGTGTGTATCTAGACTTTTGGAAGAAATATTGATGACTAGAGGTGGTTGCCTACCTGGGATCTGGTTGTCACTTGGGTTCTTGTGTCCCCGGCGGCATTGCCCCCCCCGCCTCGTCTTCCTTTTTGCCGGCCTCGGCTGTTCCCTAAAAAAGGGGTTGTAGTAGAGTTGTTTGTAAAACCGGTTCGGCTGTCTGTTGAGCCAGAAGAGCTTTGGGAGGTGCGTCGTTTGTAAGAATGTTGTTTGTCCCTCCATTGGTATACTCGATTCTGTAAGTAGTCCTCGGTGTCTCTCAGGAATTTTGCTCTCTTTTTCTTCTCCAGCTCTTGTCGGTGACTTTGAAGTGTAGCTTGGTTTTTGGATTTGACTTCTTGGTACTCCTCCTGTGACATAGTGCTTGATAGTTGATTCTCTATCGCGGAGATCTGAGTGTTTACAGTATCCAAACTTTTTTGTAGGTAGGATAGGGTTAAGGTCATTAAGTCGAAGGAACATTTGTTCAATATTTGTTCAAATTTAGTGCAGTATTCTTTGTCCTCTTTAAAGAAAGTAGGTTGGAGGGGGACTCGCAGGCCCCTCGGGATGCGCTGAACCCGTAGGTATTCAGCTATGGTGATGGTGTGCAATTCAAGATTAATCGCCCTCTTAGTCTCTCTCTCCAGGTCCCTGTGCTTGAGCTCCTGAGTGGGAGTGTGAAGGAAATCGCTCGATGCTGTAACTCTTTTTGTGCACCCCGTGCTATCCACGGTATAGTATATCATACTATAGCAGATTACCTATTGCTTTATTTCTTCAGTATGTTCTCTCCTAGCCGCTTTTGTGTATGCCACAATAACCCACGTTTATTTCCGCACATGACACTACACCCATCCTGGGAACCTTGTTACCATCAGTATTACATCCCTCTTCCTGCAGTTATTTATGTTTTTTGTCTTATATTGAGTTATGTAATGTGTTTTGACATTGACAGATTGTTATTTTGATCCTTATTTTTATTTTTTTCTATTTTGTATAATCTCTGTATTACATTAAATAAACTTGCTCTGAGGAAGGTCCACAAAGGACCGAAAACGTTTAGCAAGATACGAGCTACAGCTGATCTGTTTGTCCTGATGCAAAATAAATGACTTTATTTTCTACAAGCATTATTGAGTGCCAAGCTTTTTGATACAGTCTGCTTACACCTTAGTCGTGTATTTATTTGGCAGTGTAATTCTCACTCTTACACACTATATGTGATTACACAAATGTACAATTTTTAGCCCTGCCACAACCACATATATTATTCCAGCTTTCTTTAATTCTACATTATTTTATCACATATTAATTTCACAGCTGATGAAAATAGCCATTTTATATTGAATTACTGCAGCTCGCTGAGCGTTACCACTGGACTCGTTTCTCACTGCTGCTTCTGAATGTATACTATTCTCACCCATGGACAGTTTTCCTTTAAAAATATGAATATTATTGAATATAATATTTACTTATGTTACAGTGTTTTATTTTCCTGGTGTTACTTTTGTTCATGTATTACAGGCGGCTGCTTCAGTTGTGATTCTTACCTTTTCTATATAAATATGGGTAAATGAATTCTCCATTATAGAACCATTTTGAATTCATGTTTTGTAGCCCTTAAACATTTTGTATGACAGATGCGTTTTCTCCTGATTTTTTGTGGTTAAGGGGTCACTGATATTTTAATAAACGTTGAATAAATAACTGGTCATACATAAGAAACATTGCAATATATCTTTATAGAAATAATACATGGCAGATCCCATTTTAATGTGGCTCTGAAAAGATTCTTTTTCTAAATATTTTGTGGCTATTGATTTAAACGCAGTTTCACATGATACATCAAAAACAAATGTAACACTTCACATTGCTGGTCTGCTATAGTCCTTTTATCTGCATATATTAGTAGACCCTATAATGACAGCTCTGGCATTGTTTATTTTCAAAGAAAGCATTTGTAATGCTCAGATAAAAAATATCTATCTCTTCTCTTTCCCTAAAGAACATGTTTATGCATGGTGGATCCCATTTTAATGTGGCTCTGAATGATCATGAAAAATTTGTAACAAAATCCTTCTCCACAACCTAATGTGACATATGTAATACTAGTGTCTTCTTATAGAATAGATAGCCTGAATGCAATTACTGCATCTCTGTGTTTAATGTTCGTAGCCTGCTCAAAGAAGCACTTACTTTTTATTACAGAATCCTTTGTAAATGTACATTATCTTGAAATATTATTTATACCCTGTGTACTTTTCCACATTTTTTTTACACTTATTACACATTTTGAATCTAGCACTGTCAGCATAATTTCCCAGCGTGTCCAGGGGCTGTGTTAGTTGAGATATCATGCTACGTGTCCGGTGTGGCTATCAGATAAAACTAGCCACAACTACAGAGGCCACATCCTGTACAGATAATGTCCAAGAAAACTTTGATCACAGTCATGCCTATTTAGCTTTACGAGTAAGAGACATCCTACAAACAGAATCCTTCTCCCATTTCATTTGAACTGGGATATTCCACTTTTTTTTTTTTCAATGTGCATGAGAAAGATTTTAACAAGTAAGTAGAACTTTTTCTTAACTATATATTAAATGTAAACACCTGGCCTATTTATAATACTCTTTATATACTCTATATATGTGCACCGGTACGCATGTGTAAGAATAAATTTAAATCTTAGCCAGAAATCTAAAAATCGAGTGTTTTTTATAATCACTAGTATTCATATTAATGCTCTTTTGCATACATTGGGGCAATGGGCTGTTATGGATTTGTGGCGTGTATGAGCCAGGAACTTTCCAGGTGTATATAAGCCAAACATATTTTTAAAACCATATTAAAAAGTAGAAATTTATTAATTGTATCCACACTTTAATTCTCTTTACAGACAATAACATGGCATTATGTAACAAATTATTTATGTGTATAAATTATATACTATTTAAGGTAAACATCTGAACATAACTGGAGTTGATATAATTAAGATTCCAGTAAGAATGACCTCACTCCCACCTGCTGAGCTGTATTTATTAATGCTGTGTATGAACATATTTTAGTCTTCTCCCATATCCAATTACCGTATTTTGAGAAGCATCCAACAATTTCCCTGTAACTTTATTTTATTCTACTAAAATGACAAGCCATAATTGATTCATTCTAAGCCAATTAACCTTGGCAGGTTACAGACTCTAAAAGACTTGCATGATTCTAGGAATTATTATTGGAAGTAGTACTTTGTATCAAGGAGCCATCATTATGAGGTGTAAGTACATGTGCTCAATAATAGACATACACATGTGCAATACAGTGGCTTTAAAGTTCAAAGCAAAATAATAAATACATGACATAAAAACTTGAACCTTCCCCACAGTTTTAGTGAATATCCTAATCAAAGTCTAGTTTCAGACTCAATGTGCCAATGGCTTATTAGTCGCATTCATTTCCATTTTATGGGTGTTTGGGCCATTTGACTGCCTAAAACATTATTTTATTTACTTTCAATGGGTTCAGCCATAGCGGGTTTTAGACAAAGAGGGGAAAAGATTAAAGTAGGGCGCTATGCGCTAACATTGTGCACCATCACACAAAACATTTAGGTTGCATTTTATACGCGTTTTTTAAGTTCAGGCAATTAAATGAGAGCGATCGACAATATTCAAATCATTCGGAAATTGTTTATCAGCCTCTTTTTACTGGCTGACAAGGAATGATGGGCACAAAATGATAACTAATAGATTTATCTGTCTCCATACAGTATCATAATAACAGCAGTAAATCTGCAATTTACACCAGGCCATCCGCTGCTGAGAATAATGATTTTTGTTCTGGCATAAACAATTCAATCACTCAATGAATGAGCATCATTTTGCTCATTCATTAGGCAATTGTCAACACGTTTACATTTATAAACTGTAATTTATGCTGCCAGTATTTATGTAATAGGTGCTGCATACACACATCGGATATGACACAAACACTGTATGTTACACACACAAATGTATATACACATAGCACACACATGTATACACAGAGCAAATAAATACATACAAAAACCATGTATACAGGGAGCATGTACATACTCACTTGTATACACTGAGCAGTTCCTCACATATGTATACACAGAGCACATATATGTATGCACAGACCACATACACACATATACACAGAGTGCATACATTTACACTAGAGATGAGCAAATACATTTGCGTGGAAATGAATCACACAGACAGCTCTCCAGCGACCAACGATGCCGGTAACCAGGGTAAACATCGGGTTACTAAGCGCAGGGCCCCGCTTAGTAACCCGATGTTTACCCTGGTTACCAGCGTAAAAGTAAAAAAAACAAACATTACATACTTACCTTCTGCTGTCTGTCCCCAGCGCTCTGCTTCTTGCACTGACTGTGAGCACAGCGGCCGGAAAGCAGAGCGGTGACGTCACCGCTCTGCTTTCCGGCTGACCAGCGCTCACAGCCAGTGCAGGAAGCAGAGCGCCGGGGACAGACAGCAGAAGGTAAGTATGTAGTGTTTGTTTTTTGTTACCAGTGAAGACATCGCTGAATCGCCGTCACACACGCCGATTCAGCGATGTCTGCGGGGAGTCCTGCGACGAAATAAAGTTCTGGACTTTCTGCAGCAACCAACGACATCACAGCAGGATCCTGATCGCTGCTGCGTGTCAAACTGAACGATATCGCTAGCCAGGACGCTGCAACGTCACGGATCGCTAGCGATATCGTCCAGTGTGACGGTACCTTTAGGGTTAGGGCTAGGGTTAGGTTTAGAGTTAAGGTTTGGATCCCTTTATCACCTTGATGGTGGCTTAGGGTTAGGGTTAGGGATTGGATCTCTTTATCACCTTGATGGCGGGGGGTGGCTTATCAGTGTCTAGACTTGCTTTTCTCTATTGATATGTATGCGTTAAAAAACGCAACCAAACGCATGTGCTTAAAAACGCATGCGTTTACATAGACAGCAATGCTTTTTTTACGCAAACCATGCGCAATCGAATGCATGCGTTTCCTGGCGGCAAATAAACGCCTCTAGAAATTACTACATGTTGCATTTCTGCGCCAAGCCGCAAGCGACAAAAAGACGCATGTGTCGTCAAACGCGGCAAAACGTGAACAAAAAAAATGCATGCGTTTTTAATGTTAAATATAGAAAAACACAACGCATGCGTTTATATGCGGTACAAACGCTGCGGCAAAAAACGCAAATGTGAAACCAGCCTAAAAATGTTCGGTCAGACATGGATAAATTTACAGGAAGTCATTTCACATAAGAAAAACTTACCTCCTCAAATCTTGATATAGAACACGAAAATGTCCCTTCATAGTTCTTTCTTCCACTATTGGGTGTACCCACATTTTTCTTCTCCTTCTGGTCTGCGACTGTAGGAAAAATATGCGTTACTTCACAACACAGTCAAAAAAAAGACATGTAATATTATTGTACACATGGTGTAGCTTAGGCTTCTTTCACACTTCTGTCGGTAGTCGCCTGTCACGAATCATTGGCTCAATGTACAGACGGAAGTTTGCGCTTTCACATTTCCACCAGACTGCTGTGTGAGGAAATAGTGAGAGCGATATTTCCTGCTGAGCATGTGCAGTCTGAAACAGTGGATACAACGGACAGAAAATAGTTCCCTTGAACATTTTTCAAAGAAAACGGTCTGCCAAAACCCGATGCATCCAGTGCACGACGGACACAACGTGTGGCCATACATCACGATCTATCAGCAATACAATGTCTATGGTAAAGAAACGCATCCTGCGGGCACATTTGCAGGATGCATTTTCTTCCCAAAAGGACGCATTGTGAGGGGAAAAAAAAGGAAATGTGCAAGTAGCCAAGGCTTCTTTCACACATCCGTCAGTACGCAGCTGTCGCTAAGTGTCAGCGCAATGTACCGATGCATGTTGTGCAAAATCTGTGCAACGTCGGCAGCAGACGCAGAGTTTCAACATGTCCGCAGCCCATAGTTAAGTCCGAGGGAGGAGAGGCTGTAGTTCCGGTAGCGCCTGCGCACTTTATTGCAGGACCCGACTTACGAAAAAGTGTTCCCTTGAACATTTTTTCGCTAGGACGGCCTACCAAATACCAACGCATCCAGTGCACGACATGTGGAACGTGTGTCCATACGTAGCGATGCGTCGGTAATACAAGTCTATTGTGAAAAAACGCATCCTGCGGGCAACTTTGCAGGATGTATTTTTTCCACAGAACGAGGCATTGCAACGCTTGCTAAAAGCCGGAAATGTGAAAGTAGCCTTACCTGCAATCTTTGCTGATTCAGATACTCCAGTAAAACCCCAAGCATCTGGAGGCGTTGTGGCCTTCGTATCCGGACAGAAGTTTCAACATGCTGTTCTGTATGCGGTGGGCTACGTTTTTCCCTGTTTTGTTCATTACGATCACTCATGGTGAGGCCTGTCACAAAGTCGTTATGGCTTTCCAAAATGGAGATTGAGAAGAGGTTGGACTAGGAAATGACATCATGGACATTTTTTTTTTTTTAACATTATTATTTAGCTTTAAAAAATGCTGACAAATCTGCATTAAAAACGCACAAAAAACGCACTAAAAAACTGCACCAAAACTGCACTGAGAAAACCGCACTAAAAACGCATTAAAAATGCAAAAAAATGCATGAATTGTCAGCTGCGTTTTCTGCCAGAAGATGCAGATTTTGTGCAGATTTTGTACAGAAAATTCTGCACCAAATCTGCATCGTGTGCCATAATGTTTTTTCTGCTTTATGTGAGATGGAAGGATCACCAACCTGTTGTCCAACTTCTTGTCCACTGCTGCCCAATGACTTTCAGATAGTCTTGATTTCAATTTGTCTTTTGTTTTGCTTAATTCTAATTTGGTTGCCTCATAATTAATCATGTTCTGTTGAAGCACCAATTGGAGTAAATCCTGTGAACATGTTAGGCTGGCGTCACACTCAGCGTATAAAAATATGGTCCGTATTTTACGGCCGTAATACGCCAGAAAAGTCAAAAAATTGTGATCCGTAAGTACTACTTACGCAGGGTGTGTCAGCATATTTTGCGCATGGCATCCTCCGTATGTAATCCGTATGGCATCCGTACTGCGAGATTTTCTCGCAGGCTTGCAAAACTGACATACGGACATACAATGGATCCATGTGTTAAAAAAATCATAAAAACATATATACTGTCTATATATATATATCTTCCAGATGTGCCTTTTCTGGGGGGCTGGGGGCAGATGTTTTTAGCCGGGGGGGGGGGGGCAATAACCATGGACCCTCTCCAGGCTATTAATATCTGCCCTCAGTCACTGGCTTTACCATTCTGGCGGAGAAAATTGCGCGGGAGCCCACACCAATTTTTTCCGCTATTTAACCCTTTAATTCAATAGCTACAGAGCCCACATTTTGCACATACACACTACTAACATTAGTAGTGTGGAATATGCAAAAAAAAAAGGGATATGAGATGGTTAACTGTATGTAAACAATGTCTCATATCATGTCGGGTTTAGGAAGGAGATAGCAAAAGCCGGCAATTGAATTACCGGCTTTTAAGCTATCTAGCGCTGTATGAAACATTAACCCCTTTACCCCCAAGGGTGGTTTGCACGTTAATGACCGGGCCAATTTTTACAATTCTGACCACTGTCCCTTTATGAGGTTATAACTCTGGAACGCTTCAATGGATCCTGGTGATTCTGACATTGTTTTCTCGTGACATATTGTACTTCATGACAATGGTAAAAATTATTTGATAGTACCTGCGTTTATTTGTGAAAAAAATGGAAATTTGGCGAAAATTATGAAAATTTCGCAATTTTCCAACTTTGAATTTTTATGCAATTAAATCACAGAGATATGTCACACAAAATACTTAATAAGTAACATTTCCCACATGTCTACTTTACATCAGCACAATTTTGGAACCAAAATTTTTTTGTTAGGGAGTTATAAGGGTTAAAAGTTGACCAGCAATTTCTCATTTCTACAACACCATTTTATTTTAGGGACCACATCTCATTTGAAGTCATTTTGAGGGGTCTATATGATAGAAAATACCCAAGTGTGACACCATTCTAAAAACTACACCCCTCAAGGTGCTCAAAACCATATTCAAGAAGTTTATTAACCCTTCTGGTGCTTCACAGGAATTTTTTGAATGTTTAAATAAAAATGAACATTTAACTTTTTTTCACAAAAAATTTAATTCAGCTCCAATTTGTTTTATTTTACCAAGGGTAACAGGAGAAAATGGACCCCAAACATTGTTGTACAATTTGTCCTGAGTATGCCAATATCCCACATGTGGGGGTAAACCACTGTTTGGGCGCATGGCAGAGCTCGGAAGCGAAGGAGTGCCATTTGACTTTTCAATGCAAAATTGACTGGAATTGAGATGGGACGCCATGTTTCGTTTGGAGAGACCCTGATGTGGCTAAACATTGAAACCCCCCACAAGTGACACCATTTTGGAAAGTAGACCCCCTAAGGAACTTATCTAGAGGTGTGGTGAGCACTTTGACCCAACAAGTGCTTCACAGAAGTTTATAATGTAGAACCGTAAAAATAAAAAATCATATTTTTTCACAAAAATTATCTTTTCGCCCCCAATTTTTTATTTTCCCAAAGGTAAGAGAAGAAATTGGACCCCAAAAGTTGTTGTACAATTTGTCCTGAGTACGCTGATAGCCCATATGTGGGGGTAAACCACTGTTTGGGCGGATGGGAGAGCTCGGAAGGGAAGGAGCGCCGTTTGACTTTTCAATGCAAAATTGACAGGAATTGAGATGGGACGTCATGTTGCGTTTGAAGAGCCACTGATGTGCCTAAACATTGAAACCCCACACAAATGACACCATTTTGGAAAGTAGACCCCCTAAGGAACTTATCTAGAGGTGTGGTGAGCACTATGACCCACCAAGTGCTTCACAGAAGTTTATAATGCAGAGCCGTAAAAATAAAACAAAATTTTTTTCCCACAAAAATTATTTTTTTAGCCCCCAGTTTTGTATTTTCCTGAGGGTAACAGGAGAAATTGGACCCCAAAATTTGTTGCCCAATTTGTCCTGAGTGCAATGATACACCATATGTGGGGGGAACCACTGTTTGGGCACATGGGAGGGCTCAGAAGGGAAGGAGTGCCATTTGACTGCAGACTTAGATGGAATGGTCTGCAGGTGTCACATTGCGTTTGCAGAGCCCCTAATGTACCTAAACAGTAGAAACCTCCCACAAGTGACACCATTTTGGAAACTAGACCCCCTAAGTAACTCATCTAGATGTGTTGTGATAGCTTTGAACCCCCAAGTGTTTCACTACAGTTTAACGCAGAGCCGTGAAAATTAAAAAAAAAAATCTTTCCCCCCAAAATTATTTTTTAGCCCCCAGTTTTGTATTTTCCCGAGGGTAAGAGGAGAAATTCGACGCCAAAAGTTGTTGTCCAATTTGTCCTGAGTACGCTGATACCCTGTATGTTGGGGGAAACCAACGTTTGAGCGCATGGCAGAGCTCGGAAGGGAAGGAGCGCCATTTGGAATGCAGACTTAGATGGAATGGTCTGCAGACGTCACATTGCGTTTGCAGAACCCCTAATGTACCTAAACAGTAGAAACCCCCCACAAGTGACCCCATATTGGAAACTAGACCCCCCAGGGAACTAATCTAGATGTGTTGTGAGAACTTTGAACCCCCAAGTGTTTCACTACAGTTTATAACGCAGAGCCGTGAAAATAAAAAATCTTTTTTTTTCCCACAAAAAATATGTTTTAGCCCCGAGTTTTGTATTTTCCCAAGGGTAGCAGGAGAAATTGGACCCCAAAAGTTGTTGTCCTATTTGTCCTGAGTACGCTGATACCCCATATGTTGGGGTAAACCCCTGTTTGGGCACACGGGAGAGCTCGGAAGGGAAGAAGCACTGTTTTACTTTTTCAACGCAGAATTGGCTGGAATTGAGATCGGACGCCATGTCGCGTTTGGAGAGCCCCTGATGTGCCTAAACAGTGGAAACCCCCCAATTATAACTGAAACCCTAATCCAAACACATCCCTAACCCTAATCCCAACAGTAACCCTAACCACACCTCTAACCCTGACACACCCCTAACCCTAATCCCAACCCTATTCCCAACCGTAAATGTAATCTAAACCCTAACTGTAACTTTAGCCCCAACCCAAACTGTAGCCCTAGCCCTAACCCTAGCCCTAACCCTAATCCTAACCCTAGCCCTAACCCTAGCCCTAACCCTAGCCCTAACCCTAGCCCTAGCCCTAACCCTAGCCCTAACCCTAGCCCTAACCCTAGCCCTAACCCTAGCCCTAACCCTAGTCCTAACCCTAGCCCTAACTCTAACCCTAGCCCTAATGGGAAAATGGAAATAAATACATTTTTTTAATTTTTCCCTAACTAAGGGGGTGATGAAGGGGGGTTTGATTTACTTTTATAGCGGGTTTTTTAGCGGATTTTTATGATTGGCAGCCGTCACACACTGAAAGACGCTTTTTATTGCAAAAAATATTTTTTGCGTTACCACATTTTGAGAGCTATAATTTTTCTATATTTTGGTCCACAGAGTCATGTGAGGTCTTGTTTTTTGCGGGACGAGTTGATGTTTTTATTGGTAACATTTTCGGGCACGTGACATTTTTTGATCGCTTTTTATTCTGATTTTTGTGAGGCAGAATGACCAAAAACCAGCTATTCATGAATTTCTTTTGGGGGAGGCGTTTATACCGTTCCGCGTTTGGTAAAATTGATGAAGCAGTTTTATTCTTCGGGTCAGTACGATTACAGCGACACCTCATTTATATAATTTTTTTATGTTTTGGCGCTTTTATACGATAAAAACTATTTTATAGAAAAAATAATTATTTTTGCATCGCTTTATTCTCAGGACTATAACTTTTTTATTTTTTTGCTGATGATGCTGTATGGCGGCTCGTTTTTTGCGGGACAAGATGACGTTTTCAGCGGTACCATGGTTAGTTATATCTGTCTTTTTGATCGCGTGTTATTCCACTTTTTGTTCGGCGGTATGATAATAAAGCGTTGTTTTTTGCCTCGTTTTTTTTTTTTCTTACGGTGTTTACTGAAGGGGTTAACTAGTGGGCCAGTTTTATAGGTCGGGCCGTTACGGACGCGGCGATACTAAATATGTGTACTTTTATTTTTTTTTTTTTATTTAGATAAAGAAATGTATTTATGGGAATAATATTTTTATTTTTTTTTTCATTATTTTGGAATATTTTTTTTTATTTTTTTTTACACATTTGAAATTTTTTTTTTTACTTTTTTACTTTGTCCCAGGGGGGGGACATCACAGATCAGTGATCTGACAGTTTGCACAGCACTCTGTCAGATCACTGATCTGACATGCAGCGCTGCAGCCTTCACAGTGCCTGCTCTGAGCAGGCTCTGTGAAGCCACCTCCCTCCCTGCAGGACCCGGATCCGCGGCCATCTTGGATCCGGGGCTGGAGGGAGCAGGGAGGGAGGTGAGACCCTCGCAGCAACGCGATCACATCGCGTTGCTGCGGGGGGCTCAGGGAAGCCCGCAGGGAGCCCCCTCCCTGCGCGGTGCTTCCCTGTACCGCCGGCACATCGCGATCATCTTTGATCGCGGTGTGCCGGGGGTTAATGTGCCGGGGGCGGTCCGTGACCGCTCCTGGCACATAGTGCCGGATGTCAGCTGCGATAAACAGCTGACACCCGGCCGCGATCGGCCGCGCTCCCCCCGTGAGCGCTGCCGATCGCATATGACGTACTATTGCGTCCTTGGGAAGTAAAGCCCACCCCACATGGACGCAATAGTACGTCTAATGGCAGAAAGGGGTTAATATATATACATACATGTGTCTCACTGACATATATATATATATATATATATATATATATATATACCCCTATACTATGTGTAGACATTTATTTTAGCTATTCTATTCTAACCTGTCAGTGTGATTTTACTGTACACCGCACTGAATTGCCGTCTTTTCTAGAGAACACCGCTGTATATTTCTCGCAAGTCACACTGTTGGTCCGTGTGTAATCCATATTTTTCTCGTCCCCATAGACTTTCATTGGCATATTTTTTGCGCAATACGGTGACAAACGCAGCATACTGCGATTTTCTACGGCCGTAGAAGACCGTATAATACGGATCAGTAAAATACGGCTGATAGGAGCTGGGCCATAGAGAATCATTTTACCGTGTGCAATCCGTATTTTCTGCACCTCTCTTACGTCCGTAAAACACGGTAGTGTGACGCCGGCCTTAATATAATCTTTTCCCAGTCCATGACTAATTGTTTATTGTCCTTGAATTGGGACATTTCCTTTAAGGCCGGCGTCACACTAGCGTATTGCATCCGATGCGAGAGCATCGGATGCGATATGCTAATGACCCTCGGCTCCTGCTCGCAGCAGAGCAGGAGCCGAGTGTCATGCATCTGTGCTCCGATTCTCTCGCACAGGGAGGATCGGAGCACAGCTGCGGAGGAGGCGGAGAAACTTATTTCTCCTTCTCCTCCATTGCTGGGGTCCGCTTATAGCGCACATCACTCGGATGTTATCCGAGTGGTGTGCGCTGTCTCACTCGCACCCATAGGCTTATATAGGGGCGAGTGAGCCGAGATTTTTCCTCGGTCCGAGACAATCGCAGCATGCTGCGATTGTCTCGGACCGAGGAAAACGGCAGACAAAAAGTCGGCTGCTGGGAGCGGCCCCATATGTTAACATTGGTCCGAGTGCAATGCGATTTTTTATCGCATTGCACTCGGCCGTTTTAAACGCCAGTGTGACGCCGGCCTAAGACTCTCAGTCCACGCGGTACTCTCCCGAAGACCATGTATGATTTCAATTAATTTTTGGTCCAGAGAGATTGACTTCTCTATCCGCAACATTGAATAATTTATAGTCCAAAGTTTTAGTACTCAAAGAAAAAATATCATCGTGTAATTCACATTCTGAAAAATACGAATCCATATTCTCCCGCCCTGCTAGCAGTCCATGTAATAAGGGCACAGCTTCAGGCTCCATAATCAGAGTCCACAGCCGGTGAATAATCACCGATGTGAAAGGTCAAGGCAAAAGATAATTAGTCGCAGTGTGCCCGATGTTGAAAACAGTCCAGAAACCAATAAATCCAATAAAAATAATAAAGCATCCATACCACCGCACCATTTAGAACAATACACCTTAAGCCAAACACAGCTGCTAGCTGTTAAAAGCCCAGAAGTAAGAAAACCCGAGTGCAGATTCCAAAAAGCCACATATACAGTCCAAAACGAGAAAAAATGGAACACACTCACCGGTCCATTTTGATTCAATCCTTTATTGGGACATGCACAGATTCAGCAAGGGAGAATGTGAAAAGGAGAAGAATGACAGCCGTTTCGCGCTACCGCGCTTCCACCGGTCCTGATGACGAAAGGAAGTGGATAGGTCCCTATACCTGTACGGCCTATGGTTGCCTGCCACAATCAGACGTCACCACTATGACATTTGATTGTGAGAGGTAACCATAGGCCATACAGGTATAGGGACCTCTCCACTTCCTTTTGTCATCAGGACCCGTGGAAGCGTGGTATTGCGAAACAGCCATCGTCTGTCTCATCTTCTGCAAATATTAGATGCCACCTGTGTGAAGAGGACAGTTTGTATGGGCTTGTTATTGGGATGTGATTTTACCTATATTTCATGGTTCCGTAGTATTTAGTGATAACCCAAGGCAAATCCAAGGATGTTCGGGTACGGCGGCTCCCGATGAACATCTAAATAAAAGGTTGGTTCAGGTACCAGACCCTTTTCAGATGAATGGGAGGCCCAAAAAGCCATTGTTTAGGTCAACAAATTGGACCAGAGGCAAGAACTTGCTCAGTTTTCTTTGGATGTACAGCCGAGGTCAGCCTCAAGTGTCATATCAGAGAAGGGTATTCAATGTGGCTATTGGATTTATTACACTAAAGTTAATCAGGTCCTCTGTCACAAGCATGGAAAACCTAACATTTTGTCATCACCTACGGATCAGTGCAGATTTTCTTGCATCGATGTCTGTCTGTTGACTGTTATCTACACCATTCTGTGGTCACCAGTGCCAATGGACCACACTCTGATGGTCAGCTACACTTTGCCCATTATGTTGTGTATACAGTAGTACTGCTATATGAAAGAAACACTAGATGGGAATACACCAGATTATACCAAAAGATTGTATAGGGGATCTATATGCATATACACGAATAATAATATTATTAATAATTATCCCACCACGGTGATAACCACAAAGAGTAAAAAAAAAAAGATTGGAGACCACTCAAAAGAGAAAACCAAACAAGACTCAAAAAATGGATATAAATACAGAACAATTGATATATATATATAAATATATCCTAGACAAAAATGTTTAAAAAATGCCTTTATTTAATGATATTGGCAAACAGTATACTACAGAAAAAACATGTGCACATGTCTGAACAAGTACTCCAATTAAAAAAAAATATATACATATATATAGGCAAATGAAAAAAAATAGATTAAAAATTAATCTGAAACTGGACGGAAGGACTTATATGGTTGTAAAAATAAATAGATAAATAATAAGACTGCTGATCATATAAAAATATGTCACATAGACAAAAAAGGGAAATTTAATGTGAAAGCTAAAAAATATATATATTAAAAAAATATATATAAAAAATATATAAAAATAATAAAAAAAAATTAAAAATAATAAACAAATTTGTAGTTGTTATAGAACCAGTGTAAATAGTGGATAAACAAGGAAAACAAGTAAAAAAGGAGGAGAAACACTGCTAATCAATATGAGAGTGGCAAAAAATATATACGCTATAATACCGCCATTACTCTGGATCCATAATAGATCATGAAAGTGCAAAAGTGCTAATGTGAAAAAAGAATCCCTTAATTGTATATGGACAATTTTAAGGGGCAGTGTACCTTGAGGGTCCGGACTTTGGAGAGACACAGACACGTGCACACCCCGGTGCACGTTTCAGATTGAAATCCTTCATCAGGGGGTGGCGTCCTGTAAAAACGGAGGGTTTATATATGGTGTGACCGATAGAGGGGGCGATAGCATCAGCGGCGCATGCATCACCTGCTGGAACCGGAAGTCCCACCACCCGCATCATGTGACCGGATGCACGGGGTCAGAGTACCCGGCGTTGCCTAGGCCACATAGACGCAAGGCATCAAGAACACGGGACATGAGCGGCGCATGCGCACAGCACAGGCCACGCAGTATGGGTAGAAATCTGGGATGAACGATACTCTTTTGATCTAAACGGGCAGATATTAAAAATGGTATAATGGTATAAAGGGAAGGATGTGGAAGATGTAAAAAAGGGGGAGGAAAAAAACAATTAGAAAAAAGTAAAAAAAAGAAAGATATGACGATGGTGCAAAATAACAATTAATAATTGATTACAAAATAGGTGAAGATAATACTGATAATAAAAAATAAAAATGTTATAAATTAAATATATATGCTAGATAATAGCAAATACCATATTCACCAAATACATATAAACTACAATGTGCAAAGTGAATTGAAAAAAAATATATATATATATGTATAATAAATATATAATAAAAATAAAATAAAAAATATTTTTAAACACTGAATGAAAAGAATAATTGATCAAAATGATGAATTAATAGAATATAACTTCACATCATGTCCACACAGAAAGCACATGATTTTATTTTTTTTACAGTAGTACTGCTGCTGCTGTTGCTATTCCTAAACTGCCAAGCATTTCCTTGCCTGCCATGTCTTAACTCTCTTACTATGCTGCTCCTGCCACAGTGGCTACAGAGAAATGATAACCATACACTTCATTGCAGCTTACTGTGTTTCATATTGCTTGACTATACCGCTGCTGCAATGGTCTGTCTTTGCTGGTCCTGAACTATGAAGCATCTCCTTGCATGCCATGTCTTAACTCTTTATCTTGCTGCTCCTGCTGAAACCACTGCGCAGCCATGCTAGCCACACCCCTCTTGTCTGCTCAATGTGTTTCATAATGCTTGACTGTACTACTAAACTACTGACTGACTGAACTATTGTCTTGTTTTTGTACACTTAAGTAGAGATGAACGAACTGGTTCGGAAAATGTTTGCCAATCTCAAATTTGGGACGACTGTAGTACATTCGGATCCATGCTCACTCTCACTAGCATTTTTACTCAAAGTTGGAAAAATTCGGTGTAGCCACAAGGCCAAGCTAGCTATTTCAAATCGTTGGTGATGAAACTGTGTTTAGAGACAAGTAAGAAGGCCAGAAATCTACTTAAAAATTGTTAGGCCTAATGTTAGGGTGCAGCCACGACACCCAGTTAGGTACTCCAAATCATTTGTGATAAAACTGCGTTTCAGCAACAAAATAGAAAGCCAGATTTCCAGTTAAAAATCGTTAGACCTAATATTGGTGTGCAGCCATGAGGCCCAGTTAGCTGCTCCAAATCATTTGTGATAAAACTGTGTTTCAGTAGCAAATCAGAAGGCCAGATTTCCACTTAAAAATCTTGAGTCCAATATTGGTGAGTAGACACAATGCCCAATTACTTACTCCAAATCTTTTAGTATAAATCTGTGATTCAGTAGCAAATCAGAAGGCCAGATTTCCACTTAAAAATTGTTAGGCCTAATATTAGGGTAAAATCACGAGGCTCAGTCATGCTCTCAGCAGGAGATCCGATCTCTCATGAAGCTCCATTGGTACTGCTCACCCTGTCCGTGGCTCCAGACGATCGGCGGCTTCTTTCTCTGCTAGGAACCTGCATCCCCTTGGCAGGTCTCCTGAATATTCTTTTAAGAGGTGCGCCCCGCATCCTGCACATACTTAAAGCAGTAGGGCACCTGTTCTCTATTAGGGATGTCTGTGCTGTGATGCTCTGTGCATGGAAGGCATCCTCCTTTTAAGGAAGGTGCCTGGGCAATGTGTTCATTCTGTAGTATCGTTGCCTCCTGCACAGGCCACACTCTGCAATTGGAAGACAGTTGCTTTGCATTATAATAATTTCTCTGTCTCCACAGAATCCTCTGCTGGCAGTTCTTGATCCTGGATTCCTCTGAGATCTATACAGATACCACTACCGGCTGGATCAGTCTTTCCAGGTTTACACAAAACCTCTGGGATTCTCTCCACCAGCAGAGCCAGTATTCTACAGTCTCATCTTTCCGGTCTGTACAGGTTTTCTCTCTGGTCCGGGATTTGTGGCATTGAGGCCTACTGGTGTTGTGATGGGGGAATCCCTGTATAGGGGTATACCTTGCCCAGTGCTTCACTATGTGGTACAGAGTCATGATCCAGAGGGTCCTCCCCTCAGGCACCTTTTCCCTTTTGTTAACCTTTCTTTAATAAATATCTTTGGTTTTATGAAGCTCAATCTCCTGTCTCTTGAGTATGGGGTATACAGATACCACTGTCCCATCAGTGGTCCGGTGAGTCAACTATACATCATCATGCCCTGTGGGTATAGCACTCAGTTAGCTACTCAAAATCATTTGTGATAAAACTGTAGTTCAGTGGCAGATCAGAAAGATAGATTTACACTTAAAAATTGTGAGGCCTAATATTGGGGTGCAGGCATGAAGCCCAGTTAACTACTCCAAATCATTTGGGATAAAACTGTGCTTCAGAGACAAATCAGAAGGCCAGATTTCCATTTAAAAATGTTAGGACTAATATTGGTGTGCAGCCACAAGGCCAAGTTAGCTACTCCAAATCGTTTGTGATAAAAATGTGTTTCAGAGACAAGTCAGAAAGTCAGATTTCCACATAAAAATCATTAGGCCTAATATTGGGGTGCATCCTAGAGAGGCAAATAGCTGCTCCAAACATTTGGAATAAAACTGTTTCAGTGGCAAATAAGATTGCCATATTTCCACTTAAAAATTATGAGACCTAATATGGGGGAGCAGCCTAAGGGGCAATTAGCTACTACAAATCGTTTGTGAAAAAACTATTTCAGTAACAAATCAGAAGACCAGATTTCCACTTAAAATTTGTGAGGTCTAATATTGGGGTGCAGCATATCAGTCAATTAGCTACTCCAAATCATTTGTGATAAAAATGTGTTTCAGTAGCAAATCAGAAGGCCAGATTTCCACTTATAACTTGTTAGGCATACTATCGGGGTGCAGCCACAAGACAAAGTTAGCTATACCAAATTGTTTGTGAACAACTATTTCAGTGGCAAATCAGAAGATAAAATTCCCACTTAAAAATTGTTAGTCCTAATTTTAGGGTGCAGACTGGAGGGAAAATTATCTACTCTAAATGGTTTGTGATAAAACTGTGTTTCAGAAGCAAATCAGAAGACCAGATTTCCGTTTAAAAATGTTAGGACTAATATTGGTGTGCAGCCACGAGGCCCAATTAGCTACTCCAAATAGTTCATGATAAAACTGTGTTTCAGTGGCAAATCAGAAAGATAGATTTCTACTTAAAAATTTTGAGTACTAATATTTGGTTGCAGCCTATAAGGCGAAATTAGCTACTCCAAATTGTTTATGATAAAACTGTGTTTCAGTGGCAATTCAGAAAGTCAGATATTCACATTAAAATTGATAGGCCTATTATTGCTGTGCAGTCACAAGACCCAGTTAGTTACTCCAAAACCTTTGTAATAAAACGGTGCTTCAAGACAAATCAGAAGGCCAGATTTCCACTTAAAAATCATTAGGCCTAATATTGTGGTGCAGCCACGAGGCCCAATTAGCTACTCCAAATAGTTTGTGATAAAACCGTCTTTCAGTGGCAAATCAGAAAGATAGATTTCCACTTAAAAATCGTGAGGACTAATATTGGGTTGCAGCCTAAGAAGCAATTAGCTACTGCAAATTCTTTGTGGTAAAACTGTGTTTCAGTGGCAAATCAGAAGGCCAGAATTTCACATTAAAATTGTTAGGCCTATTATTGGTGTGCAGTCACAAGGCCCAGTTAGCTACTCCAAATCCTTTGTAATAAAACTGTGTTTTAGTGTCAAATCAGACGGATCTATTTCCACTTAAAAGTAGTTTGTTCTAATAATCCGGGATTCGTGGCATTGAGGCCTACTGGTGTTGTGATTGGGGAATCCCTGTATAGGGGTATACCTTGCCTGTTGCTTCACTATGTGGTACAGTGTCATGATCCAGAGGGTCCTCACCTCAGGCACCTTTTCCCTTTTGTTAACCTTTCTTTTTGGTTTTATGAAGCTCAATCTCCTGTCTCTTGAGTGTGGGGTATACAGATACCACTGTACCATCAGTGGTCCGGTGAGTCCACTATACATCATCATGCCCTGTGGGTGTAACACTCAGTTAGCTACTCAAAATCATTTGTGGTAAAACTGTAGTTCAGTGGCAGATCAGAAAGATAGATTTACACTTAAAAATTGTGAGGCCTAATATTGGGGTGCAGGCATGAAGCCCAGTTAACTACTCCAAATCATTTGGGATAAAACTGTGCTTCAGAGACAAATAAGAAGGCCAGATTTCCATTTAAAAATGTTAGGACTAATATTGGTGTGCAGCCACAAGGCCAAGTTAGCTACTCCAAATCGTTTGTGATAAAAATGTGTTTCAGAGACATGTCAGAAAGTCAGATTTCCACATAAAAATCATTAGGCCTAATATTGGGGTGCATCCTGGAGAGGCAAATAGCTGCTCCAAACATTTGGAATAAAACTGTTTCAGTGGCATATAAGATTGCCATATTTCCACTTAAAAATTATGAGGCCTAATATTGGGGAGCAGCCTAAGGGGCAATTAGCTACTACAAATCGTTTGTGAAAAAACTATTTCAGTGACAAATCAGAAAAACAGATTTCCACTTAAAATTTGTGAGGTCTAATATTGGGGTGCAGCATATCAGTCAATTAGCTACTCCAAATCATTTGTGATAAAAATGTGTTTCAGTAGCAAATCAGAAGGCCAGATTTTCACTTATAACTTGTTAGGCATAATATTGGGGTGCAGCCACAAGGCAAAGTTAGCTATACCAAATTGTTTGTGAACAACTATTTCAGTGGCAAATCAGAAGATAAAATTCCCACTTAAAAATTGTTAGTCCTAATTTTAGGGTGCAGACTGGAGGGAAAATTATCTACTCTAAATGGTTTGTGATAAAACTGTGTTTCAGAAGCAAATCAGAAGACCAGATTTCCGTTTAAAAATGTTAGGACTAATATTGGTGTGCAGCCACGAGGCCCAATTAGCTACTCCAAATAGTTCGTGATAAAACTGTGTTTCAGTGGCAAATCAGAAAGATAGATTTCTACTTAAAAATTTTGAGTACTAATATTTGGTTGCAGCCTATAAGGGGAAATTAGCTACTCCAAATTGTTTATGATAAAACTGTGTTTCAGTGGCAATTCAGAAGGTCAGATATTCACATTAAAATTGATAGGCATATTATTGCTGTGCAGTCACAAGACCCAGTTAGTTACTCCAAAACCTTTGTAATAAAACTGTTTCAAGACAAATCAGAAGGCCAGATTTCCACTTAAAAGTCATTAGGCATAATATTGTGGTGCAGCCACGAGGCCCAATTAGCTACTCCAAATAGTTTGTGATAAAACCGTCTTTCAGTGGCAAATCAGAAAGATAGATTTCCACTTAAAAATCATGAGGACTAATATTGGGTTGCAGCCTAAGAGGCAATTAGCTACTGCAAATTCTTTGTGATAAAACTGTGTTTCAGTGGCAAATCAGAAGGCCAGAATTTCACATTAAAATTAATAGGCCTATTATTGGTGTGCAGTCACAAGGCCCAGTTAGCTACTCCAAATCCTTTGTAATAAAACTGTGTTTTAGTGGCAAATCAGACGGATCTATTTCCACTTAAAAGTAGTTTGTTCTAATAATCCGGGATTCGTGGCATTGAGGCCTACTGGTGTTGTGATTGGTGAATCCCTGTATAGGGGTATACTTTGCCCGTTGCTTCACTATGTGGTACAGTGTCATGATCCAGAGGGTCCTCCCCTCAGGCACCTTTTCCCTTTTGTTAACCTTTCTTTAATAAATATCTTTGGTTTTATGAAGCTCATTCTCCTGTCTCTTGTGTATCGTGTATACAGCTACCACTGTACCATCAGTGGTCCGGTGAGTTTACTATACATCATCATGCCCTGTGGGTGTAACACTCAGTTAGCTACTCCAAATCATTTGTGATAAAACTGTTTCAGTGGCAGATCAGAAAGATAGATTTACACTTAAAAATCGTGATAATATTGGGGTGCAGCCACGAGGCCCAGTTAGCTACTTCAAATCATTTGTCATAAAACTGTTTCAGAAGCAAATCAGAAAGCCAGATTTCCATTCAAAATTCAGAAGGCCTAATATTGGGGTATGGCCTAAGGGTAATTAGTTACTCCAAATTGTTTGTGATAAAAATGTGAAGTACAAGATTTCTACTTAAAAACTGTTAGGCCTAATATTGGGGTGCAGTCTAAGGGACAATTATCTATTCTAAATTGTTTGTGATAAAACTGTTTCAGTGGCAAATCAGAAAGCAAGATTTCCACTCAAAAACCATTAGGCCTAATATTTGGGTGCAGTTTAAGAGGAACTTCGCTTCTGCAAATAGTTGGTGATAAAACTGTATTTCAGTGGCAAGTTAGAAGGCCAGATTTTCACTTAAAATGTGATAGGCCTAATATAGGTGTGCAAACCACAAGGCCCAATTAGCTACTCTAAAATTATTTGTGATAAAACTGTGTTTTATTGGCATATTAGAAAGCCTGATTTTCAATTGAAATTTGTTAGGCCTAAAAATGGTGTGCGGTGTGGACCAATTATCTATTCAAAATTGTTTGTGATAAAATTGATTTGCAGTGGCAAATCAGAAGGATAGATTTCCACTTAAAAATCGTTGGTCCTAATATTTCTGTGCAGCCATGTGGCCCAGTTAGCTACCCCAAATAGTTTAGGATACAACTGTGATTATTTGGCAAATCAGAAGACCAGATTTTACTTAAAAATTGTGAGGCCTATTATTGGGGTGCAGCCTATCGGTCAATTAGCTACTCCAAATCGTTTGTAATAAAATTGTGTTTCAAATCAGAAGGCTAGATTTCCACTTAAAATTATTAGTCCTAATTTTAGGGTGCAGCCTGGAGGGACAATTATCTACTCCAAATGGCTTGTGATAAAACTGTTTCAGAAGCAAATCAGAAGTCCAGATTTCCACTTAAAAATTGTGATGCCTAATATTGGGTTGCAGCCTATCTGTCAATTAGCTACTCCAAATCGTTTGTGATAAAACTATTTTAGTGGCAAATCAAAATATGATATGGTACATTTTATTGATCCCTTGGGAAACTATGGTATTACAGTAGCGTTACAAAACAGCATTTCAAACATCACAACATTACAAACAGCATTTCATAAAGTAATTACTAGATACAGATCTTGCATATGACTAACGACATTACGTAACAAACACATTTAGGTGAATGCAGGTGCTTAAATCTCTGATCATTGCCACTAGTGCACCAGCCATAGGTCATTGTCGTCTTTCACCCTTAGAAAATTGTTATATATCCCCATAGCATTAGGCACAAACAATTTCCTGAATTTCTCCTTCTTGCACCTAAGTAGGATTAGACGGCTGCTGAATGTGCTCTTCTGTTTCAAGCTCGCATATTGTGTGTGTATTATTGTTTATTATAGCCTTACACTTCATCTGAATCCTATCTTTCACTACCTCCTCAGAAAAGTCAAGATGGAGGCCAACAGCCGGTCTTGCCTTCTTGATAAGTTTGTTGAGCTTATTAGCGTCAGCTACTCGCACACAACTGCCCAGCAAATGATAGCAAAAAAGATGGCGCTTGCCACAACGGACTGGTAAAACATTTCGAGCATATTACTGCACACATTGAATGACCTGAGCGTCTGTAAAAAGTACAGTC
Source organism: Ranitomeya imitator (assembly GCF_032444005.1). Lineage (NCBI taxonomy): Eukaryota > Metazoa > Chordata > Amphibia > Anura > Dendrobatidae > Ranitomeya > Ranitomeya imitator. The sequence goes on along the minus strand of NC_091283.1, from coordinate 681,238,462 downwards.
TGCTCAATCCATTCTTGTAAATCTTCTCCGTATGATATCTCCAATCAAGTATGCCATCAAGGTGAACCCCCAAATATTTGTAGCTCTCAACCATCTCCACCTCATGACCAACAATAGTGATCGGTAAGTAATTATCCTTTTTCCTTCTATAACTCACCACCATCTCCTTGGTTTTCTTAACATTTAATTCTAGACAGTTAGTCTGGCACCAATCCACAAAGTCAGAAACCACCCTTCTATATTCCTCCTCCACCTGGTCCCCCACAATGCCCCCTACAATCATTGAATCATCTGAGAATTTTTGGAGGTGACTTATATACTGAAAGTCAGCTGAATACAATGTGAAGAGGAAGGGTGACAACACTGTACCCTGAGGGGCTCCAACACTACTCCATACACTGCCAGATACCACCTCCCCCATCCTTACAAACTGCAGCCTGTCCGTCAGGTAGTTGTTTATCCAGTTCACCATCCCTCATCTACATATCAGTCAATTTATTTTGTAGTAAGGGTGGCTGTAAGGCATTGAATGCACTTGAGAAGTCAAAGAACTGCGCGCACTGCAGTTCCATCATTGTCCAAGAATGAATGTACTGTATGTAGCAGAGATGCTACCGCATCAACCACCCCCAATTTCTGCTGGTACGCAAACTGTAGGGGGTCAGTGTAGGCTTTCACCCTGGGGCACAAGTAGGCAAGTACTATTCTCTCCAATGACTTCATAGCATGCAATGTTAAGGCCAATGGACGATAGTTGTGTAGGGAAGTTGGAAAAGTGATCTTGGGAATCGGCATCAGGCAGGTGGTCTTCCACAGCATTGGTACTCTCTGTTATTGTAGGCTCCTGTTGAACAGGAGCTTGAAGACAGTACACAGTTGGTTTGTGCATGCTCTGAGGATACGTGGACAGAGGCCATCAGGCCCAGCTGCTTTCCCAATGACTAGTTTACTAAACTGTTTTCTCACATCTCTTGTGGAGACAGTGAAAGCAGACAGATTATCCCCCAATGCTGCCGATCATTCCCCTGCTCCATCCCCCATTTCTGATGACCCTGCGCATTTGTTGGTGAATCTATTGAAAAACTCATTCATTTCATTAGCCATGGGCAGATCCACTTCCCCACGCACCGACCTTGCCTTAAACCCAGTTAACTGCTTCATGTCCACCCACACCGCTATGGAATTGTTGTGTGACAATTTATTTTCTAATTTAATTTGGAGCGCTTCACAGGCATTCTTAAATTTTCCCCTTTAAGTCCCTTTATATCAGTTTCAGTTTCTTTGTATCCTTCATTTTAAATGCCAGTTTTTCTTGTTTAGTAAGTATTTCAACTATTTTCTAATCCAAGGCTTGTTATTTGCATAACATAGAATCTTTCTAACTGGTACTACAGAATGTGTCACGTTCGTGGTTTGTGCAGCCACTGTGCCACGGACCGCGGAGAGCCTGGATGAGCATGACTAACTGATCACTTGACTACACACTAGAGCCTTTGATGGTGAGGTTAGTCTTGGCTCTCAATGAATGCCAGGTACCACTCTACGACAGACCAATGGTCGCGCAGCAGCTAGACCCGAAGGACAGACTGAATGGAGCAGCAGGCAGACGTTGCATCAGAGTGCAGCTGACCAAGCTCGTATCAGAGTGCAGCAGGCAGAATTTGCCTCAGAGTGCAGCAAGTAGGATTTGCTTCAGAGTGCAGCAGGCAGGATTTGCTTCAGAGTGCAGCAGGCAGGATTTGTATCAGAGTGCAACAAGCAGGATTTGAACTTGTATGCGACCTTACACAACATAGACTGAAACAGGAAGGTTGCTCAGGCACTTCACCAGTGGGAAGGGAGCAATATATACATAGTGTTTCATAGCCAATGGCTGGGGAGGAAATAGCAAGTGCATGCTCTGGCCCTTTAAGAGGGCGGGAGCGCACGCGTGGGAGACCTAAGGACATGGCAAGAGGACCAGCTGGAAGCATGCCGAGCAAGGAAATAACTATTTGCAGCATGGGTGAGTGAAGAGACGAGCCGCCGACCCTGCCTGTCAGAGAAGGGATCCGGCGTGGTGCTTACAGAAGGCCAGATTTCCATTAAAAAATTGTGAGGCATATTATTGGGATGCAGTCAAAAGGTCCAATTAGTTACTTCAAATTGATTGTGATAAAACTGTGTTTCACAAGTAAATCAGAAGGCCTGATTTCCACTTAAATATCGTGAGGCCTAATATTGGGGTGGACCCTAAGGGGCACTTAGCTACTCCCAATTATTTGTAATGAACTTGTGTTTTAGTGGCAAATTAGAAGGCCTGATTTTCACTCAAAATTTGTTAGGCCTAATATTCGGGTGCAGCCAGGAAGCCCAATTAGCTATTCCAAATAACTTGTGATGAAACTGTTTTGCCAAGTGAGATGGATAGATTTCCACTTAAAAATCGTTAGGCCTAATATTGGAGTGCAACCAGGTGTGCTAATTAGCTACTCCGAATCATAAGTGATAAAACTGTGTTTCAGTTGCAACTCAGAAGGCCAGATTTCCATTAAAAAATCGTTAGGCTTAAAATTGGTGTGCAGCCTGGAGGGGCAATTAGGTAATAATAATCTTTATATAGCTCTAACATATTCCGCAGTGCTTTACAGTTTGCACACATTATCATTGCTGTCCCTGATGGGGCTCACAGTCTAAATTCCCTATCAGCAGATCTTTGGAAGGTGGGAGGAAAACAGAGTAGCCACGCAAACACAGGGAGAACATACAAACTCCTTGCAGATGATGTCCTTGGTGGGATTTGAACCCAGGACTCAAGCGCTGCAAAGCTGCAGTGCTAACCACTGAGCTATCGTGCACCCCATGTACTCCAAATAGTTTGTGATAAAACTGTGCAACAGTAGCAAATCAGAAGGCCAAATTTCCACTTAAAAATCATTGGGCCAAGTTACCCCAAATCGTTTGAGATAGAATTGTGATCTAATGGCAAATCAGAAAACCAGATTTCACTTAAAAATCGTGAAGCCTAATATTGGGTGGCAGCCTAATGGGCAATTAGCTGCTCCAAATCAATTGTGAGAAAACGGTGTTTCAGTGGCAAACCAAGTGGCCAGATTTCCACTTAAAAATTGTGAGGCCTAATATTGGGGTGTAAGCATAAGGGGCAGTTAGCTACTACAAATCGTTTGTGATTAAACTGATTCAGTGTGATTTCCAGTTAAAATTTGTGAGACCTAATATTGGTGTGCAGCCTATCGGTCAATTAGATACTCCAAATCATTTGTGATAAAACGGTGTTTCAGTAACAAATCAGAAGGCCAAATTTTCACTTAAAAATCTTTACGCCTAACATTGGGGTACAGCCACAAGGCCCAATTAGTCACTTAATATCATTGTGATAAAACTGTGTTTCAGAAGAAAATCAGAAGGCCAGATTTCAACTTAAAAATCGTGAGACCTAATATTGGGGTGGAGCCACGAGGCCTAGTTATCTATTCCAAATCTTTTGTGATAAAATTGTGTTTCAGTGGCAAAACAAAAGGCCCGAATTTCATTTAAAAATTGTTTGTCCTAATTTAATAGTGCAGCCTGGACGGACAGTTATCTACTCCAAATGGTTTGTGATAAAAATGTGTTTCAGATGCAAATTAGAAGTCCAGATTTCCACTTAAAAATCGTGAGGCCTAATATTGGGGTGCACCCTATCGGTCAATTAGCTACTCCAAATCATTTGTGATAAAACTGTGTTTCAGAGGCAAATCAGAAGGCCGGATTTTCACTTAAAAATCTTCAGGCCTAATAATGGGGTGCAGTTTAAGGGGCAATTAGCTACTGCAAATTGTTTGAGATAAAAATGTGTTTCAGGGGTAAATCAGAAGGCCAGAGTTTCGGTTTAAAATTGTTAGGCCTATTGTTGGCGTGCAACCACAACACCCAGTTTGCTACTCCAAATCGTTTGTGATAAAACTGTGTTTCAGAAACAAATCAGAAGGCCAGATTTCCAATTAAAAATCATTAGGCCTAAAATAGAGATGCAGCCATGAGTCCCAATTAGTTACTCCAAATCGTTTGGGAAAAAAACTGTAATTCAGTAACAAATCTGAACACCAGATTTCCAATTAAAAATTTTTAGGCCTTCTATTAGGGTAAATTCATGCGGCCCAGCTTGCTATGCCAAATAATTTGTGATAAAACTGTTTCAGTGGCAAATCAGAAAATAGAATTAGACTTACCGATAATTTGGTTTCTATGAACCTTCCACGATGGCATACGAAGGTTGCCTCTTTGCCCTGATGGGGCACAGGAAACACAAAAGTTAAAAGGCCCTCCCATCTCCCACTTGCCAGTGACTTATAACTGAGACCATAGCACCAGTTTACCTTTTGAATCCCAGATTTTATCCAGGAGCATAGGCGGAATTAGCGCCGTCGTGGAAGGTTCCAAGAAACCGAATTACCGGTTAGTCTAATTCTATTTTCTCTAGTGACCTTCCTCGACGGCATATGGAGGAATATCAACAAATTTGGTACTAAGGAGGGACAAAGGCCTTGACTACTTTTCAGGTGAATATTAGGTCCCTATTGGACAATACATCCTATCTATAATGCTTGGAAAAAGTATGTAGTGAGGACCATGTTACTGCCCTGCAGATGTGCCTGCTTTTTCTGCCCAGGGAACTGCAGTGGATCTGGTTGAGTGGGCTTTGACTCCCACTGGGGGCAACTTGTTTTGAGCAAGATATGCTTCCGTTATAGCTCTTTTAATCCAATTAAAGATGGTGCTTTTAGCCACCTTCACCCCTTTATTTTGCCCTGAGAGGTGGACAAACAGGTTCTGATCAATTCTGCAAGAACAGGTTTGGTCTAAGTAATGTAGGACAACGGATGGTGTTGTGAATTCTGTTGTTAAGCTCCCTCCTGTGGTCATGAATGGTACTTCGGCTGGTTCTGTCCATGGGCTCCCTCTGGTGGCTGTGAGTGGAGCTGCTGCTTCTGAGGCTCCTTCCACAGGTGACGAGGTTAATTCGTTAGCTGGCTACTCTATTTAACTCCACCTAGATCATTGCTCCATGCCACCTGTCAATGTTCCAGTATTGGTCTAGTTCGCTCCTGGATCGTTCTTGTGACCTGTCTTCTCAGCAGAAGCTAAGTTCCTGCTTGTTTTTCTCTGTTTGCTATTTTTTCTCTCCAGCTTGCTATTTTGATTTTTGTCTTGCTTGCTGGAAGCTCTGGGACGCAGAGGGAGCGACTCCGCACCGTGAGTCGGTGTGGAGGGTCTTTTTGCGCCCTCTGCGTGGTCTTTTTGTAGTTTTTGTGCTGACCGCAAAGTTACCTTTCCTATCCTCTGTCTGTTCAGTAAGTCGGGCCTCACTTTGCTAAATCTATTTCATCTCTGTGTTTGTAATTTTCATCTTTACTCACAGTCATTATATGTGGGGGGCTGCCTGTTCCTTTGGGGAATTTCTCTGAGGCAAGGTAGGCTTTATTTTTCTATCTTTAGGGCTAGCTAGTTCCTTAGGCTGTGATGAGGCGCCTAGGGAGCGTCAGGAGCACTCCATGGCTATTTCTAGTGTGTGTGATAGGATTAGGGATTGCGGTCAGCAGAGTTCCCACGTCTCAGAGCTTGTCCTGTATTATTAGTAACTATCAGGTCATTCCGTGTGCTCTTAACCACCAGGTCCATTATTGTCCTCACCACCAGGTCATAACAGTACAGGTGGCCCAAAGTATTAATGCATCTCAATAGAAGGATAAGAGAAGTTCTGAGACCATTTTTTTTTCTTTGCAGTGTGTTTTGTCTCTCTTTTCCCCTTTACCTCTGGGTGGTTCAGGATACAGGTGTAGATATGGACATTCAAGGTCTGTCCTCTTGTATGGATAATCTCACTGCAAGGGTACAAAACATTCAAGATTTAGTGGTTCAGAATCCGATGTTAGAGCCTAGGGTTCCTATTCCTGATTTGTTTTTTGGGGATAGATCTAAGTTTCTGAATTTCAAAAATAATTGTAAATTGTTTCTTGCTTTGAAACCTCGCTCCTCAGGTGACCCTGTTCAACAAGTGAAAATCATTATTTCTTTGTTACGTGGCGACTCTCAAGACTGGGCATTTTCCCTTGCACCAGGTGATCCGGCATTGCGTGATGTTGATGCATTTTTTCTGGCGCTTGGATTGCTTTATGATGAACCAAATTCAGTGGATCAGGCAGAGAAAATCTTCCTGGCTCTGTGTCAGGGTCAGGATGAGGTAGAGATATATTGTCAGAAGTTTAGGAAGTGGTCTGTACTCACTCAGTGGAATGAATGTGCGCTGGCAGCAAATTTCAGAAAGGGTCTCTCTGAAGCCCTTAAGGATGTCATGGTGGGATTTCCCATGCCTGCTAGTCTGAATGAGTCTATGTCTTTGGCCATTCAGATCGATCGACGCTTGAGTGAGCGTAAAGTTGTGCACCATTTGGCGGTATTATCTGAGCATAGACCTGAGCCTATGCAGTGTGATAGGACTTTGACCAGAGCTGAACGGCAAGAACACAGACGTCGGAATGGGTTGTGTTTTTACTGTGGTGATTCCACTCATGCTATCTCCGATTGTCCTAAGCGCACTAAGCGTTTCGCTAGGTCTGCCACCATTGGTACGGTACAGTCGAAATTTCTTTTGTCCGTTACTCTGATTTGCTCTTTGTCATCCTATTCTGTTATGGCATTTGTGGATTCAGGCGCTGCCCTGAATTTGATGGACTTGGAGTTTGCTAGGCGCTGTGGTTTTTCTTGGAGCCCTTGCAGTATCCTATTCCATTGAGAGGAATTGATGCTATGCCTTTGGCCAAGAATAAGCCCCAGTACTGGACCCAATTGACCATGTGCATGGCTCCTGCACATCAGGAGGATATTCACATTTTGGTGTTGCATAATCTGCATGATGTGGTCATTTTGGGGTTGCCATGGCTACAGGTCCATAATCCAGTATTGGATTGGAAATCTATGTCTATGTCCAGCTGGGGTTGTCAGGGGGTTAATGGTGATGTTCCATTTTTGTCTATTTCGTCATCCACCCCTTCTGAAGTCCCGGAGTTTTTGTTGGATTACCGGAATGTATTTGATGAGCCCAAAGCCAGTGCCCTACCTCCTCATAGGGATTGTGATTGTGCTATCAATTTGATTCCTGGTAGTAAGTTTCCTAAGGGCCAACTGTTCAATTTATCTGTGCCAGAACACGCCGCTATGCGGAGTTATATGAAGGAATCCTTGGAGAAGGGTCATATTCGCCCGTCGTCGTCACCATTGGGAGCAGCGTTCTTTTTTGTGGCCAAGAAGGATGGTTCTTTGAGACCTTGTATTGATTACCACCTTCTTAATAAGATCACAGTCAAATTTTAGTATCCTTTGCCGCTGCTGTCTGATTTGTTTGCTCGGATTAAGGGGGCTAGTTGGTTCACCAAGATAGATCTTCGTGGTGCGTATAATCTTGTGCGTATTAAACAGGGCGATGAATGGAAAACAGCATTTAATACGCCCGAGGGCCATTTTGAGTACCTGGTTATGCCATTCGGGCTCTCCAATGCTCCATCAGTATTTCAGTCCTTTATGCATGACATCTTCCGAGAGTACCTGGATAAATTCCTGATTGTATATTTGGATAATATTTTGGTCTTCTCGGATGATTGGGAGTCTCACGTGAAGCAGGTCAGAATGGTGTTCCAGGTCCTTCGTGCTAATTCTTTGTTTGTGAAGGGGTCTAAGTGTCTCTTTGGAGTTCAGAAGGTTTCATTTTTGGGTTTCATTTTTTCCCCTTCTACTATCGAGATGGACAATGTTAAAGTTCAGGCCATTTATGATTGGACTCAGCCGACATCTGTGAAGAGTCTGCAAAAGTTCCTGGGCTTTGCTAATTTTTATCGTCGCTTCATCAGTAATTTTTCTAGTGTTGCTAAACCGTTGACTGATTTAACCAAGAAGGGTGCTGATGTGGTCAATTGGTCTTCTGTGGCTGTGGAAGCTTTTCAGGAGTTGAAGCGTCGTTTTTCTTCTGCCCCTGTGTTGTGCCAGCCAGATGTTTCGCTCCCGTTTCAGGTCGAGGTTGATGCTTCTGAGATTGGAGCAGGAGCTGTTTTGTCGCAAAGAAGTTCTGATGGCTCGGTGATGAAACCATGTGCCTTCTTTTCAAGAAAGTTTTCGCCTGCTGAGCGCAATTATGATGTTGGCAATCGAGAGTTGTTGGCCATGAAGTGGGCATTCGCGGAGTGGCATCATTGGCTTGAAGGAGCCAAGCATTGCGTGGTGGTCTTGACGGATCACAAGAATTTGACTTATCTCGAGTCTGCCAAACGGTTGAATCCTAGACAGGCTCGTTGGTCGCTATTTTTCTCCCGTTTTGATTTTGTGGTTTCGTACCTTCTGGGCTCTAAGAATGTGAAGGCTGATGCCCTGTCAAGGAGTTTTGTGCCCGACTCTCCGGGTGTTCCTGAACCGGCGGGCATTCTCAAAGAGGGGGTAATTTTGTCTGCAATCTCCCCTGATTTGCGGCGGGTGCTGCAAAAATTTCAGGCTGATAGACCTGACCGTTGCCCAGCGGAGAAACTGTTTGTCCCTGATAAATGGACTAGTAGAGTTATCTCTGAGGTTCGGTGTTGGCTGGTCATCCTGGAATCTTTGGTACCAGAGATTTGGTGGCTAGATCCTTTTGGTGGCCGTCTTTGTCGCGGGATGTGCGTTCTTTTGTGCAGTCCTGTGGGACTTGTGCTCGGGCTAAGCCCTGCTGTTCTCGTGCTAGTGGGTTGCTTTTGCCCTTGTCGGTCCCGAAGAGGCCCTGGACGCATATTTCTATGGATTTTATTTCGGATCTCCCTGTCTCTCAAAAGATGTCGGTCATTTGGGTGGTTTGTGATCGCTTCTCTAAGATGGTCCATTTGGTACCCTTGTCTAAATTGCCTTCCTCCTCTGATTTGGTGCCGTTGTTTTTCCAGCATGTGGTTCGTTTACATGGCATTCTGGAGAACATCGTTTCGGACAGAGGGTCCCTGTTTGTTTCGAGGTTTTGACGATCCTTTTGTGCTAGGATGGGCATTGATTTGTCTTTTTCCTCGGCTTTCCATCCTCAGACAAATGGCCAAACCGAACGTACTAATCAGACTTTGGAAACATATCTGAGATGCTTTGTTTCTGCTGATCAGGATGATTGGGTGTCCTTTTTGCCTTTGGCTGAGTTCGCCCTTAATAATCGGGCCAGCTCGGCTACTTTGGTTTCGCCGTTTTTCTGCAATTCTGGTTTCCATCCTCGTTTCTCTTCAGGGCAGGTTGAGTCTTCGGACTGTCCTGGTGTACATACTGTGGTGGATAGGTTGCAGCAGATTTGGACTCATGTGGTGGACAATTTGACATTGTCCCAGGAGAAGGCTCAACGTTTCGCTAACCGCTGGCGCTGTGTGGGTCCCCGACTTCGTGTTGGGGATTTGGTTTGGTTGTTGTCTCGTTATGTTCCTATGAAGGTTTCCTCTCCTAAGTTTAAGCCTCGTTTCATTGGTCCATATAAGATTTCTGAGGTTCTCAATCCTGTGTCATTTCGTTTGACCCTTCCAGCTTCTTTTGCCATCCATAATGTATTCCATAGGTCGTTGTTGCGGAGATACGTGGCGCCTGTGGTTCCATCCGTTGATCCTCCTGCCCCGGTGTTGGTTGAGGGGGAGTTGGAGTATGTGGTGGAGAAGATTTTGGATTCTCGTATTTCGAGACGGAAACTCCAGTACCTGGTCAAGTGGAAGGGTTATGGTCAGGAAGATAATTCCTGGGTCTTTGCCTCTGATGTTCATGCTGCCGATCTGGTTCGTGCCTTTCATTTGGCTCGTCCTGGTCGGCCTGTGGGCTCTGGTGAGGGTTCGGTGACCCCTCCTCAAGGGGGGGTACTGTTGTGAATTCTGTTGTTAAGCTCCCTCCTGTGGTCATGAATGGTACTTCGGCTGGTTCAGTCCATGGGCTCCCTCTGGTGGCTGTGAGTGGAGCTGCTGCTTCTGAGGTTCCTTCCACAGGTGACAAGGTTAATTCGTTAGCTGGCTGCTCTATTTAACTCCACCTAGATCATTGCTCCATGCCACCTGTCAATGTTCCAGTATTGGTCTAGTTCGCTCCTGGATCGTTCTTGTGACCTGTCTTCTCAGCAGAAGCTAAGTTCCTGCTTGTTTTTCTCTGTTTGCTATTTTTTCTGTCCAGCTTGCTATTTTGATTTTGTCTTGCTTGCTGGAAGCTCTGGGACGCAGAGGGAGCGCCTCCGCACCGTGAGTCGGTGCGGAGGGTCTTTTTGCGCCCTCTGCGTGGTCTTTTTGTAGTTTTTGTGCTGACCGCAAAGTTACCTTTCCTATCCTCTGTCTGTTCAGTAAGTCGGGCCTCACTTTGCTAAATCTATTTAATCTCTGTGTTTGTAATTTTCATCTTTACTCACAGTCATTATATGTGGGGGGCTGCCTGTTCCTTTGGGGAATTTCTCTGAGGCAAGGTAGGCTTTATTTTTCTATCTTTAGGGCTAGCTAGTTCCTTAGGCTGTGATGAGGCGCCTAGGGAGCGTCAGGAGCACTCCATGGCTATTTCTAGTGTGTGTGATAGGATTAGGGATTGCGGTCAGCAGAGTTCCCACGTCTCAGAGCTTGTCCTGTATTATTAGTAACTATCAGGTCATTCCGTGTGCTCTTAACCACCAGGTCCATTATTGTCCTCACCACCAGGTCATAACAGGATGGCACACCGAGAGTGTGGAATTTTCCCTTTTTCGAGTGTGTAGGTTCTTGGCAAAACACTGGTGCAATGATCTCTTGGGAACAGTGGAATTCAGAGACTACATTTGGAAGAAAAGATGGATCAAGACATAGGACTATTGAGTCATCTCTAATTAATAGATAGGGCTTTCTTATTGATATGGCCTGCAATTCTCCTACTCTCCTAGCCGTAGTTATAACCACCAAGAAAACCATCTTGTATGCGAGGTTTTGAGGAGAACAGGAAGACAAAGGTTCAAAGGGTGGATGTGTGAGACCTTGGACCACTAAGTTAAGGTCCCATGGGGAACCACAAACTGTCTCTTGGGATTCATCCTGACAGCTGATGTCATGAATGTCTTGATCCAGTGTTGACCTGCCAGATCCTAGTCCAAAACAGAGCTGAGAGCAGAGACCAGGACTTTCAAGGTGCTAGTTTTAACCCCTTCCCGACCCATGACGCCACGTAGGCGTCATGAAAGTCGGTGCCAATCCGACCCATGACGCCTATGTGGCGTCATGGAAACATCGCGTCCCTGCAGATCGGGTGAAAGGGTTAACTCCCATTTCACCCGATCTGCAGGGACAGGGGGAGTGGTTGTTTAGCCCAGGGGGGGTGGCTTCACCCCCCCGTGGCTACGATCGCTCTGATTGGCTGTTGAAAGTGAAACTGCCAATCAAAGCGATTTGTAATATTTCACCTATTAAAACTGGTGAAATATTACAATCCAGCCATGGCCGATGCTGCAATATCATCGGCCATGGCTGGAAACACTAATGTGCCCCCACCCCACCCCACTGATCGCCCCCCCAAGCCACCGATCTGTCCGGTACACTGCTCCGGCTCCCCTCCGCCCTGTGCTCCGCTCCCCCGTGGTCTTGTCCACTCCCCCTGTGCTCCATTCACCCCCCCGTGCTCCAATCCCACCCCCCTGCACTCTGATCCACCCCCGTGCATCATCCACCCCCCCGTGCTCCGTTCCACCCCCCCGTGCTCCGTTCCACCCCCCCGCGCTCCGTTCCACCCCCCCACGCTCCGATCCCCCCCCATGCTCCGATCCCCCCCTGTTCTCCCCCCACCCCATCATACTTACCGATCCTGCCGGGGTCCGTCCGTCTTCTCCCTGGGCGCGCCATCTTCCAAAATGGCGGGCGCATGCGCAGTGCGCCCGCCGAATCTGCCGGCTGGCAGATTTGTTCCAAAGTGCATTTTGATCACTGAGATATAATCTATCACAGTGATCAAAATAAAAAAAATAATAAATGACCCCCCCCCCTTTGTCACCCCCATAGGTAGGGACAATAAAAAAATAAAGAATTTTTTTTTTCCACTAAGGTTAGAATAGGGTTAGGGCTAGTGTTAGGGCTAGGGTTAGGGTTAGGGCTAGGGCTAGGGTTAGGGTTAGGGTTTCGGTATGTGCACACGTATTCTGTTCCTCTGCGGATTTTTCCGCTGCGTATTTGATAAATCCGCAGTGCTAAACCGCTGCGGATTTATGGCGCATTTCACTGCGGTTTTACAACTGCGATTTTCTATTGGAGCAGTTGTAAAACCACTGCGGAATCCGCAGAAACAAGTGACATGCTGCAGAATGTAAACCGCTGCGTTTCCGTGCAGTTTTTCCGCAGCATGTGTACAGCGATTTTTGTTTCCCATAGGTTTACATTGAACTGTAAACTCATGGGAAACTGCTGCGGATCCGCAGCGTTTTCCGCAGCGTGTGCACATACCTTTAGAATTAGGCTATGTGCACACGGTGCGGATTTGGCTGTAGATCCGCAGCGGATTGGCCGCTGCGGATTCGCAGCAGTGTTCCATCAGGTTTACAGTACCATGTAAACCTATGGAAAACCAAATCCGCTGTGCTCATGGTGCGGAAAATACCGCGCGGAAACGCATATCAATTCTTTGTGCGGATTCCGCAGCGTTTTACACCTGTTCCTCAATAGGAATCCACAGGTGAAATCCGCACAAAAAACGCTGGAAATCCGCGGTAAATCCGCAGGTAAAACAGTGCCTTTTACCTGCGGATTTTTCAAAAATGATGCTGAAAAATCTCACACGAATCCGCAACGTGGGCACATATCCTTAGGGTTAGGGTTAGAATTAGGGTTGTGGTTAGGGTCGTGATTAGGGTTATGGCTACAGTTGGGATAAGGGTTAGGGGTGTGGGGGGGTTAGTGTTGAAGGTAGAATTGAGGGGTTTCCACTGTTTAGGCACATCAGGGGTCTCCAAACACAACATGACGCCACCATTGATTCCAGCCAATCTTGTATTCAAAAAGTCAAATTGTGCTCCCTCACTTCCGAGCCCCGACGTGCGCCCAAACAGTGGTTTACCCCCACATATGGGGTATCAGCGTACTCAGGACAAACTGCGCAACAATTACTTGGGTCCAATTTCTCCTGTTATCCTTGTGAAAATAAAAAAATGCTTGCTAAAACCTCATTTTTGAGGAAAGAAAAATTATTTTTTATTTTCACGGCTCTGCGTTGTAAACGTCTGTGAAGCACTTGGGGCTTCAAAGTGCTCACCACATATCTAGATAAGTTCCTTGGGGGGGTCTAGTTACTAAAATGGGGTCACTTGTGGGGTGTTTCTACTGTTTAGGCACACCAGGGGCTCTGCAAACGCAACGTGACGCCCGCAGAACATTCCATCAAAGTCTGCATTTCAAAAGTCACTACTTCCCTTCTGAGCCCCGACGTGTGCCCAAACAGTGGTTTACCCCCACACATGGGGTATCAGCGTACTCAAGAGAAACTGGACAACAACTTTTGGTCTCCAATTTCTCCTGTAACCCTTGGGAAAATAAAAAATTCTGGGCTAAATAATTATTTTTGAGGAAAGAAAACGTATTTATTATTTTCACGGCTCTGCATTATAAACTTCTGTGAAGCACTTGGGGGTTCAAAGTGCTCACCACACATCTAGATAAGTTCCTTTCGGGGTCTAGTTTCCAAAATGGGGTCACTTGTGGGGGGTTTCTACTGTTTAGCCACATCAGGGGCTCTGCAAACGCAACGTGACGCCCGCAGAGCATTCCATCAAAGTCTGCATTTCAAAACGTCACTACTTCACTTCCGAGCCCCGGCATGTGCCCAAACAGTGGTTTACCCCCACATATGGGGTATCAGCGTACTTAGGAGAAACTGGACAACAAGTTTTAGGGTCAAATTTCTCCTGTTACCCTTGGGAAAAGAAAAAATTGCAGGCTAAAAGATCATTTTTGAGAAAATAATTTTTTTTTTATTTTCATGGCTCTGCGTTATAAACTTCTGTGAAGCACTTGGGGGTTCAAAGTCCTCACCACACATCTAGATTAGTTCATTTGGGGGTCTAGTTTCCAAAATTGGGTGATTTGTGGGGGATTTCCAATGTTTAGGCACACAGGGGCTCTCCAAACGTGACATGGTGTCCGCTAATGATTGGAGCTAATTTTCCATTTAAAAAGCCAAATGGCGTGCCTTCCGTTCCGAGCCCTGCCGTGCGCCCAAACAGTGGTTTACCCCCACATATGGGGTATCAGCGTACTCAGGACAAACTGGTCAACAACATTTGGGGTCCAATTTCTCCTTGGCAAAATAGGAAATTCCAGGCTAAAAAATCATTTTTGAGGAAAGAAAAATTATTTTTTATTTTCATGGCTCTGCGTTATAAACTTCTGTGAAGCACCTGGGGGTTCAAAGTGCTCACTATGCATCTATATAAGTTCCTTGGGGCGTATAGTTTCCAAAATGGGGTCACTTGTGAGGGAGCTCCAATTTTTAGGCACACGGGGGCTCTCCAAACGTGACATGGTGTCCGCTAAAGAGTGGAGCCAATTTTTCATTCAAAAAGTCAAATGGCGCTCCTTCCCTTCCAAGCCCTGCCGTGCGCCCAAACAGTGGTTTACCCCCACATATGAGGTATTAGCGTACTCAGGACAAATTGGACAACAACTTTCGTGGTTCAGTTTCTCCTTTTACCATTGGCAAAATAAAAAAATAGTTGCTAAAAGATAATTTTTGTGACTAAAAAGTTAAATGTTCATTTTTTCCTTCCATGTTGCTTCTGCAGCTGTGAAGTACCTGAAGGGTTAATAAACTTCTTGAATGTGGTTTTGTGCACCTTGAGGGGTGCATTTTTTAGAATGGTGTCACTTTTGGGTATTTTCAGCCATATAGACCCCTCAAACTGACTTTAAATGTGAGGTGGTCCCTAAAAAAAATGGTTTTGTAAATTTCGTTGTAAAAATGAGAAATCGCTGGTCAAATTTTAACCCTTATAACTTCCTAGCAAAAAAAAATTCCAAAATGGTGCTGATGTAAAGTATACATGTGGGAAATGTTATTTATTAACTATTTTGTGTCACATAACTTTCTGGTTTAACAGAATAAAAATTCAAAATGTGAAAATTGCGAAATTTTCAAAATTTTCGCCAAATTTCCGCTTTTATCACAAATAAACACAGAATTTATTGACCTAATTTTACCACAAACATGAAGCCCAATATGTCACGAAAAAACAGTCTCAGAACCGCTAGGATCCATTGAAGCGTTCCTGAGTTATTACCTCATAAAGGGACACTGGTCAGAATTGCAAAAAACGGCAAGGTCTTTAAGGTCAAAATAGGCTGGGTCATGCAGGGGTTAAGGCCAATCTCTAAACCTTTTTGTACAAAAATCCTGAATTCTCGATATATTTGGTCTAAGCGGATCTGGTTGATCAGGTAGACCGAAGGATGACATTTTTTTCCAGATCTTATTGTAGATAGTGTTGGTTACTGGTGTTAGGGCTAGCAGAACGCACCAAATAATTAAATAGATATAATAAGGTGCGTTCGCAGCCCGGGGTCCACCGTGCAGAGATGGAACCTGCTGCTAAGTATTGATGGACTATATGGCAGTACAATGAGAATACACACATGGGTTAACTTCACCCTGTATGAAGAAAGCAATCTCTGTTAAGTCACAGGGTCGCGGTACCGCACAGAGAGCAAAAGCAAGAAACCACAGAACTCTATCCCAGGACACAGAATTAGAGTTAGTGTAGACCTCTTGCGATCGACACCACAATTGGGGTATCAGAGGTAACTAATATGCACAGCAGTGCATGCTGTGCCACACTAGCGGATGCCACTAACCACCCAGACTTGGGTAAGGTAAGCGCTCTAATAACGCACGGCGCTGCACTGGCGGTCACAGCAGTTAGACGCTGTTTCGTGTGTTAAAGTTGTGAATTCAGCCGGGTGCTAGATTGCAGCCATACACCTTACGCGAACAGTCATACACAAGGGATGGGTTTTTTAAGGAACGACTTGCACTCATCAACACACACACGATAACAATTGTATACCAGCGCATGGCCGTGCGGCCATGCAAACCTTTTATAGCTGCAGCAAGTACAAGACCTTCCGAGAAGGACAAATGGGAGTCTGCCACAGAGGAACACCTTTAGGACCTTCCTAGAGGACCAATGGGATTAGCTGCAGTATCTAAGCATGTGACCCCCGACCTCCAATGGGAGGTCATCCCGTGGGCATGCTCAGAAAGGGAAAATCTGGACTTAGTCCCAGAAAGACCTGCTCACTTCTTAACATTGCTGACTACAAGAACAGAGTCTGGAAGGGCAGTAGTAACCAGTCGTCCAGTATTAGCCTGAGCTAGACGCTGGGACCGACGTCTCCGCTGAGCAGACTCCACTGCGGCTGGAGAAGAACGGGAGACCGCAGCGGAGATGGCCTGAGATTCCCCATGTGCAGAGGCGGGAACTCGACACCTAACATCTGGCTTCCTGGATCTCTGCAGGGTAACTATTACTGGGTTTGACAACCCCTGGGCTTCAGTAACCATGCCGCTAAATTCCACCTCAGAGGATCTGAGTGGAGATTGGGCCCCTGGGAGAGGAGTTCCTCTTTTATTGGTAAAAGGGTTCGGACAGTTCTCCTGTAGTTGGATGATAAAGTTGAACCAACTCCTTTTGGGCGACAACGAGGCTACCAAGATAGTTGGGGTTCAGTCTTCTCAAATTTTTCGTAGAACTTTTGCCAGAATCGGAGGGAACGCATAGGCCAGGTGAAAATTCCAACTCTGGGCTAGGGCATCTACTCCCCTGGAATTGTCTCTGGGGTTTAAGGAGAAGAAGGTTTCAACCTTTGCTTTTTGGTGAGAAGCAAAAAGATCGATTTCCAGCAGTCCTCACCTGTCTACCAGTATTTTGAAGCTCTGATCATTTAGGCTCCATTTCCCCGGGTGGATGTCTTGATGACTTAGATAATCCGCCTGGATGTTGGAAGAGCCTTTTAGGTGGACTGTGGTTAGCGACAGTAGGTGTTTTTCGGCCCAACAGAATATTCGAGCAGAAACTCTTTAGGCTGTTGAACCTTGTAATGCCTTGGTGCTTGATATGAGCAACTGTGGTTATGTTGTTCGAATATATTTGGATGTGATGTCCAGCATTCTGGCGACTTGCTTCCAGAAGGGCTTCTTCCACAGCTTTCAGTTCTTTGAAATTTGACGACTCTCTGCATATTGCCTGGTCCCAGAGTCCTTGGAACGGAACATGGTTTACCATGGCTCCCCAGACTCTCTTGCTGGCATCTGACGTGATCATAGTCAGTGGGACCTGAGTCCAGCTTACGCCTTTGTGGAGATTTTTGGAATTTATCCACCATGCCAAGGAGGCTTTCACCTGACCTGGCGTGTATATCCTTCTGTTCAGAGTACCAGGATGACCCTTCCAGTTGTCTAAAATGTGATCTTGGAGGACTCTGGAGTGGGCTTGTGCCCATGCCACTGTCATAGCTGTTTTCATTCTGACCCAAATCTCAGCTGACAGATCACCAGTGAGACCAAATTGTGGAATTACGCCCGTCATTTTACAAGCGCGCTTGGAGACAAAGGACACCTCACACATATTTCTGTGAGCAAGTCACTTATCTGAAGTAATTGAGCAAGAAGCAATATTTTATACCATTTACAACAAATGCATTTCAATGTAAGTCATGTAGCCACCACCATCACCCAGGGTCATACTTTATTTACCATAACCCAGAACATGTTGTGACTGACTATTAAGAACATACATTGATAATTAGTATAGTCTCCTTGAAAGGAGACCATCAGACTACTGGGTCAACAGATTCTAGCAATTCTAACAATTAAAGGCAAAAGGCACTTAAAGGCAAACTATTAACCCTTCTATATCAATTTCCCCCTTTTGTAAATGGTATAACCTCTGCTACGGGGTCAGCTGATGTCCACAAAGGAGCTACTGTCTCATGGGTCTAGTACCCACAAGGGGTCTTCCTACCTGCTTCGCCCATCCACCCTCAGTGTGGACACTCACTTCCCCCGTCAGCAGTGGCTACACGGGGCCTATGATACACTACAGAAGGTTCAGCCTTAGATTTTTTTTCTACACCTACATTATTCCATAGCTTAGGCAATATATATATTAGCGCTTTTACAGCTACATAAAACAATAAGCAAAGCAACAAAATTTGCATACAAGTCTGTAAAATACCAAAAATAATTCATTCCGCTAGGCCGCTAAGCCAATTGGCTGGATTTAAAAAGGAGTCTCTATATTGTATTAGTCTCATTAAGAGCCTTAAGGAACCAAGAAAATCTGAGTCCAAGTCTCACTGTGCATGCAGTGGGGTGCTAATACCTTCCTTGGCTCCTGGGGTAAGGCTAAGTACAGCATAGTCCTTGCAGATACTGGGCTGTGTGCACAGATCCAACAGTCCAGCAGTTTTTGTCCTTCCACGTCTTTTATAAGAAAAGCAAGATGTTGAATAAGTTTGTTTATCCAGTGTCTCTGTAAAGGTACCGTCACACTTAGCGACGCTGCAGCGATACCGACAACGATCCGGATCGCTGCAGCGTCGCTGTTTGGTCGCTGGAGAGCTGTCACACAGACCGCTCTCCAGCGACCAACGATCCCGAGGTCCCCGGTAACCAGGGTAAACATCGGGTAACTAAGCGCAGGGCCGCGCTTAGTAACCCGATGTTTACCCTGGTTACCATCGTAAAAAAACAAACAGTACATACTTACATTCAGCTGTCTGTCCCTTGCCGTCTGTTTGCTGCACTGACTGCTGGCCGCAAAGTGAAAGCAGAGCACAGCCACAGCGGTGAGTCACCGCTGTGTGACTCACCGCTGTGCTGTGCTTTCACTTTCACTTTGCGGCCAGCAGTCAGTGCAGGAAATAGACGGCAAGGGACAGACAGCTGAATGTAAGTATGTACTGTTTGTTTTTTTACGATGGTAACCAGGGTAAACATCGGGTTACTAAGCGCGGCCCTGCGCTTAGTTACCCGATGTTTACCCTGGTTACCAGTGAAGACATCGCTGAATCGGTGTCACACACACCGATTCAGCGATGTCTGCGGGGAGTCCAGCGACGAAATAAAGTTCTGGACTTTCTTCCCCGACCAGCGACAGCACAGCAGGGGCCTGATCGCTGCTGCCTGTCACACTGGACGATATCGCTAGCGAGGACGCTGCAACGTCACGGATCGCTAGCGATATCGTCTAGTGTGACGGTACCTTAAGGTGAAAAAATCCTACCACTGCCAGCACGGTGATTAGGACAACAGCTGGTGAAAAGATCTTTTTCCAGTGACTGGCATGGATCCAGGTGGGCTTTCCCTCAAGTTTCCCTGAGGTGAATGTGGTCAGCTGGACTTTAGAATGGGCCGTCAAACCGTGGGTCTAGGCTCCTTCTCACGTGTCTGTGTATGACCACCCAATCACCTGGATTCAGCTGATGTACGTCTGCACTGGCATTAGGATCTGGAATGGATGAAAACACGTTTATGCACCACATTAAGTCTTTTCTGCAAGGCCTAGACATGGGCTGTCATAGCACCGTGTTGCCTTTGTAGCACCTGTGGGAAGTACAGACCAGCCTTTGGCAAACTACTAAACAGGACTTCAAAAGGACACAAGCCTGTCTTTCTATTTGGAGTGTGTCTGACTGACAAGAGTGCAAGAGACAAGCACTCTACCCCGCTTTTTCCTGTGTCTGCTGTGGCCTTTGATTTTTCAGCTTAAGTGTCCCGTTTGGTCTCTCCACTTTCCCACTACTTTGTCTACAGTCGCTTTAGCATTTGCACATTTTACCAGATAGGCTTTCAGCAAACCAGAGAAGAGATCTACACATACTAGGATATTTTTCACACACTCCTACCTTGGGTAGCTGTATGTAGCCAGTCTGCAGTCTCTGAAATGGGTAGAGAGGCCTGGGTGTCGCTTTCTTAGGGATTTTTACTGTTTTACCTGGGTTGTGCTGTGCACAGATGAGGCATGACTGTACGAGCTTTGCGGCTGCGTAACTGAAACCAGGAGCGATCCAGAAGGCATCTTGTGTTGCTTGCGCCATGATTGAGAGCAGGGATCTTGGTATATACGATTTATCCTTATTCTCCCATACTCTTTCTGAGTTCAGCTCAGCTCCCATTCTCCCAGTGTTCCTTCTCTGTTTGGGCAGCTGGAGGGATTTCAGGACATCAAGGCTCAGTGTGGCTGGAATACGCTGACTTCCCGCCACCGTCCACTGCTCCCTAGGCCGCCTTGCTGCTATTTTAGCAGCCTCGTCCGCCCTTCTGTTGCCCTCTACCTCCACAGAGTCACCGTACGTGTGTGCTTTTACCTTGACGATGCCAACCTGGACTGGTAACATCAATGCCTCTACTACTTGTTTCACCAGCTCTGCATTTTTAATGGGCTTACTGGTTGATGTAAGAAACGTTCTGCTTCTCCAGATAGGGCAATAATCATGGGATATTCCCCATGCACAATTCGAATCTGTGTAACTGTTAGCGACTTTACCTACAGCAGCTCTACACGCCTCAGTGAGTGCCTTCAACTCTGCCTCCTGCACCGACATGTGAGGAGCGAGTGGTTCAGCTTGGATTACCTCATGTGAGGATACTACTGCATATCCAATGTAGAGTCACCCATCCTGGTGGTAGCTGGAGCCATCTACAAAAATAAAAACCTCAAAATATGCATTAGGAACAGGTTTTTTTTTCCATGAACATATGTAAAACACTGTCTCTTGACTCATCAGTTCCTATGCAGTCATGTTCGTGCATCATGTCAATGTACCAGAGTACTCTTTTTTTTTTTCTCTCTTTTTCCAACGCTGTCACCAATTCCCCCTTTTCTGAATCCACAGGCAGATGAGTGGCTGGATTCAGAACATTATGTCTTTTGAGGTTGACGTATTCAGGAATTAGTATTAGAGCACATTCAAGTCTGATCTGTCTATCCATTGACAGATGTTTTGGTTGAACTTGTACGAGTATGGCATTAATGTCATGTGGGGAACAAATTGTCAAAAAGAAAAAGTCAGTGTGAGCTGACATGCCTAGCAGTAATACAGCTGCTCTTACAGCACGGACACACGTAGAAGACCCTCTAATCACGGGGTCTAATTGTGCTAAGTAGTAAGCTATCAGTCTCTGTTTCTCTCCATGTTGTTGTGTCAGTACTGCGGTAGCATGTCCACCCTGCTCTGTGTAAAATAAGAAAAATGGCTGATCATAGTTTGTAATGTCTGACATAATGAGCAGCTTGAGAGAGTGGAAGGAGTCAATTGCTTCTTGAATGAGATTGTAGGGGTCTGATGGCAAACAGTCAGGGTATGTGTCCACGTTCAGGATTGCATCAGGATTGGGTCAGGATTTTTCATCAGTATTCGTAAGCCAAAACCAGGAGTGGGTGATAAATGCTGAAGTGGTGCATGTGTTTCTATTATACTTTTCCTCTAATTGTTCCACTCCTGGTTTTGGCTTACAAATACTGATGAAAAATCCTGACCAAATCCTGATGCAATCCTGAACGTGGACACATACCCTCATAGAGTGGGTGCATCATTTGTGAAGCATACCTTATCCGAGGCCTACAGTAGGTCACCAAACCTAGAAAAGTGCGTAGATGCTGATGTGACCTGGGTAAAGGGAGATTTGTATTGCCTGTTTTCTGTCTTCAGTCAGGTGTCTTGTACCTTCAGCAATACAATGTCCTATAAATGTCACCTTTTGTTTGCAATCACGTGAGACTCTGCAACCCTTTTCTGCCAAAAAAACACAGCAAGGAAACTGTAGCTTCCTTGCAGGACGTCTGGTCCGGGCAGCAGAGCAAGAGGTCATCCACGTACTGTAATAGTACAATCTGTGGATGAGGTGAAGAATGCATTTGCCAAATCAGTGACTGTGAAACATTTTGACGTGGCGGGGATCTGTGACCGTACGGTGTGTGTATTAGGGACAGTTGAGGTCACACTCACTGTAACATCATTAATAGCCCGTTAGTCATGAACTATTCTGTAAGTGTCAGGGGAAACCTTGGGTCATTTTTTTCTTAATGGGACACAAAGGGGTGTTGCAGGGGGAAGATCTCTGCACTAGAACCCCTGCCTTAACATACTCTTTAATATCCCTGCTCAAGGGCCATTGATTTGACTAGACTTAAGGGGTATTGCCTTAACCATAGTGGAGTGGTTCCTTCTCTTGATTTATCATGACAGGGGGAATGGGCAGCCGACCCACATTAGATTTTCCCCTTGCCCAAACGGTGTCTTGTACCTGACTCTTTTCCCTGCCCTCAGACATTCTGGTGTCAGGTGTTACTTTCACTACTCGTGCCATATACTGTTGTGAATTCTGCTTTTGGGCTCCCTCTGGTGGTTGTAGGTGGTAATGCAGTTGTCCCAGGGCTGCAGTCATGGTCAGGTGTTTCTGCTGAATGCAATTCTGACTGGGGTATTTAGGTTTGCAGGATTCATTAGTCCTTTCCAGTTGTCTATGGTTCTTGGGAGGTGTTGGACCTCTGTCTGTTTTTTCCTGCTTAGCTGCCAATTCAGCAAAGATAAGTGTCTGTTTTTTTCTCTATGGCACACATGCTGTGTGCTGGATTTTTGATTGTATTTCTGCTCTATGTGTAGGATTCTCTGGAGTTGCAGATATACGTTCCACGTCTTTAGCTAGATGGAGGAAGTTTTTGAATAATCTGCTGTGGATATTTTTGGAAGGGTTTTAATACTGACCACACAGAACTCTGTCCTATCCTTTCCTATTTTAGCTACAGTGGCCTCTTTTGCTAAATCCTGTTTTCTGCCTACGTGTGTCTTTCCTCTCCTACTCACAGTCAATATTCGTGGGGGGCTGCATATCCTTTGGGGTTCTGCTCTGAGGCAAGATAGTATTCCTATTTCCATCTATAGGGGTATTTAGTTCTCCGGCTGTGACGAGGTGTCTAGGGTTTCTTAGGCACACCCCACGGCTACTTCTAGTTGCGGAGTCAGATCAGGATTTGCGGTCAGTACAGTTACCACCTACTCCAGTGAAAGTTATTCATGCGGCTCCAAGGTCACCGGATCATAACAGTACAACTGGCCAATAACTTTAACTCATTAAATGCATCTCAGAAGAAGGGAGGAAAGATCTTGAGCCATTTCTTTTTCTTCAGTCTGTTTTGTCTTATCCTCCCTCTTTATCTCTGGGTGGCTGAAGAGCTTTGTGCTAGCATGAGTGTTCAGGAATTGGCTTCTCGTGTTGACCAGCTTGCTGCTAGAGTACAGGGTATTTCTGATTACATTGTTCAGACTCCTGCTTTAGAACCGAAGATACCTACTCCTGATTTGTTTTTTGGTGACAGGTCCAAATTTTTGAGTTTTAAAAACAACTGTAAACTGTTTTTTGCATTGAAACCTCGATCCTCCGGTGATTCCATTCAACAAGGTAAGATCATCATTTCCCTGCTGCGTGGTGATCCACAGGATTGGGCATTTTCCCTGGAATCTGGGGATCCTGCTTTGCTTAATGTAGACTCCTTCTTTCAGGCATTAGGATTACTGTATGATGAACCTAATTCAGTGGATCAAGCTGAGAAGACCTTGTTGGCCCTGTCTCAGGGTCAAGAGGCGGCAGAATTGTATTGTCAGAAATTCAGAAAATGGTCTGTATTGACTAAATGGAATAATGATGCTTTGGCGGCAATTTTCAGAAAGGGTCTTTCTGAATCCGTTAAAGATGTTATGGTGGGGTTTCCCACACCCTGCAATCTGAGTGATTCTATGTCTCTGGCCATTCAGATTGATCGGCGCTTGCGGGAGCGCAGAACAGCGCGCGCTATGGCGTTATCCTCAGAGCAAATTCCTGAGCCAATGCAGTGTGATAGGATTCTGTCTAGAATGGAACGACAAGGTTTCAGACGTCAGAATAGGTTGTGTTATTATTGTGGCGACGCTTCCCATGTCATTTCTGTCTGCCCTAAGCGGACCAAGAGGATCGCCAGTTCATTTACCATCAGTACTGTACAACCTAAATTTCTGTTATCTGTGTCCTTGATCTGTTCATTGTCATCATTTTCTGTCATGGCGTTTGTGGATTCAGGCGCCGCCTTGAACTTAATGGACTTTGAGTTTGCCAGGCGTTGTGGTTTTCCCTTGCAGCCTTTGCAGAACCCTATTCCTTCAAGGAGCATTGATGATACAACTTGGCTAAAAATAAGGCCCAGTTTTGGACACAGGTGACCATGCGCATGGCGCCAGCCCATTAGGAAGATTGTCGATTTCTGGTGTTGCATAATTTGCATGATGCTATCGTGCTGGGTTTTCCATGGTTGCAAGTACATAATCCTGTTTTGGATTGGAAGTCCATGTCTGCGACTAGTTGGGGTTGTCAGGGGGTTCATAATGATGTTCCTCTGATGGCTATCGCCCCTTGACAAATTCCTGATTGTATATTTGGACAATATTTTGATTTTTTCCGATGATTGGGAGTCTCATGTGCAGCAGGTCAGGATGGTATTTCAGATCCTTCGTGATAATGCCTTGTATGTGAAAGGGTCTAAGTGTCTTTTTAGGGTGCAGAAGGTTTCCTTTTTGGGCTTTATTTTTTCTCCCTCGTCTATAGAGATGGATCCGGTTAAGGTTCAGGCCATTCATGATTGGATTCAGCCCACATCCGTGAAGAGCCTTCAGAAATTTTTGGGTTTTGCTAATTTTTATCGCTGTTTCATTGCTAATTTTTCCAGCGTGGTTAAACCCTTGACTGATTTGACGAAGAAGGGCGCTGATGTGGCGAATTGGTCCCCTGCGGCTGTCTCCGCCTTTCAGGAACTTAAGCATCATTTCACTTCTGCTCCTGTGTTGCGTCAACCGGATGTTTCTCTTCCATTTCAGGTTGAGGTTGACGCTTCTGAGATTGGAGCAGGGGCTGTTTTGTCTCAGAGGGATCCTGTTGGTTCCTTAATGAAACCGTGTGCCTTCTTTTCCCGTAAGTTTTCGCCTGCTGAACGCAATAATGTTGTCGGCAATGGGGAGTTGTTGGCTATGAAGTGGGCATTTGAGGAGTGGTGACATTGGCTTGAGGGAGCTAAGCACCGTATTGTGGTCTTGACCGATCATAAGAATCTGATTTACCTCGAGTCTGCCAAACGGTTGACTCCTAGACAGGCTCGATGGTCCTTGTTTTTTTCTCGTTTTGATTTCGTGGTCTCGTACCTTCCGGGTTCTAAGAATATTAAGGCTGATGCCCTCTCTAGGAGTTTTTTGCCTGATTCTCCTGAGGTCTTGGAACCAGTCGGTATTTTGAAGGAAGGGGTGGTCCTTTCTGCCGTTTCTCCTGATTTACGACGGGTTCTTCAGAAATTTCAGGCTGACAAACCTGATCGTTGCCCTGTGGGGAAGCTGTTTGTTCCTGACAGATGGACTAGTAGAGTGATTTTTGAGGTTCACTGTTCTGTGTTGGCTGGTCATCCTGGCATTTTTGGTACCAGAGACTTGGTTGGTAGGTCCTTTTCGTGGCCTTCTTTGTCGCGTGATGTGCGGTCTTTTGTGCAGTCCTGTGGGACTTGTGCCTGGGCCAAGCCTCGTTGTTCCCATGCTAGTGGGTTGCTTTTGCCGTTGCCGGTCCCTGAGAGGCCCTGGACGTATATTTCTATGGAATTTATTTCCGATCTTCCTGTTTCCCAGAGGATGTCGGTTATCTGGGTTGTTTGTGACCGATTCTCTAAGATGGTTCATTTGATGCCTTTGCCTAAATTGCCTTTTGTGCTAGGCTGGGCATTGATTTGTCTTTTTCTTCTGCATTTCATCCTCAGACAAATGGCCAGACCGAGCATACTAATCAGACTTTGGAGACTTATTTGAGATGCTTTGTGTCTGCTGATCAAGATGATTGGGTGGCTTTTTTGCCATTGGCCGAGTTTGCCCTTAATAATCGGGCTAGTTCGGCTACTTTGGTTTCGCCTTTTTTTTGTAATTTTGTTTTTTATCCTCGTTTTTCTTCTGGGCAGGTTGAGTCTTCTGACTTTCCTGGTGTGGATTCTGTGGTTGACAGGTTGCAGCAGATTTGGGCTCAGGTGGTGGACAATTTGGTGTTGTTTCAGGAGGAGGCTCAACGTTTTGCTAACCGACGTCGCTGTGTTGGTTCCCGGCTTCGGGTTGGGGATCTTCCCGTCATGTTCCTATGAAGGTTTCTTCTCCTAAGTTTAAGCCTCGGTTTATTGGTCCTTATAGGATTTCTGAGATTATTAATCCGGTGTCTTTTCGTCTGGCGCTTCCGGCCTCTTTTGCTATCCATAATGTCTTCCATAGATCTTTGCTGCGGAAATATGTGGAGCCCGTTGTTCCCTCTGTTGATCCTCCGGCCCCTGTGTTGGTCAATGGGGAGTTGGAATATGTGGTTGAGAAGATTTTGGATTCTAGTTTTTCGAGGCGGAAGCTTCAGTACCTTGTCAAATGGAAGGGTTATGGCCAGGAGGATAATTCTTGGGTTTCGGCCTCTGATGTCCATGCCGCTGATTTGGTTTGTGCCTTTCATCTTGCTTGTCTTGACCGGCCTGTGGGCTCTGGTGAGGGTTCGGTGACCCCTCCTCAAGGGGGGGGTACTGTTGTGAATTCTGCTCTTGGGTTCCCTCCGGTGGTTGTTGATGGTAATGCGGTTGTTCCTGAGCAGCAGTCTTGGACAGGTGTTTCTGCTAATTGCAGCTAGGACTGGGGTATTTAGCTGTGCAGGACTCATTAGTCCTTGCCAGTAGTCAATGTTTCTTTGGAAGTGTTGGTCCTCTGCCTGGCCCCTCCTGCTTGCTGCCAATTCAGCTAAGATAAGTGTTTTCTTCATTTTTTTAGCAGTGTGGCTGTGTGTTTATTTTCTGTGCTTATCTTATTTCTATTTTGCTCCTGCTAGACCGTGCTTGATGTTTTTCTCAGTCTAGTTGGACTCGCTGGAGTTGCAGATATACTCTCCACATCTTTAGTTAGGTGGTGGAGTTTTAGTATTTTTCTGCTGTGGATATTTTGTAGTGTTTTATGCTGACCGCATAGTATCCTGTACTATCCTTTCCTATCTAGGTAGAAGTGGCCTCCTTTGCTTATCCCTGTTTTCTGTCTGCGTGTGTCTTTTCCTACCCTACTCACAGTCATTATTTGTGGGGGGTTACCTATCCTTTGGGGGTCTACTCTGAGTCAAGAGAGTTTTCCTATTTCCATCTTTAGGGATATTTAGTCCTTAGGCTGTGTCGAGGTGTCTAGGTCTGGTAAGGCACACCCCACGGCTACTTCTAGTTGCAATGATAGGATCAGGGTTTGCGGTCAGTAAAGTTACCACTGCTCCAGCGAAGGTCATTTCATGCTGCTCCAAGGCCGCCTGATCATAACAGATTGGAAGTCTATGTCTGTGACTAGTTGGGGTTGTCAGGGGGTTCATAATGATGTTCCTTTGATGTCAATCTCCTCTTCTTCCTCTTCTGAAATTCCAGCGTTTTTGTCTGATTTTCAGGATGTATTCGATGAGCCCAAGTCCAGTTTCCTTCCACCGCACAGGGACTGTGATTGTGCTATTGACTTGATTCCAGGCTGTAAGTTTCCTAAGGGTCGACTTTTCAACCTGTCTGTGCCTGAACATACCGCCATGCGGAGCTATATTAAGGAGTCTTTGGAGAAAGGGCATGTTCG
This sequence comes from Ranitomeya imitator, assembly GCF_032444005.1. Lineage (NCBI taxonomy): Eukaryota > Metazoa > Chordata > Amphibia > Anura > Dendrobatidae > Ranitomeya > Ranitomeya imitator. Next base: position 681,210,788 of record NC_091283.1, on the reverse strand, counting down.
GCCATCTTCTTCACCGTTGGGAGCGGGATTCTTTTTTGTTGCTAAAAAAGATGGCTCCTTGAGACCCTGTATTGATTATCGCCTCTTGAATAAGATCACGGTCAAGTTTCAATACCCTTTACCTTTGCTTACCGATTTATTTGCTAGGATTAAGGGAGCTAGTTGGTTTACGAAGATTGACCTTCGGGGGGCATATAATCTTTTTCGTATTAAGCAGGGTGATAAATGGAAAACTGCGTTTAACACGCCCGAAGGCTATTTTGAATACCTTGTGATGCCATTCGGGCTCACTAATGCTCCATTTGTTTTTCAGTCCTTCATGCATGATATCTCCCGGACTTATATTGATAAGTTCTTGATTGTATATTTGGACGATATTTTGATTTTTTCCGATGATTGGGAGTCTCATGTGGAACAGGTCAGGATGGTATTTCAGATCCTTCGTGACAATGCCCTGTTTGAGAAAGGGTCTAAGTGTCTCTTTGGGGTGCAGAAAGTTTATTTTTTGGGCTTCATTTTTTCTCCCTCGTCTATAGAGATGGATCCGGTTAAGGTTCAGGCCATTCATGATTGGATTCAGCCCACATCCGTGAAGAGCCTTCAGAAATATTTTGGGTTTTGCAAATTTTTATCGCTGTTTCATTGCTAATTTTTCCAGCATGGTTAAACCCTTGACCGATTTGACGAAGAAAGGCGCTGATGTGGCGAATTGGTCCTCTGCGGCTGTCTCTGCCTTTCAGGAGCTTAAACGTCATTTTACTTCTGCTCCGGTGTTGCGCCAACCGGATGTTTCCCTTCCGTTTCAGGTTGAGGTGACGCTTCTGAGATTGGGGCAGGGGCCGTTTTGTCCCAGAGGGATCCTGTTGGTTCCTTAATAAAACCGTGTGCCTTCTTTTCCCGTAAGTTTTCGCCTGCTGAACGCAATTATGATGTTGGCAATCGGGAGTTGTTGGCTATGAAGTGGGCGTTTGAGGAGTGGCGACATTGGCTCGAGGGAGCTAAGCATCGTATTGTGGTCTTGACCGATCATAAGAATTTGATTTACCTCGAGTCTGCCAAACGGCTTAATCCTAGACAGGCTCGATGGTCCTTGTTTTTTTCCCGTTTTGATTTCGTGGTCTCGTACCTTCCAGGTTCTAAGAACATTAATGCTGATGCCCTCTCTAGGAGTTTTTTGCCTTATTCTCCTGATGTCTTGGAACCGGTCTGTATTCTGAAAGGAGGGGTGGTCTTTTCTGCCATTTCCCCTGATTTACGATGGGTTCTTCAGGAATTTCAGGCTGACAGACCTGACCGCTGTCCTGTGGGGAAACTGTTTGTTCCTGACAGATGGACTAGTAGAGTGATTTCTGAGGTTCACTGTTCCATGTTGGCTGGTCATCCTGGCATTTTTGGTACCAGAGACTTGGTTGGTAGGTCCTTTTGGTGGCCTTCTTTGTCGCGTGATGTGCGTTCTTTTGTGCAGTCCTGTGGGACTTGTGCGCGGGCCAAGCCTTGTTGTTCCCATGCTAGTGGGTTGCTTTTGCCATTGCCGATCCCTGAGAGGCCCTGGACGCATATTTCTATGGATTTTATTTCGGATCTTCCGGTTTCCCAGAGGATGTCGGTTATCTGGGTTGTTTGTGACCGATTCTCTAAGATGGTTCATTTGGTGCCTTTGCCTAAATTGTCTTCTTCTTATGATTTGATTCCATTTTTTTTTCAGCATGTGGTCCGTTTGCATGGTATTCCTGAGAATATTGTGTCCGACAGAGGTTCCCAGTTTGTTTCTAGGTTTTGGCGGGCCTTTTGTGCTAGGCAGGGCATTGATTTGTCTTTTTCTTCTGCATTTCATCCTCAGACAAATGGCCAGACCGAGCATACTAATCAGACTTTGGAGACTTATTTGAGATGCTTTGTGTCTGCTGATCAGGATGATTGGGTGGCTTTCTTGCCATTGGCCGAGTTTGCCCTTAATAATAGGGCTAGTTCGGCTACTTTGGTTTTGCCTTTCTTTTGTAATTTTGGTTTTCATCCTCGTTTTTCTTCTGGGCAGGTTGAGCCTTCTGACTGTCCTGGTGTGGATTCTGTGGTTGACAGGTTGCAGCAGATTTGGGCTCATGTGGTAGACAATTTGGTGTTGTCTCAGGAGGAGGCTCAACGTTTCGGTGACCCCTCCTCAAGGGGGGGGTACTGTTGTGAATTCTGCTTTTGGGCTCCCTCCGGTGGTTGTAGGTGGTAATGCAGTTGTCCCAGGGCTGCAGTCATGGTCAGGTGTTTCTGCTGATTGCAATTCTTACTGGGGTATTTAGGTTTGCAGGATTCATTAGTCCTTGCCAGTTGTCTATGGTTCTTGGGAGGTGTTGGACCTCTGTCTGGTTTTTCCTGCTTAGCTGCCAATTCAGCAAAGATAAGTGTCTGTTTTTTTTTCTATGGCACACATGCTGTGTGCTGGATTTTTGATTGTATTTCTGCTCTGTGTGTAGGATTCTCTGGAGTTGCAGATATACGTTCCACGTCTTTAGTTAGATGGAGGAAGTTTTTGTATAATCTGCTGTGGATATTTTTGGAAGGGTTTTAATACTGACCGCACAGAACTCTGTCCTATCCTTTCCTATTTTAGGTAGAGTGGCCTCTTTTGCTAAATCCTGTTTTCTGCCTACGTGTGTCTTTCCTCTCCGACTCACAGTCAATATTCGTTGGGGGCTGCCTATCCTTTTGGGTTCTGCTCTGAGGCATGATAGTATTCCTATTTCCATCTATAGGGGTATTTAGTTCTGCGGCTGTGACGAGGTGTCTAGGGTTTGTTAGGCACACCCCACGGCTACTTCTAGTTGCGGTGTCAGATCAGGATTTGTGGTCAGTACAGTTACCACCTACTCCAGTGAAAGTTATTCATGCGGCTCCAAGGTCACTGGATAATAACAATATACACCATTTCTGCAATATTAAAAAAGTGTTTATATAAGTCACACATTAATGTCCAAATATTTATAGCCGTATTTGATTGGGTAGAGCACCCCTTAAAAAAACTAAATTTGATTCACAAAATGAAAATTATATATATGATTACGAAAGATACTGAGTCATAAAACGGGGGAGCACAATGCCATAGGCCACAGCAAAGCACAAGCTTATTCTAAGAAGGTGTCAGCCCTATATAAATCCATAACTAACAGTTCCAAATACAAAAAGAAGGGATTTGAAAAATACCAAATATCAATACCAGTTGCTTGCGATAAGGTATGAGAAGTGGAAAAGGCAAATAAACAGTGACTATGGTTTGAGCCAATATAATGAATGGCTAAAAAACTACTTATCATATGAAGACAACCTAGAAATACATGGTAACTATACCATCTTGTGTAAGGAAAACTACTAAACTGGCAAATGAATGGAATTAAGTGTAACTATAATAGGGCATGATTTACCTGTGGTATAATGTGCACGTGGAAGACCCTGGCGTCCCTCTGCCCCAAGTGTTTATATGAAAGGGGACTTGTGACTGTAATAACCTCAGGAGAGTACTGTATAGTGATCTAGACAGCACTCAACTCTGCTCCCAGCAAATTCATAGGGGTATTGTCACTAATAGGGTTGAGCGAAACGGATCGTTCATTTTCAAAAGTCGCCGACTTTTGGCACAGTCAGGTTTCATGAAACCCGACCCGATCCCTGTGTGGGCTCGGCCATGCGGTACGCGACTTTCGCGCCAAAGTTGCGTTTCAATGACGTGAAAAGCGCCATTTCTCAGCCAATGAAGGTGGACGCAGAGTGTGGGCAGCGTGATGACATAGGTCCTGGTCCCCACCATCTTAGAGAAGGGCATTGCAGTGATTGGCTTGCTGTCTGCGGCGTCACAGGGGCTGTAAAGGGGCGTTCCCACCGACCGCCATGTTACTGATGCTGATCTGAGCATAGGGAGAGGTTGCTGCCGCTTCGTCAGAAGCAGGGATAGCGTTAGGCAGGGTCCATTAACCCCCAAACCGCTTGTGCTGTAGCGATTTCCACTGTCCAACACCACCTTTTGTTTGCAGGGACAGTGGAAGCTACATTTTTTTTCCTCAGCGCTGTAGCTCATTGGGCTGCCCTAGAAGGCTCCCTGATAGCTGCATTGCTGTGTGTACGCCACTGTGCAAACCAACTGCTTTTTTCAAAGCACAAATCCTGTTGTTCCTTCCTTTCTGCACAGCTATCTTGTTTGTTTGTCCACACTTTTGATTTAATTTGTGCAGCAGTCCTTTCCTTGTTATTGCTGCCTGCCATACCTTGCTGAGATTACTGCAGGGAGATAGTAATTGTAGGACAGTCCCTGTTTTTGTTTTTTTTCTTTTAATTCTCCCTGAAAAAAAATAAATAGTGGGAGATTAATCTTGGCATTTGTGCTTGAGTGCCAGTCCTGTGTGTGCCATCTCTCTCCAATTTTGGGGCACAGAATGCCTAGTGTGTAATACTGGCCCTGATTTCTTGGCAATTCTCCCTAACAAAAAAAAGTAGTGGGAGATTAAGATTGGCATTTCTGCTAGAGTGCCAGTCCTGTGTGTGCCATCTCTCTCCAATTTTGGGGCACAGAAAGCCTAGTGTGTAATACTGGCCCTGATTTCTTGACAATTCTCCCTAACAAAAAAAAGTAGTGGGAGATTAAGATTGGCATTTCTGCTAGAGTGTCAGTCCTGTGTGCCATCTCTCTCCAATTTTGGGGCACAGAAAGCCTAGTGTGTAATACTGGCCCTGATTTCTTGGCAATTCTCCCTAACAAAAAAAAGTAGTGGGAGATTAAGATTGGCATTTCTGCTAGAGTGCCAGTCCTGTGTGTGCCATCTCTCTCCAATTTTGGGGCACAGAAAGCCTAGTGTGTAATACTGGCCCTGATTTCTTGGCAATTCTCCCTAACAAAAAAAAGTAGTGGGAGATTAAGATTGGCATTTCTGCTAGAGTGCCAGTCCTGTGTGTGCCATCTCTCTCCAATTTTGGTGCACAGAAAGCCTAGTGTGTAATACTGGCCCTGATTTCTTGGCAATTCTCCCTAACAAAAAAAAGTAGTGGGAGATTAAGATTGGCATTTCTGCTAGAGTGCCAGTCCTGTGTGTGCCATCTCTCTCCAATTTTGGTGCACAGAAAGCCTAGTGTGTACTTCTGGCCCTGATTTCTTGGCAATTCTCCCTAACAAAAAAAAAGTAGTGGGAGATTAAGATTGGCAATTCTGCTAGAGTGCCAGTCCTGTGTGTGCCATCTCTCTCCAATTTTGGTGCACAGAAAGCCTAGTGTGTAATACTGGCCCTGATTTCTTGGCAATTCTCCCTAACAAAAAAAAGTAGTGGGAGATTAAGATTGGCATTTCTGCTAGAGTGCCAGTCCTGTGTGTGCCATCTCTCTCCAATTTTGGGGCACAGAAAGCCTAGTGTGTAATACTGGCCCTGATTTCTTGACAATTCTCCCAGAAACAAAAAAAAAGTGGGAGATTAAGATTGGCATTTGTGCTTGAGTGACAGTCCTGCATGTGTGGCATCTCTCTCAAATTGCGGGCTACAGAAAGCCTAGTGTCTGCAATACTGTGTTTTTTTTTTGTTTTTAATTCTCCCTTTAAAAAAAAAAATGGGAGATTAATATTGGCATTTGTGCTCGAGTGCCAGTCGTGTGTGCCATCTCTCTCAAATTGTGGGCCACAGAAAGCCTAGTGTCTGTTTTTTTTTTTTTTTTTTTTGGGGGGGGGGTTTAAATTCTACCTGAAAAAAAATAAATAGTGGGAGATTAATATTGGCATTTGTGCTTGAGTGCCAGTCGTGTGTGCCATCTCTCTCAAATTGTGGGCCACAGAAAGCTTAGTGTCTGTTTTTTTGTTTTTTGGTTTTTAAATTCTCCCTGAAAAAAAATAAATAGTGTGAGATTAATATTGGCATTTGTGCTTCTGTGCCAGTCGTGTGTGCCATCTCTCTCAAATTGTGGGCCACAGAAAGCCTAGTGTCTGGTTGTTGTTTTTTTTTGGGGGGGGGTTGAAAAATTCTACCTGAAAAAAAATAAATAGTGGGAGATTAATATTGGCATTTGTGCTTGAGTGCCAGTCGTGTGTGCCATCTCTCTCAAATTGTGGGCCACAGAAAGCCTAGTGTCTGTTTTTTTTTTTTTAAATTCTCCCTGAAAAAAAATATTGTGGGAGATTAATATTGGCATTTGTGCTTCTGTGCCAGTCGTGTGTGCCATCTCTCTCAAATTGTGGGCCACAGAAAGCCTAGTGTCTGTTTTTTTTTTTTTGGGGGGGGGGTTAAATTCTCCCTGAAAACAAAACAAATAAATAGTGGGAGATTAACCCCTTAGTGACAGAGCCAATTTGGTACTTAACCCCTTTACCCCCAAGGGTGGTTTGCACGTTAATGACCGGGCCAATTTTTACAATTCTGACCACTGTCCCTTTATGAGGTTATAACTCTGGAACGCTTCAATGGATCCTGGTGATTCTGACATTGTTTTCTCGTGACACATTGTACTTCATGACAATGGTAAAAATTATTTGATAGTACCTGCGTTTATTTGTGAAAAAAACGGAAATTTGGCGAAAATTATGAAAATTTCGCAATTTTCCAACTTTGAATTTTTATGCAATTAAATCACAGAGATATGTCACACAAAATACTTAATAAGTAACATTTCCCACATGTCTACTTTACATCAGCACAATTTTGGAAACAAAATTTTTTTTTGTTAGGGAGTTATAAGGGTTAAAAGTTGACCAGCAATTTCTCATTTCTACAACACCATTTTATTTTAGGGACCACATCTCATTTGAAGTCATTTTGAGGGGTCTATATGATAGAAAATACCCAAGTGTGACACCATTCTAAAAACTACACCCCTCAAGGTGCTCAAAACCATATTCAAGAAGTTTATTAACCCTTCTGGTGCTTCACAGGAATTTTTTGAATGTTTAAATAAAAATGAACATTTAACTTTTTTTCACAAAAAATTTAATTCAGCTCCAATTTGTTTTATTTTACCAAGGGTAACAGGAGAAAATGGACCCCAACCATTGTTGTACAATTTGTCCTGAGTATGCCAATACCCCACATGTGGGGGTAAACCACTGTTTGGGCGCATGGCAGAGCTCGGAAGCGAAGGAGTGCCATTTGACTTTTCAATGCAAAATTGACTGGAATTGAGATGGGACGCCATGTTTCGTTTGGAGAGACCCTGATGTGGCTAAACATTGAAACCCCCCACAAGTGACACCATTTTGGAAAGTAGACCCCCTAAGGAACTTATCTAGAGGTGTGGTGAGCACTTTGACCCAACAAGTGCTTCACAGAAGTTTATAATGTAGAACCGTAAAAATAAAAAATCATATTTTTTCACAAAAATTATCTTTTTGCCCCCAATTTTTTATTTTCCCAAGGGTAAGAGAAGAAATTGGACCCCAAAAGTTGTTGTACAATTTGTCCTGAGTACGCTGATACCCCATATGTGGGGGTAAACCACTGTTTGGGTGGATGGGAGAGCTCGGAAGGGAAGGAGCGCCGTTTGACTTTTCAAAGCAAAATTGACAGGAATTGAGATGGGACGCCATGTTGCGTTTGAAGAGCCACTGATGTGCCTAAACATTGAAACCCCCCACAAATGACACCATTTTGGAAAGTAGACCCCCTAAGGAACTTATCTAGAAGTGTGGTGAGCACTTTGACCCACCAAGTGCTTCACAGAAGTTTATAATGCAGAGCCGTAAAAATAAAACAAAATTTTTTTCACACAAAAATTATTTTTTTAGCCCCCAGTTTTGTATTTTCCTGAGGGTAACAGGAGAAATTGGACCCCAAAATTTGTTGCCCAATTTGTCCTGAGTGCGATGATACACCATATGTGGGGGGAATCACTGTTTGGGCACATGGGAGGGCTCAGAAGGGAAGGAGTGCCATTTGAATGCAGACTTAGATGGAATGGTCTGCAGGTGTCACATTGCGTTTGCAGAGCCCCTAATGTACCTAAACAGTAGAAACCCCCCACAAGTGACACCATTTTGGAAAGTAGACCCCCTTAGGAACTTATCTAGATGTGTGCTGAGCGCTTTGACCCACCAAGGGCTTCACAGAAGTTTATAATGGAGAGCCGTAAAAATAAAACAAAAATTTTTTCCCACAAAAATTATTTTTTAGCCCCCAGTTTTGTATTTTCCCGAGGGTAACAGGAGAAATTCGACCCCACAATTTGTTGTCCAATTTGTCCTGAGTGCGCTGATACCCCATATGTGGGGGGGAACCACTGTTTGGGCGCATGGGAGGGCTCGGAAGGGAAGGAGCTCCATTTGGAATGAGGACTTAGATGGAATGGTCTGCAGATGTCACATTGCATTTGCAGAGCCCCTAATGTACCTAAACAGTAGAAACCTCCCACAAGTGACACCATTTTGGAAACTAGACCCCCTAAGGAACTCATCTAGATGTGTTGTGATAGCTTTGAACCCCCAAGTGTTTCACTACAGTTTATAACGCAGAGCCGTGAAAATAAAAAATCTTTTTTTTTCCCACAAAAAATATGTTTTAGCCCCGAGTTTTGTATTTTCCCAAGGGTAGCAGGAGAAATTGGACCCCAAAAGTTGTTGTCCTATTTGTCCTGAGTACGCTGATACCCCATATGTTGGGGTAAACCCCTGTTTGGGCACACGGGAGAGCTCGGAAGGGAAGAAGCACTGTTTTACTTTTTCAACGCAGAATTGGCTGGAATTGAGATCGGACGCCATGTCGCGTTTGGAGAGCCCCTGATGTGCCTAAACAGTGGAAACCCCCCAATTATAACTGAAACCCTAATCCAAACACATCCCTAACCCTAATCCCAACAGTAACCCTAACTGTTATGGCTGGCAATCAGGCAACACAGCGTGCAGTAATCAGCGCACATACAGAGATCTGGCAATAACCAAAAACAATAGGACGAGCTCTGAGAGGTGGAATCTCTGTAGACTGCAGTACCTGATCTATCCTCACACAACTATAAGCAGCAGTGGATTGCGCCTATCACTACCTATGCAACTCGGCACTGCCTGAGGAGCTGACTAGCCTGAAGATAGAAATACAAGCCTGACTTACCTCAGAGAAATACCCCAAAGGAATAGGCAGCCCCCCACATATAATGACTGTTAGCAAGATGAAAAGACAAACGTAGGAATGAAATAGATTCAGCAAAGTGAGGCCCGATATTCTAGACAGAGCGAGGATAGCAAAGAGAACTATGCAGTCTACAAAAAACCCTAAAACGAAAACCACGCAAAGGGGCAAAAAGACCCACCGTGCCGAACTAACAGCACGGCGGTGCACCCCTTTGCTTCTCAGAGCTTCCAGCAAAAGTTAATAGCAAGCTGGACAGAAAAAACAGAAAACAAACTAGAAGCACTTATCTAGCAGAGCAGCAGGCCCAAGGAAAGATGCAGTAGCTCAGATCCAACACTGGAACATAGACAAGGAGCAAGGAAGACAGACTCAGGTGGAGCTAAATAGCAAGGCAGCCAACGAGCTCACCAAAACACCTGAGGGAGGAAGCCCAGAGACTGCAATACCACTTGTGACCACAGGAGTGAACTCAGCCACAGAATTCACAACACCTAACCACACCTCTAACCCTGACACACCCCTAAACTTAATCCCAACCCTATTCCCAACCGTAAATGTAATCTAAACCCTAACTGTAACTTTAGCCCCAACCCAAACTGTAGCCCTAGCCCTAACCCTAGCCCTAACCCTAATCCTAACCCTAGCCCTAACCCTAGCCCTAACCCTAACCCTAGCCCTAGCCCTAACCCTAGCCCTAGCCCTAACCCTAACCCTAGCCCTAACCCTAACCCTAACCCTAGCCCTAACCCTAACCCTAACCCTAGCCCTAACCCTAGCCCTAACCCTAACCCTAGCCCTAACCCTAGCCCTAACCCTAGCCCTAACCCTAGCCCTAGCCCTAATGGGAAAATGGAAATAAATACATTTTTTTAATTTTTCCCTAACTAAGGGGGTGATGAAGGGGGTTTGATTTACTTTTATAGCGGGTTTTTTAGCGGATTTTTATGATTGGCAGCCGTCACACACTGAAAGACGCTTTTTATTGCAAAAAATATTTTTTGCGTTACCACATTTTGAGAGCTATAATTTTTCTATATTTTGGTCCACAGAGTCATGTGAGGTCTTGTTTTTTGCGGGACGAGTTGATGTTTTTATTGGTAACATTTTCGGGCACATGACATTTTTTGATCGCTTTTTATTCCAATTTTTGTGAGGCAGAATGACCAAAAACCAGCTATTCATGAATTTCTTTTGGGGGAGGCGTTTATACCGTTCCGCGTTTGGTAAAATTGATGAAGCAGTTTTATTCTTCGGATCAGTACGATTACAGCGACACCTCATTTATATAATTTTTTTATGTTTTGGCGCTTTTATACAATAAAAACTATTTTATAGAAAAAATAATTATTTTTGCATCGCTTTATTCTCAGGACTATAACTTTTTTATTTTTTTGCTGATGATGCTGTATCACGGCTCGTTTTTTGCGGGACAAGATGACGTTTTCAGCGGTACCATGGTTAGTTATATCTGTCTTTTTGATCGCGTGTTATTCCACTTTTTGTTCGGCGGTATGATAATAAAGCGTTGTTTTTTGCCTCGTTTTTTTTTTTTTTTCTTACGGTGTTTACTGAAGGGGTTAACTAGTGGGCCAGTTTTATAGGTCGGGCCGTTACGGACGCGGCGATACTAAATATGTGTACTTTTATTGTTTTGTTTTTTTTATTTAGATAAAGAAATGTATTTATGGGAATAATATTTTTATTTTTTTTTTCATTATTTTGGAATATTTTTTTTTATTTTTTTTTTACACATTTGAAATTTTTTTTTTTTACTTTTTTACTTTGTCCCGGGGGGGACATCACAGATCAGTGATCTGACAGTTTGCACAGCACTCTGTCAGATCACTGATCTGACATGCAAAAAATGAACATTTAACTTTTTTTTGCAAACATCTTAATTCAGAACCATTTTTTTTATTTTCACAAGTGTAAAAACAGAAATGTAACCAGAAATTTTGTTATGCAATTTCTCCTGAATACGCCAATACCCCATATGTGGGGGTAAACCACTTTTTGGGTGCACCGCAGAACTTAGAAGTGAAGGAGCGCCGTTTTACTTTTTCAATGCAGAATTGGCTGGAATTGAGATTGGACGCCATGTCGCGTTTGGAGAGCCCCTGATGTGCCTAAACAGTGGAAACCCCCAACAAGTGACACCATTTTGGAAACTAGACCCCTTAAGAAACTTATCTAGATGTGTGGTGAGCACTTTGAACCCCCATGTGCTTCACAGAAGTTTATAATGTAGAGCCGTGAAAAAAAAAAAAAAAAATCGCATTTTTTCTACAAAAATGATCTTTTTGCCCACAAATTTTTATTTTCACAAGGGTAACAGGAGAAATTAGACCACAAAAGTTGTTTTGCAATTTCTCCTGAGTACGCTGATACCCAATATGTGGGGGTAAACCACTGTTTGGGCGCACCGCAGAGCTTGGAAGAGAAAGAGTGCCGTTTTACTTTTTCAATGTAGAATTGGCTGGAATTGAGATCGGACGCCATGTCGCGTTTGGAGAGCCCCTGATGTGCCTAAACAGTAGAAATCCCCCACAAGTGACCCCATTTTGGAAACTAGACCCCCCATGGAACTTATCTAGATGTGTGGTGAGAACTTTGAATGCCCAAGTGCTTCACAGAAGTTTAGAATGCAGAGTCGTGAAAATAAAAAATATTTTTTTTTCCACAAAAAAGTTATTGTAGTCCCCAAGTTTTTATTTTCACAAGGGTATCAGGAGAAATTGGACTGCAATAGTTGTTGTCCAATTTATCCCGAGTACGCTGATGTGCCATATGTGGGGGTAAACCACTGCTTGGGCGCACGGCAGAGCTCGGAAGGGAAGGAGCGCCTTTTTGGAATGCAGACTTTGATAGAATGGTCTGTGGGCATTATGTTGCGATTGCAGAGCCCCTGATGTACCTAAACTGTAGTAACCCCCCACAAGTGACCCCATTTTGGAAACTAGACCCCCCAAGGAACTTATCTAGGTGTGTGGTGAGAACTTTGAATGCCCAAGTGCTTCACAGAAGTTTAGAATGCAGAGTCGTGAAAATAAAAAATATTTTTTTTTCCACAAAAAAGATATTGTAGCCCCCAAGTTTTTATTTTCACAAGGGTAACAAGAGAAATTGGACCCCAGAAGTTGTTGTCCAATTTATCCCGAGTACACTGATGCCCCATATGTGGGGGTAACCCACTGTTTGGGCGCACGGCAGAGCTCAGAAGGGAGGGTGCACCATTTGACTTTTTGAGCGCAAAATTGGCTGTCGTGTTTGGAGACCCCCTGATGTAACTAAACAGTGGAAACCCCCCAATTCTAGCTCCAACCCTAACCCCAACACACCCCTAACCCTAATCCCAACCTGATCCATAATCCTAATCACTAACCCTAACCATAATTACAACCCTTACCCCAAAACAACCCTAATGTCAACCCTAACCATAACCCTAATCAAAACCCTACATCCAACACACCCCTAATCCTAATCTCAACCCTAACCTCAATTCTAACCCTAATCCCAATACACCCCTAATCACAACCCTAACCCTAATCCCAAACCTAACCCTAATCCCAAGCGTAACCCTAATGCCAACCTTAACCCTAATACCAACCGTAATCCAAACCCTAACCCTAATCCCAACTCTAACCCTAACTTTAGCCCCAACCCTAGCCCTAACTTTAGCCCCAACCCTAACCCTAGCCCTAGGCTACTTTCACACTTGCGTCGTTTGGCATCCGCCGCAATCCGTCGTTTTGGACAAGAAACGGATCCTGCAAATGTGCCCGCAGGATGCGTTTTTTGCCCATAGACTTGTATTGCCGACGGATCGTGACGGATGGCCACACGTCGCGTCCGTCGTGCACTGGATCAGTTGTGTTTTTGCAGACCGTCGGCACAAAAAAAGTTCAATGAAACGTTTTTTTGTACATCGCATCCGCCATTTCTGACCACACATGCGTGGCCGTAACTCCGCCCCCTCCTCCCCAGGACAAAGATTGGGCAGCAGATGCGTTGAAAAACTACAGCCGCTGCCCACGTTGTGCACAATTTTCACAACGTGCGTCGGTATGTCGGGCCGACGCATTGCGACGGCCTCATACCGACGTAAGTGTGAAAGAAGCCTAACCCTAAATTTAGCCCCAACCCTAACCCTAAATTTAGCCCCAACCCTAACCCTAAATTTAGCCCTAACCCTAGCCCTAACCCTAGCCCTAACCCTAGCCCTAACCCTAGCCCAAACCCTAGCCTTAACCCTAACCCTAACCCTACCCCTAACCCTAACCCTACCCCTAGCCCTACCCCTAACCCTAGCCCTACCCCTAACCCTAGCCCTACCCCTAACCCTAGCCCTACCCCTAACCCTAACCCTACCCCTAACCCTAACCCTACCCCTAACCCTACCCCTAACCCTAATTTTAGCCCCAACTGCTGTTCTCCTGCCGGCCGGCAGATGGAGACAGATGGCGGGCGCACTGCGCATGCGCCCGCCATTTTCTTCTGCCGGCGGCCAGGAGGAGCAGCAAGAGGATCCAGGGACACAGGTGAGTATTGTAGGGTCCCCGAATCCCCCTATTTCTCTGTCCTCTGATGTGCGATCACATCAGTGGACAGAGAATTACACTTTACTTTTTTTTTTTTTTTTGTGGTCGCCGGTAAACAGTTAATTACTGGCGATCGCAAAACAGGGGTCGGTAAAACCGACCCCGATCATGCTCTTTGGGGTCTCGGCTACCCCCAGCAGCCGAGACCCCAAAGATTCTCGCGGGGCCATTTTTAAGATGGCGGCGCCCACCGGGAGCCACGAGGAGCACTGGGGGAGATAGGTCACATCGGAGGACAGAGAAATTAAAAAGAGATCGCTTTTTTTTTTTTTTTTGCGATCGCCGGTAAACGGTTAATTACCGGCAATCGCAAATGCGGGGAGGGTAAAACCCCCCCCGAATCATGTTATCTGGGGTCTCGGCTACCCCCGGCAGCCGAGACCCCAGAGAAAATCCGACTCTGGGGGGCGCTATTTACTTTTTCCACAGCGCCGTTAATTAACGGCGCTGTGGTTTAAGTACCCTTAGCGGCCGCCGTTAAAAGGCGTATCGGCGGTCGCTAGGGGGTTAATATTGGAATTTGTGCTTCTGTGCCAGTCGTGTGTGCCATCTCTCTCAAATTGTGGGCCACAGAAAGCCTAGTGTCTGTTTTTTTTATTTTGGTTTTTAAATTCTCCCTGAAAAAAAAAAAATAGTGGGAGATTAATATTGGCATTTGTGCTTCAGTGCCAGTCGTGTGTGCCATCTCTCTCAAATTGTGGGCCACAGAAAGCCTAGTGTCTGTTTTTTTTATTTTGGTTTTTAAATTCTCCCTGAAAAAAAATAAATAGTGGGAGATTAATATTGGCATTTGTGCTTCAGTGCCAGTCGTGTGTGCCATCTGTCTCAAATTGTTGGCCACAGAAAGCCTAGTGTCTGTTTTTTTGTTTTTTGTTTTTTAAATTCTCCCTGAAAAAAAAAAAATAGTGGGAGATTAATATTGGCATTTGTGCTTCAGTGCCAGTCCTGCGTGTGTGGCATCTGTCTCATTTTGTGCCACAGAAAACCGAGTGTGTAACATTGTTCCTGATTTTCCTTGCAGTCTCACCCACCTATAAAGAGATATCTAAATCCTACAGAAGTTTGAGTTCACCTTGTAAGTTGTTTTACAGTAAATACCGTTACTTTGGTTACGTTTTTAAAACAATGAAGAAGTCTGGTGGAAGAGGTCGTGGCCGTGGGCGTTCATTGCCAGCTGGTAATGATGGTAGTGGTGGTGGAGCATCAGGTGTTCGTGGGAAAAACAATATAGCACCTAAGTCTCGAACTGTAGAGCCAGGTTCATCGTCTGGCTACACAAGGCCTCGAACGCTCCCTTTTCTGGGAGTAGGAAAACCGCTTTTAAAGCCGGAGCAGCAAGAGCAAGTTTTGCTTTCCTTGCTGACTCAGCCTCTAGCTCTTTTGCCTCCTCTTCTGAAACTGGTAAATGTAAAAGCAGCGCGTCGTTAGTGTATGTTCACGCTCAGGGACAAGTCGCTCCATTGTCCTGTTCAGCAAAAACAACAACAGAGAAGGATGCGTCAGGCGACACAACGGGTTACTCCATGGAGCTCTTTACACATACCGTTCCTGGGTTAGAAAGTGAAACAGTTAACAGGCCATGCCCATTACAAGTTG
This sequence comes from Ranitomeya imitator, assembly GCF_032444005.1. Classification (NCBI taxonomy): domain Eukaryota; kingdom Metazoa; phylum Chordata; class Amphibia; order Anura; family Dendrobatidae; genus Ranitomeya; species Ranitomeya imitator. Next base: position 681,195,523 of record NC_091283.1, on the reverse strand, counting down.
AATCGGACATGGAGTGCACAGATGCACAGCCACAGCCAGATTACTATGCTGTTCCTTTGACTCAGACCACCACATTGCCCTCGCAGTGTACTGATCCAGAATCAGACCCTGATGAGACTATGGTGCCCCATCACAAACGCTATACCACCGGCTTACACAGTAACACAGACGAAGTTGCACATGAGATAGAAGAGGAGGTCATAGATGACCCAGTTGTTGACCCCGATTGGCAGCCATTGGGGGAACAGGGTGCAGGCGGCAGTAGTTCTGAAGCGGAGGAGGAGCCGCAGCAGGCATCAACATCGCAACAGGTTCCATCTGCTGGGCCCGTATCTGGCCCAAAATGCGTGGCAAAGTCAAAACCAGTTGGAGGACAGCGTGGCCATCCGGTTAAACAAGCTCAGTCTGCAATGCCTGAAAAGGTATCCGATGCTAGAAAGAGTGCAGTCTGGCATTTTTTTAAACAACATCCAATTGATCAGCGCAAAGTCATCTGTCAAAAATGTTCAACTACCTTAAGCAGAGGTCAGAATCTGAAAAGTCTAAATACAAGTTGCATGCATAGACATTTAACCACCATGCATTTGCAAGCCTGGACTAACTACCAAACGTCCCTTAAGGTTGTAGCACCCTCGGCCAATGAAGCTAGTCAGCAACGCTACATCCCTTCCGTCACTGTAAGGCCACCATTTTCCACACCACCTGCAGTATCTGGGCAGGTTTCGTTGCCAGGCCAAAGCAGTCAGGGTCAGGGAATCACCAGTTTCGTAGTAGGAAACACTGCATCTAGGGCACGGGCAAGAATACCGTCTCCAACCGTCGTTCAGTCTGCCATGTCCACCGGCACCCCTGCTAGTTCCACGATCTCCAGCTCTCCAGTCCAGCTCACCCTACATGAGACTCTCGTTAGAAAAAGGAAGTACTCATCCTCGCATTCGCGTACACAGGGTTTTAACGCCCACATGGCTAGACTAATCTCGTTAGAGATGATGCCCTACCGGTTAGTTGAAAGTGACGCTTTCAAAGCCCTGATGGACTACGCTGAACCACACTACGAGCTACCCAGTCAACACTTCTTTTTGAGAAAAGCCATCCCAGCCCTCCACCAGCATGTTAAATAGCGCATCGTCCATGCACTCAGGCAATCTGTGAGTACAAAGGTGCACCTGACAACAGATGCATGGACCAGTAGGCATGGCCAGGGACGTTACGTGTCCATCACGGCACACTGGGTGAATGTGGTGGATGCAGGGTCCACAGGGGACAGCAATATTTGGACAGTTCTGCCTAGCCCACGGTCTAGGAAACAGTTGGCTGTAGCTGTTCTCCCCCTCCTCCTCCTCCTCGTCCTCCTGCAGAAGCGAGAGCTCGTCCACAGACCGCAGTGGCACAACCACTCCATCCGCAGCTGCCACTGTTGCACACCAGGTGTCCCATTATGGGGCAGCTACTGGCAAGCGTCAGCAGGCTGTATTGGCTATGAAGTGTTTGGGCGACAACAGACACACTGCGGAAGTTCTGTCCGAGTTCTTGCAGAAAGAAACGCAGTCGTGGCTGGGCACTGTAGATCTTGAGGCAGGCAACGTAGTGAGTGATAACTGAAGGAATTTAATGGCTGCCATCGCCCTTTCCCAACTGAAACACATTCCTTGCCTGGCTCACACCTTAAACCTGGTGGTGCAGTGCTTCCTGAAAAGTTATCCGGGGTTATCCGACCTGCTCCTCAAAGTGCGCGGACTTTGCTCGCATATCCGCCGTTCGCCCGTACACTCCAGCCGTATGCAGACCTATCAGCGGTCTTTGAACCTTCCCCAGCATCGCCTAATCATCGACGTTGCAACAAGGTGGAACTCCACACTGCACATGCTTCAGAGACAGTGCGAACAGAGGCGAACTGTTATGTATTTGTGGGAGGATACACATACACAGGCAGGCAGTAGGATGGCAGACATGGAGTTGTCAGGTGTGCAGTTGTCGAAGGTACAAGACATGTGTCAAGTCCTTCAGTGTTTTGAGGAATGCACAGGGCTGGTAAGTGCAGACAACGCCATAATAAGCATGAGCATCCCCCTAATGCGTCTGCTGATGCAAAGTTTGACGCACATAAAGGAGCAGGCGTCTGCAGCAGAGGAAGAGGAAAGCCTTGATGACAGTCAGCCATTGTCTGGTCAGGGCAGTGTACAGGACGAGGTAGCGGGCGAACAGGAGGAGGAGGACGAGGAGGATGATGGGGATGAGTATTTTTTTAATGAGAAAGCTTCTCCGGGGCCACTGGAAATTGGTGGCGTGGCAAGGCCGGGTTCTGGTTTTTTGAGGGACACAAGTGACGTAGATTTGCCTGAAACTGCCCCTCAATCCAGCACAACCGCAGATTTGACAACTGGAACTTTGGCCCACATGGCGGATTATGCCTTACGTATCCTCAAAAGGGACACACGCATTACTAAAATGATGACCGATGACGATTACTGGTTGGCCTGCCTCCTTGATCCTCGCTATAAAGGCAAATTGCAAAATATTATGCCACATGAGAACTTGGAACAAATATTAGCAACCAAACAATCAACTCTTGTTGACCGTTTGATTCAGGCATTTCCAGCACACAGCGCCGGTGGTCGTTCTCACACGAGATGCAGGGGGCAGCAGACCAGAGGTGTTAGAGGTGCACAAATCAGAAGTGGCGTTGGACAGAGGGGTTTTCTGACCAGGTTGTGGAGTGATTATGCTATGACCGCAGACAGGACAGGTACTGCAGCATCAATTCAAAGTGACAGGAGACAACATTTGTCCAGTATGGTTACTAACTATTTTTCATCCCTTATCGATGTTCTCCCTCAACCGTCATTCCCATTTGATTACTGGGCATCCAAATTAGACACCTGGCCAGAATTGGCACAATATGAATTGCAGGAGCTTGCTTGCCCAGCAGCTAGTGTGCTATCAGAAAGAGTATTCAGTGCTGCTGGTTCAATATTAACCAAAAAAGGACTCGTCTGGCTACCCAAAATGTTGATGATCTAACCTTCATTAAAATGAACCACTACTGGATTTTGAATTATTTTGCCCCACCTTTCCCGGCTGACACCTAGCTTTCCAATGAAAAGGTCTTGCTTGTGGACTGCTCTGACTGAGTTTTCCAATCTCGTAATTTGCAGCAGCTGTTTGTCCAGCATACGACATGTTTACACCTCCCTAAATGGGCAAACTCCCCCCACGGGGCCGTGGTCTCGCCACTTGGTGCAAGCACCCGTGAGAGTGCCGTTTGTCTAAAGAGGTGGGTGTGCACGCTTTTGGTCGACGGCACTGCCACTGGATCCCTCATAGTACAATAAAGTGTCTCTGGCGGTGGTGGCGCGCAACCAACGTCAGACAAACCGTTGTAACATGAGGGGCCCTGGGCCTGTACCGCCGGCCACAAGACAGTTTTCCCCCCCAGCTCAAACAGTGCTCTGCGATTTGCAAAATTATCTCTCACAGCTCCACCAATGTTTAGTCTATGCGCTGACATCCTTCAATGCCTGGCACTGACAATACCAATGTGTTGACATGTATGATGCTACTTAAAATAGTCTGGGGCAGTGTCCTATATTTACACCAGTAAATACTTTGCGCCAAATTACTAGGTCAGAAACACAGCAGAGGAGCCCACCCCTGCACCTAAGTATGCCACCCTTTTGTTTTTTGGTTTTGTTGTATTGCGAGACATTAACATCTATTTATTTTTTGGGAGTACTAACTGTCAGACACTCCTTGGGTCTGGGTTGTAGAGACGGTGTCTGCCGCTCCAAGGTGTTCTCCAGGTTGCCTCTCCATAGCTTCGATCTTCTAGCTCTCGTTCAGTAGTTGTTGAAACAACACTGCATTAGGCCTACAAGTTGGGTCTGGGTTGTAGAGACGGTGTCTTCCGCTCCAAGGTGTTCTCCAGGTTGCCTCTCCATAGCTTCGATCTTCTAGATCTCGTTCAGTAGTTGTTAAAACAACACTGCATTAGGCCTACAAGTTGGGTCTGGGTTGTAGAGACGGTGTCTGCCGCTTCAAGGTGTTCTCCAGGTTGCCTCTCCATAGCTTCAATCTTCTAGCTCTCGTTCAGTAATTGTTGAAACAACACTGCATTAGGCCTACAAGTTGGGTATGGGTTGTAGAGACGGTGTCTGCCGCTCCAAGGTGTTCTCCAGGTTGCCTCTCCATAGCTTTGATGTTCTAGCTCTCGTTCAGTAGTTGTTGAAACAACACTGCATTAGGCCTACAAGTTGGGTCTGGGTTGTAGAGACGGTGTCTTCTGCTCCAAGGTGTTCTCCAGGTTGCCTCTCCATAGCTTCGATCTTCTAGCTCTCGTTCAGTAGTTGTTGAAACAACACTCCATTAGGCCTACAAGTTGGGTCTGGGTTGTAGAGACGGTGTCTGCCGCTCCAAGGTGTTCTCCAGTTTGCCTCTCCATAGCTTCGATCTTCTAGCTCTCGTTCAGTAGTTGTTGAAACAACACTGCATTAGGCCTGCAAGTTGGGTCTGGGTTGTAGAGACGGTGTCTGCCGCTCCAAGGTGTTCTCCAGGTTGCCTCTCCATAGCTTCGATCTTCTAGCTCTCGTTCAGTAGTTGTTGAAACAACACTGCATTAGGCCTACAAGTTGGGTCTGGGTTGTAGAGACGGTGTCTGCCGCTCCAAGGTGTTCTCCAGTTTGCCTCTCCATAGCTTCGATCTTCTAGCTCTCGTTCAGTAGTTGTTGAAACAACACTGCATTAGGCCTACAAGTTGGGTCTGGGTTGTAGAGACGGTGTCTGCCGCTCCAAGGTGTTCTCCAGGTTGCCTCTCCATAGCTTCGATCTTCTAGCTCTCTTTCAGTAGTTGTTGAAACAACACTGCATTAGGCCTTCAAGTTGGGTCTGGGTTGTAGAGACGGTGTCTTCCGCTCCAAGGTGTTCTCCAGGTTGCCTCTCCATAGTTTTGATCTTCTAGCTCTCGTTCAGTAGTTGTTGAAACAGCACTGCATTAGGTCTATAAGTTGGGTCTGGGTTGTAGAGACAGTGTCTGCCGCTCCAAGGTGTTCTCCAGGTTGCCTCTCCATAGCTTCGATCTTCTAGCTCTCGTTCCGTAGTTGTTGAAACAACACTGCATTAGGCCTACAAGTTGGGTCTGGGTTGTAGAGACGGTGTCTGCCGCTCCAAGGTGTTCTCCAGGTTGCCTCTCCATAGCTTCGATCTTCTAGCTCTCGTTCCGTAGTTGTTGAAACAACACTGCATTAGGCCTTCAAGTTGGGTCTGGGTTGTAGAGACGGTGTCTTCCGCTCCAAGGTGTTCTCCAGGTTGCCTCTCCATAGTTTTGATCTTCTAGCTCTCGTTCAGTAGTTGTTGAAACAGCACTGCATTAGGCCTATAAGTTGGGTCTGGGTTGTAGAGACAGTGTCTGCCGCTCCAAGGTGTTCTCCAGGTTGCCTCTCCATAGCTTCGATCTTCTAGCTCTCGTTCCGTAGTTGTTGAAACAACACTGCATTAGGCCTACAAGTTGGGTCTGGGTTGTAGAGACGGTGTCTGCCGCTCCAAGGTGTTCTCCAGGTTGCCTCTCCATAGCTTCGATCTTCTAGCTCTTGTTAAGTAGTTGTTGAAACAACACTGCATTAGGCCTACAAGTTGGGTCTGGGTTGTAGAGACGGTGTCTTCCGCTCCAAGGTGTTCTCCAGGTTGCCTTTCCTGAGCTTCTATCTTCAGGCTCTTGTTAAATAGTTGTTAAATGGAACAACTGCATTTGGCCTACTAGTTGGGTTGGAGCCTACTAATGGTGTCTGCCACTCCTTGCTGTGCTGCCGGTTTCCTGTCCTGAAATTCCATTTTCAGGCTCTCGTTAAGTAGTTGTTAATGTTAGACTGCATTTGGCCTACTAGTTGGGTTGGGGCCTACTATCGGTGTCTGCTGCTCCTTGCTGTTCTCCTCCACTGAACAAAGCTGTGCCGCCTGTTTACTACTGTTGCCAATTTTGAACTGCATATAGACTACTTACTGATTTGGGCCTACTCTCTGTGTCAGCCTCTCATTACAGTTGTCCTCCACTGCAATGCCCCCTGGTTAGTCCTGTTACCAATTTTGAACTGCATTTAGCCCACTTTATTCTTTGGGCCTATATCTGTGTTTCCTCCTCATCCTGCCCATTGCCCAGCCAGTAATAGATGAGTCTGCTGGTACATTGACCCATAACGCAACATTCCCCGTGCATGCTACACAGCAAGATTGTGACCCTGCTGAAAGTCAGGTTCCTCTTCCCGCATACCATACCACCTTACACGGGGACAAAGAGGAAGGTGCAGATGAAAGTGCAGGTTTCTTCATCAGGTGGGGGGAGGAATACTCGTTGGCGACGTCACTGGCACAGGGCCCCTCATAGTACGCAAAAGTGTCGCTGCCGGTGGGAGGCGCCCCCGCCGTGCAAACACACCGCCGTACTTTGAGGGGCCCTGTGCCAGTGCCAATGCTAATGAGTGGGCCCCCCCTGCTTGCTCAGGATCACAGCACTTGCAAAGTTGAAATACTTACTTCTCCCTGCTCCACTGCCATGACGTGGTCCATGTTTCCTGGGCCCACTAAATACTTGAACCTCCATACCCCCCACAACTTTAGCCAAATGACCCCCAATTTCAAATGCCTATCTATTATTATAAGGTAAATTAAGATTGACAAGCTTCAGTACCAAGAATGGATGTTTTTGCCATTAAAAAGGGCACTGTAGGTGTTTTCCTGGCCTCCACTCACTGCCGACTATGCTCCCCCATTGACTTTCATTGGGTTTCGTGTTTCGGTCAATCCCCGACTTTTCGCGATAATCGGCCGATTCCACTCGACTCGACTGTTGAGATAGTCGGGTTTCGTGAAACCCAACTCGACCCTAAAAAACTAAAAGTCGCTCAACTCTAGTCACTAACAATAAGTTTGTAAGCACCTCTTGGCTGTCTCATGACTCTAGTCTTTTTTTGTTTAGTTATAGGGGCTTCAGTCGCTTGTCCCTCTACCCTCACGCATTCCACAGTCTCGTCAGTAATTATGTCTGGCAGTGTCAAGTCTTTGTGTACTAGTCCCGGCTGCCCCAGTGTCGGTCAAGAATTCTGTCTATTTCCCTCCCAGCATTGTTATGGTGGTCATCAAGGCAGGACCAGGTCTGTAGGGGACAAGACCAGGGCACACATTTGTCACTGGGTTGTCAGTTTCCTAGTCTGAAGGTGAAGGAGGTGGAAGATTGGTCTGAGTGTCCATTTTCTCCACAATTCCAGCACTTCACTGTTTCTAAGTCCTTAGGTCCCTTACTATGTCTCTACTGTTTTCCTTGTACTCCAGCATACATGACACGTCGTCTTATTGTCCTAGTTTCTTCTACTCCTTTAGCAACCTTCAGGAGGTCTTTGGATCTACATTTCTCCATTCAGGTCTGGCTGGCTGTACTGCGTCTCGTAAGCCTTTGGTCATACCGTCAATGAATGTATTTACAAATATTTTAACATCAAGTGGGTTTACTGGACTGTACCCCATGTCTGCCCATTTCAGCTGTAACCGTCCAGAGTACATCTCTTGTTGTGAATTCTGTGGCAGAGCTCCCTCCTGTGGTCACAAGTGGTACTTCGGCTGGTTCTCTCTGTGAGCTTCCGTTGGTGGAGGAAAGTGGTACTGCGGCTTCTGAGTTTCCTTCCTCAGGTGATGTGGTGAGGTCGTTAGGTGTTTCCCTATTTAACTCCACCCAGTGCTTTGATCCTGGCCTCCAGTCAATGTTCTAGTGTTGGACCTGTTTCCTCCTGGATCATTCCTGTGGCTTGCTGCTCTGCATAGCTAAGTTCTCTTTGCTATTTGTTTGCTGTTTTTTTCTGTCCAGCTTGTCAATTTGTTTTTTTCTGCTTGCTGGAAGCTCTGGGACGCAGAGGGTGTACCTCCGTGCCGTTAGTTCGGTATGGAGGGTCTTTTTGCCCCCTTTGCGTGGTTTTTGAAGGGTTTTGTGTTGACCGCAAAGTTACCTTTCCTATCCTCGCTCTGTTCAGAAAGTTGGGCCTCACTTTGCTAAATCTATTTCATCTCTACGTTTGTCTCTTCATCTTTACTCACATTCATTATATGTGGGGGCTGCCTTTTACTTTGGGGTATTTCTCTGAGGCAAGGTAGGCTTATTTTCTATCTTCAGGCTAGCTAGTTTCTCAGGCCGTGCCGAGTTGCATAGGCAGCGTTAGGCACAATCCACGGCTGCCTCTAGTGTGGTTTGTTAGGATCAGGGATTGCGGTCAACAGAGTTCCCACGTCTCAGAGCTCGTTCTCGTTTTTTGGGTTATTGTCAGGTCACTGTATGTGCGCTGACCTCTATGTCCATTGTGGTTCTGAATTATCTTTCATAACAGTACTGGAGGCCAATGTACTAATGATTCTCAATAGAGGGAAAAAAGAAGTTCTGAGACCATTTTTTTTTCTTTGCACTGTGTTTTGCTTTTTTTTTTTCCCCCTAGACATTTGGGTGGTTCAGGACACAGGTGTAGCAATGGACATTAAAGGTCTGTCTTCATGTGTGGATCAGCTCACGGCAAGAGTACAAAGTATTCAAGACTTTGTGGTTCAGAATTCTATGTTAGAACCGAGAATTCCTATTCCTGATTTGTTTTTTGGAGATAGAACTAAATTTCTGAGTTTCAAAAATAATTGTAAACTATTTCTGGCTTTGAAACCTCGCTCCTCTGGTGACCCAGTTCAACAGGTTAGGATCGTTATTTCTTTTCTAGTGTGGTTTGTTAGGATCAGGGATTGCGGTCAACAGAGTTCCCACGTCTCAGAGCTCGTTCTCGTTTTTTGGGTTATTGTCAGGTCACTGTATGTGCGCTGACCTCTATGTCCATTGTGGTTCTGAATTATCTTTCATAACAATCTCTACACTCTCTCCTTTTGTCACATCTGTAAAAGTCTTAATTTGCGTCCTAGTACATCACCTGCTTTTGTGCTCACTAACTCCCTAGGTCTGCCCAGGTGTACTTATACGTCCATCATATTGTCTTTGTCTGTAAAATGGGAAAGGTTGGTTCTCAGGGTCAGCCAATTGTTTTAGCATAGCTAGCTAGTTAGATGGCTTCCAGGGATAATACTCCTGTATCTGTTTTACCCTACCTGATGTGGTTGGTTCTCTGGTGGTGGGGGTGACTAGATGACCGGTTGGGGGTGACATGACATGCTGGTCTACAGCTCCTTCCCAAAAGGATTACTGTCAGCTTACTCCCAAAAGTTAATGTCCCCACTACCCACTAACCACAATCCTGTGTCAGCTTCTTATGTCACTACATGTGATCTTGTCTGGACAGGATTCAGTGCAATTCACTTAGGTCGGGTTGCAGCACAGATCATACAAGTATTTCTCCAGTCTGGGTTTGTCTGACCACAGTGTTTAGAAATCCATCTGTCTTGTCTGAGTCTCTGGTAATACAAAGGTATAACGGTAACAGTAATGTGTCAGTCATAGTCGGACTTTTAAGCATCAAAACATTCATAATACACCTTACTTCCGTCCTGCTGCACTCTCTCAGATGCCATTTATTCACATGCTATTTTCCTCCTTTGTCTGTGCCTTTTTGAACATCCAAACATCCACTCACTGGCATTTTTGCCTTTTTTCAATATTGGTCTCACATCTTTCACTGCTTCCTTTTTCCAATCTGTACAGCGGTTTTTGGATCCCATTGGGGGCCCTGACTGCACACAGAATAAGTTGCCCATGGCTTCAACTTATCCGCTCAAACAACTCACCTCTAAAAATGCCCTTTTTAGTGTGCCTTGCCTTAACTAGGGTTGCAACACGTGACAAGTCAGAGTGAGTGTCAAGATTTAGCGGGAAAGGTTACACCACCTATTTCCCGGTAGACCTAAAGGATTCTAGCGGGCAGGTTAACCACCTACCACCCGGTAGATCAGCTGGCTAGCACAGCTCCATGGAACGGCAAGGTTACACCACCTATGTGCCGTAGGCTGACTGTAGCAGGTTACACCACCTACTACATCAGCCGTGCAGTTGGCTACCTCCTCTGATGATCCTCAATTTGCTATATATACATATCAATTACTCAACTTGAAGCAGGTGAATCTTTTACCAATCTTTCAATCACTTACAAGTTTTCTCTAAAATAGGCACAATTCTTTCACTTTCAAATTCCAACTTCAATTTACAATATTTCTTTCTACTTCAATACATACAGTACTATTGCTTTAAACACAAATCTCTCAGCGCGAACTGAACCAAGGACAGAATATGCACAGCTCCATATTCTTCAGCGCAGCTGCATGGCCCCCCTTCCTCTAGCCCGCAGCACAGAGAGGAGAAATCAAAAACAATTCGCGCAGGGGTTCGACTCCCCCCTCCCATCAGGTATAAACACAGATAAGAGCTTGTCTTACACACAGGAACAGAATGCAGCAGTTTTCAGACTTAATCTTTACAAAACATTCATCCTCTCGGAATTAAAAACAGTTTCTCTATACAGGCAGATCACTGCACAACTTGAATAAGCTGATTCCGACCGCGTCCGGCCAAAATACATATAGAAACCTATCCAATGTCAAACCATATATAACACGGGTTTCACTGAATCTCAGATGTAAATTAAATGTACATTAAAAATATCCACAACTCATTCATCCTGGACAATCAACAACAGTTAGATAAGTAATGATACTTATGTGATCAATCATACATACGTGCTCATTCAGGGATTGTTGTTTCTTTTCCTTTCACTTTTCAGTTGATTTTTACAAGAAGAAAATCCCTTATCTCAATCACTCCACCTAATTCAGGGATTTATGTTTATTCCTTATACTCATTTACTCACCTCTTATCTCATTCAGAGGATCTCATACACATACAAGGTTCACACAGCCTGCCTATTTTGCACTTTGGAATTAACACAACTCTATATAACAAAAACTGCAGCAGTGTCCACTGACACTCTGAAAGCACTTTAAGGCCAAACAACAAAAACCACGGCCTTATACCTAATACAGCTTCATATAATGTACTGCCAATCCAAAATGACCAAAATAACAACACTGCGCAGAGTCTATCCCAGCTCTGTATTACACACACTAAACAAATACACAACCAATTAGGATATTGACAGAAAATACAGATAACAATTATCACAATTATTACTCTATTATTCAAATCTCATACGGACATAAACAGACAAAACACAAAACTCTTTAGTGATGTGGATTCTTTGAACCGTGTTCGCAGCCTTTTACCCAGAGGTATGGAGAGATCCAGATGAGAGATTGCAAGCGCAAAACAGATTTGTAAGAATAAATTTCTCACCATGCTGCAGCTGGTGTTTTGCATGTCCAATTTCCCAGAAAGCTCCCACATACGGATTCCGAATAGTGCCCACCCAGGGTCATACTTTATTTACCATAACCCAGAACATGTTGTGACTGACTATTAAGAACATACATTGATAAGAAGTATAGTCTCCTTGAAAGGAGACCATCAGACTACTGCGTCAACAGATTCTAGCAATTCTAACAATTAAAGGCAAAAGGCACTTAAAGGGAAACTATTAACCCTTCAATATCACCACTGATTGTATACAGGCTGTTATGGAGCCTAAGACCGACATTGTCACGATCCATGTTTGGATCTGTGGCAGATCTGGTTTTCCTCTGATTTAAACCTTGTTTTCCTTTTCTGGTCATTGGGGGTTAATGCAGTTTTCTCCCCCCGGTGGCCGCTGGTGTTATTGCATTGCTGCTGCATCAGCTGATGTTTGTGACCACTCCCACCATCCTTTATAAGGTCACCTGGTGCATCAGCTGACTGTTGGTTATACAGCTCCTTTCAGGAGTCCAACCTTGCAGTAGCAGCTCCCTGGTGTCAGCCAAGTCTGGTGTTTGGATCTCAGTTGCTGTACTATCTTTGTTGTGGAGTTTGCAGCGGTGTGCACAAGCTAAGTTCTGAGTTTTGTTATTTTGTAGTTTGTGCATTCACCTTTAGGTATCGTGTTCCCCTCACTCTTATATTGTTTATTTGCTTTGTGGTGCTGTTTACACTGTTCACCCCCTGGGGTGGGGGTTGGGGGTTTAGTACAGGGTTTAACGGGAGACAGGGACAGGTCGGTGACTTGGGCCTCCCTACCTTCAAGGGTACCCCCAAGTTAAGGAAAGACAGGGCTTCCCCTAGCCTGAAGGGCAGTTCAGGGGCCCAGATTCCTAATCTCCTGTCTTCCTATTTTTGTCTCGTGACAGACATGCCTTCCCGGAGTGTAGGAGACCTCATCTCCCTAAACCTTTTGACCTTTGCTATTAATGATAGAAGATGGTCTTCCGAAAGAAAGGACATCTGTTTTGCTGAATTTAGAAGTACTATCAGAAATTTGTCGGTCTTGGAGGGTTGTAGATGAGATTTTTTCAGGTTTGGGATCCATCCCAGGGACCTTAGTATCTCTAGGGTGACTGACACATGGAATTTCAGGAAGCTACTATCAGTAGGTAGTATCAGTAGGTCATCCAGATAGGGCACTATGCAGAGACCTTGACACTATCTCTGCCATTATTTTGGAGAAGACTCTCGGCGCTGAAGAGATGCCAAATGGAAGAATGGTGAACTCATAGTGCTCCATCCGACGACTCCCCTGTACCGCAAACCTGAGATATTTCCTGTGTCTTCAGTGGATTTTGGATATGGAAATAGCCATCCTTTAAGTTGATGGTCGACATGAAGAAATGAGGCCCGACTAGAGGAATGGCTGTCCTTACAGACTCCATCTTGAACTTGCAGTATTTTACATGTTGGTTCAGTCCCTTCAGGTTTATAATTATACGGGCCTCGCCTGATGGTTTGGATATCAGAAACAACCGAGAGTAATGGCCCATTCCCCATTCTGATTCTGGAACCGAGGAGATCACTTTTGATTTTATAAGGTCTCTGACACCTACAGGTAGCGTTGCATGATCTTTTGGAGTTGGAAGGGAAGTGATCTTCAGACCCTGTGGAGGAGAGGAGAAACTCTATCAAAAGGCCCTCCTTGAGAACATTGAGGACCCAGTGGGAGCTGGTGATATTTTCCCACTGATGTACAAATCTTGAGAGTCTCCCCCCACCGGGTCAAAGTCATTGCTTCTCCTGTTGTGACTGCTGCTGCTGTGGGAAGAGGATATTTTTCCAATACCCTATGCATAGCTCTATCTCATGGTCTTGCCCTTTCCTCTCGCCTGAGAGGTTTGAGACTGTGGGGCACGAAAAAAAACGTTACGGGAGAGATTTGTGTTATGGGAGTGCTTTTTCTTGCCAGTGGCCTTATCTAGGATGTCATCTAAAGCTGGTCCAAAGACATATTCCCCTTTAAAGGGTATGGCACACAACTTGACTTTGGAGGTGATATCACCACTCCACATCTTGAGCCAGGGAGCTCTCCTTGCAGAATTGGATTGTACCAAAGACCTGGCGGAAACTCTAATAGTCTCCATGGAGGCGTCTGCTAGTTACCCGGTAGCCCTAAGAAGGATGGGTAGTGAGTCCAGCAATTCACCCCTGGAGGTACCCTGAGAAATATGGGTTTCTAATTTTTTTAGCCAGCTGGAGAGGACTCTAGCTATGCAGGTAGAGGCGATGTTAGCTTTTAAGACAGATGCAGATGTCTCCCAAGATTTCTTTAGGAGACTTTCTATTTTCCTGTCCATAGAATCCTTCAACTGTGAAGAATCCTCGAATGGGAGCACAGTTCTTTTTGCAAATCTAGCCACCTGGACATCAACTTTGGGAATGTCCCATTTGACATAATCACCTTCCAGGGGAAATCTATGCTTCATTTCCGAGGGGGTGCTGAGGCGTTTTTCCGGGAGCTCCCATTCCTGAGCAATCATACTAAGAATGTTAGGATACATCGGGAACCCTGACCTTTTCTCCATTTTTAGCCCGCCAAACAATTGATCCTGAATGTACTGAGGCTATGATTCCTCCTCAGAGTCCTCAACCTGAAATTTCCTCTTCTTCCCTGGGGAATGTGGAGGCGGAGGTGGGGGTGGAGATGGAGGAGTAAAAGCTGGCAGAGAAGATTGCACCTCCTGTTTGACTAGAGCACAAATTTCTTCTAAAAAGGATGGTTGCTCCACTCTGACTTCTCTGTCAGTGCATGACTGACAGAGCTTTTTATACCATTGAGGTGGGAATTTTATATTACAGATTGGGCATTTCTTCGTATTGACGGCTTTGGGGGCAGACTTGTCTCCCTAAAATAAGAGGGAGAGAGATGTCAGGAAAGGGGATCCCCTGAAAATAACCACATCCCAGACCCATTCCCTGCACACACTTACAGTAGCAGGGGCAGCACTGGGCTCTGCATACGCAGGGCATGAAGTGGCTTCCATGCTGAGGGATAGTCTTACCTCAGATGCGACTTCTGCAGGATTTTATATCCATCAAGCAGTAGCACCTGCGTCCAGCGTAATTACACTCCCCCTCTCCCTCCTGGGTCCATGCTTTCACTGGCGTTAACATGCCAGCAGGCGCCATCCTGTTGACAGCCGAAGTCGATGCGCTCCAGCTGGAACGCAAGTCCTGGAAGTGATGCAGGCAAGCCACTGACGCCACTTCCAGGAGTGCTGCACATGGAGGAGGAGAAGGCCGGGGAGCTCTGGGAGGCCCCCAGCTGGGATCCCTGGTATGCTTTGCCCTCTTACGGGTGCCGGAAGACCAGGAGGAGTCCCAAGGTCGCCACACAGGGGACGATGGGAGAAGCTATGGAGGAGACAAGAAGCGATCATCCACTGCCCGGTGAGACAGGCAAAGCCTGAAACCAAAGGTGCTGCAGTCGCCGCCCACCACAACATATGGAACCTTCCTCTGCCCCATGAGGAACAGGAAAGACACTGGCAAGTGGGAGGTGGGTGGGCCTTTTAACCTCTCTGTATTTCCTGTTTCCCATCAGGGCAAAGAGGCAACCTCCATATGCCGTCGTGGAAGGTGACTAGAGAAAGATAGATTTCCACTTAAAAATTGTGAGACCTAATATTGGGGTGCAGCCTAAGGGGCAATTAGCTGCTCCAAATAGTTTGTGATAAAACTGTGTTTCAGTGGCAAGTTAGAGGGCCTGATTTTCATTTAAAATTTGTTAGGCCTACTATTGTTGTGCAGCCACAAGGCCCAATTAGCTACTCTAAATCATTTTTGATAAATCTGTGATTCATTGGCAAATCAGAAGGCCAGATTTCCACTTAGTAATTGTAAAGCCTAATATTGGGGTGCAGGGAAATGGGCCATTAGCTATTCCAAATCATTTGTAATTAAACTGTGTTTCTTTGACAAATCAGAAGGAGAGTTTTCCATTTAAAAAATGGTTAGGCTTAAAATTGGGATGCAGCCTGGAAGGTCAATTAGCTACTCCAAATCGTTTGTGATAAATCTGTGTTTCAGTGGCAAATCAAAAGGCCAGATTTTAACTTAAAAAATGTTATTGACTAACTGCGAGAAAACCCTTTAAAATGTAACTTTTATTAAAGAAGTTGTCCACTACTATAACTTTTTTTTTCATAAATCTTGCTATTATGTGACACTGAAAACATCCACTGTGTTTATTTTAGCAATATTACCTTTTGTCATGCTGTAGCAGCACATATTTAGTGCTGGATCTAGCTCTCATGGGGTTAATCGCCAACTTCCTTTCTCCTGACTTATTGTGCTCTAATACTACAAGTTCCATGATGCTTTGCACAGGCCTCTAAGCCCGAACCTACCACACCCACTCCAAAACACACCCAAACCCCTCCCTCCTCTATCTTCAAAAAGATTTGTGATGTCATTTCTGTCCAACCTCCTCTTTTACATTTGTCCTACCCACACTCCATTACACACAGATAGATAGTTGGATTGATAGTGTCACGATTCACACCGTGACCGTCACCCCCACGTCACGGATCGGGGTGACTTTAGGCCAACAGACGGCTATCACATGTGCAGGGGGGCTTATCTTAGTTATCCCTCTACTGCGACAATGTGATGAAAAAACACACAAAAGGCTATGGACCTCTTAGTTTACAGCATGGGCTTATTTTAATTATCCCACTGCTCTTCAATATACCACAAACTGCAGGGATTTATGTATATCCCGCTTTACAGTTCTGCTTGAAAACTTGCAGCTCTCTGGCGCCCCCCTCACCCCCAGGTCAGACTAGGTACTGCACCTAGAGTAATTAGTCCCCAGAAAGTCTGTCTGCTATGTACTGGCATGCTGCAGCGACGTGATATAACTACTTCCACTAAGGCAGGAACAATAATTATCAATGCTGCAGTCACTACAATGACTCCCAAAGGCACAGCACACGGTATGCTGCCACCAGCTTCATTTAAACGGGTCCGAAGCTAACCCAAAACAGTAGTGTAATTCCCTTCAGAAGACTTAGGGTACGTTTTAGAGCAGAAGAACAAATCTAGCATTTTAAATATTATACTCCATAAAAGATTTAAGGCAGTGTTTATAAAAAGTTATATAAAGATATTACAATATGAGACAATTGAAAATATGTACAAAGTAATTATAAAATAAAGGGATTAAATGAGAAAAGGTAAAACTCACATGTTTTCAGTTCATTTCAGGCAAAACCATGCTGATAGGCAGAGCTCCCAAATATCCCAGTGCATAGTACAGCTCCTCAGGCAAAAAAAACTCAGACTAAAACTGGGTTAAGTGTAAAGACTTGTTAAACCCCAGCCTCGTGACCTCACAAAAGGGCTGGTTAATGATATTCAATGAGGTCAGAGATCTTTATGTTCTCAGACCCTGCTCACACACAAGCTTCAGGTTACCCAGTGTCTGCCATAGGGCTGGTTTGTTGTTTTCAGGGAGAAACAGAGGGGGTTTTTACAGCTGCCATTTGCTAACAGATCCATGGTCAGAAGTGCAAAAATCCCTCAGCTATGGTTTTTACATTATCGTGACATACATTATATTCACACCTCCACCTTCTGGTGTGCGCTATGGAGGCAAGACCGCTTGGTGCTCCTCCATGCGCACCTCAACAGGTTCACGATCAGTCCCACTTTCTCAGGTTCTGGCTTTAGGGTGCCCCCACCTACCCGGTGCCCCAGGTAGTGGACCTCACTCATGCCCATCTGGCACTTTCCCGGCTTGATAGTCAGTACAGCTCGGTGAATTCGCCTGAGCACCTCCTCGAGATGCTGCAGGTGTTCCTTACAGGAGGAACTGAAGATGGCAATGTCATCTGTTATGAACTGGTGGTTTAGGAGCAACATGGGATGAGCTCTGAAGGAGGTGGTACCTATACTGACCGCAGTCCCTAACCTCAACACAACACTAGAAGTAGCCGTGGGATGCTCCTGTCACTCCCTAGGCACCTCGTCACAGCCTGAGAACTAACTACCCCTAAAGATAGAAACAGGAAAGCTATCTTGCCTCAGAGAAAATCCCCAAAGAATAGATAGCCCCCCCACAAATAATGACTGTGAGTGGAGAGGGAAAAGACATACACAGAATGAAACCAGGATGTAGCACAGGAGGCCAGTCTAGCTAGATAGATAGGACAGGATAGAATACTGTGCGGTCAGTATTAAAAACTACAAAAATCCACACAAAGTTTACAATAATCTCCAGACCTGACTAAAGGTGTGGAGGGTAACTCTGCTTCCCAGAGCTTCCAGCTTAACTGAATTAATCCATACTGACAAGCTGGACAAAACATAGAATGCACAGAACGAATAAGTCCACAACATGTGGACAGAAAAGAGCAAAGCAAGGACTTATCTTTGCTGAACTGGTCAGGATATCAGGGAAATCCAAGCAAAGATGTGAATCCAAACAGGAACCATGGACAAGTGGCACTGGCTGAAGGGAAGAGCCAGGCATAAATAGCCGAGCAGAAAGACAATCAGTGGAAGCAGCTGCAGACTGCTTAATCCAAGGAGCAGCCATTCCACTTAAAACCACCAGAGGGAGCCCAAGAGCAGAACTCACAAAAGTGCCACTTACAACCACCGGAGGGAGCCCAAGAGCGGAATTCACAACAGTACCCCCCCTTGAGGAGGGGTCACCGAACCCTCACCAGAGCCCCCAGGCCAATCAGGATGAGCCAAGTGAAAAGCACGAACCAAATCGGCGGCATGGACATCGGAGGCAACAACCCAAGAATTATCCTCCTGGCCATAACCCTTCCACTTGACAAGATACTGAAGCCTCCGCCTCGAAAAACGAGAATCCAAAATTTTCTCTACCTCATATTCCAACTCTCAACAGAGGGAACAACGGGCTCCACATATTTCCGCAACAAAGATCTATGGAAAACATTATGAATGGCAAAAGAGGCTGGAAGAGCCAAACGAAAAGACACCAGATTCATAATTTCAGAAATCTTATAAGGACCAATAAACCGAGGCTTAAACTTAGGGGAAGAAACCTTCATAGGAACATGACGAGAAGACAACCAAACCAAATCCCCCACACGAAGCCGGGGACCAACACACCGACGGCGGTTAGCAAAACGTTGAGCCTTTTCCTGAGACAACATAAAATTGTCCACCACATGAGTCCAAATCTGCTGCAGCCTGTCCACCACAGAATCCACACCAGGACAATCAGAAGGCTCAACCTGTCCCGAAGAAAAACGAGGATGAAAACCAAAATTACAAAAGAAAGGTGAAACCAAAGTATCCGAACTAGCCCTATTATTAAGGGCAAACTCGGCCAACGGCAAGAAAGCCACCCAATCATCCTGATCAGCAGACACAAAGCATCTCAAATAGGTTTCCAAGGTCTGATTAGTTCGCTTAGTTTGGCCATTAGTCTTAGGATGAAACGCCGAAGAAAAAGACAAATCAATGCCCATCCTAGCACAAAAGGACCGCCAAAACCTAGAGACAAACTGAGAACCTCTGTCAGACAAAATATTCTCTGGAATGCCATGCAAATGAACCACATGCTGAAAAAACAATGGAACCAAATCTGAGGAGGAAGGCAACTTAGGCAAAGGTACCAGATGGACCATTTTAGAGAACCGGTCACAAACAACCCAGATAACAGACATCTTCTGGGAAACAGGAAGATCCGAAATAAAATCCATGGAAATATGCGTCCAGGACCTCTCAGGGACCGGCAAAGGCAAAAGCAACCCACTAGCGCGGGAACAGCAAGGCTTGGCCCGGGCGCAAGTCCCACAGGACTGCACAAAAGCACGCACATCGCGCGACAAGGAAGGCCACCAAAAGGACCTAGCAACCAAATCTCTGATACCAAAAATCACAGGATGACCAGCCAACACTGAACAATGAACCTCAGAAATTACCTTACTTGTCCATCTATCAGGAACAAACAGCTTCCCCACTTGACAGCGGTCAGGCTTATCAGCCTGAAATTCCCGAAGCACCCGCCGCAAATCAGGGGAGATGGCAGAAAGAATCACCCCTTCCTTAAGAATGCCAACCGGCTCAAGGACTCCAGGAGAATCAGGCAAAAAACTCCTAGAGAGGGCATCAGCCTTAACATTCTTAGATCCCGGAAGATACGAGACCACAAAATCAAAACGGGAGAAAAACAGGGACCATCGAGCCTGTCTAGGATTCAGCCGCTTGGCCGACTCGAGGTAAATCAGATTCTTATGATCAGTCAAGACCACAAAGCGGTGCTTAGCTCCCTCAAGCCAATGTCGCCACTCCTCAAACGCCCACTTCATAGCCAACAACTCCCGATTGCCGACATCATCTGACCTATCTATCGCAGTCAATGACATCATGCTTTCCCCTGTACCCGAAGTCCGCTGCCTCGGAGTAACCTTCGACTCTGCCCTGTCCTTCAAACCACACATCCAAGCTCTATCCACCTCCTGTCGCCTCCAGCTCAAAAATATCTCCAGGATCCGTCCTTTCCTCAACCCCCAATCTACTAAAATGCTTGTGCTCGCCCTCATCATTTCCCACCTTGACTACTGCAACATCCTTTTCTGTGGCCTCCCTGCTAACACCCTTGCACCTCTCCAGTCCATCCTTAACTCTGCTGCCCGACTAATCCATCTCTCTCCTCGCCACTTCTCTGCTTCCCCCCTCTGCAAATCTCTTCACTGGCTCCCATTCCCTCAGCGTATCCAGTTCAAATTGCTAAAACTGACCTACAAAGCCATCCACAACCTGTCTCCTCCATATTTCTCTGAACTAATCTCTCGATATCTTCCCTCACGTGATCTCCGGTCCTCCCAAGACCTCCTTCTCTCCTCCACACTTATTCGCTCCTCATCCAATCGCCTCCAAGACTTCTCCCGAATATCCCCCATCCTCTGGAACTCTCTGCCCCAACACGTCTGACTATCAACCACAGTCGGATCCTTCAGACGGAACCTGAAAACTCATCTCTTCAGGAAAGCCTACAGCCTGCACTGACATCGCTGCTGCCTCATCACTATCGAAGCTACCGCCTCACCAACACCGGAGCTACCGCCTCACCAACACCGGAGCTACCGCCTCACCAACACCGGAGCTCCTGCAACCCTCAACCTACTGTCTCCTTCCCCATAATCCTGTAGAATGTAAGCCCGCAAGGACAGGGTCCTCGCCCCTGTGTATCAGTCCATCATTGTTAGTTTGTTTACTGTATGTGATATTTGTAACTTGTATGTAACCCCTTCTCATGTACAGCACCATGGGATCAATGGTGCTATATAAATAAATAATAATAATAATCATAAAAGCGTTCCGCAGGCGAAAACTTTCTGGAAAAAAAAGCACACGGTTTCATCAAAGAACCATCAGAATCCCTCTGAGACAACACGGCCCCTGCCCCAATCTCAGAAGGGTCAACCTCAACCTGAAAAGGAAGAGAAACATCCGGCTGACGCAACACAGGGGCAGAAGTAAATCGGCGTTTAAGCTCCCGAAAGGCCTCAACAGCCGCAGAGGACCAATTCGTCACATCAGCGCCTTTCTTCGTCAAATCAGTAAGAGGCTTAACCACACTGGAAAAGTTGGCAATGAAACGGCGATAGAAATTAGCAAAGCCCAAAAATTTTTGAAGGCTCTTCACAGATGTGGGTTGAATCCAGTCATGAATAGCTTGGACCTTAACAGGATCCATTTCCATAGAAGAGGGAGAAAAAATAAAACCCAAAAAAGAGACCTTCTGGACTCCGAATAGGCACCTAGACCCCTTCACAAATAAAGCATTATCACGAAGGATCTGGAATACCATCCTGACCTGCTTCACATGAGACTCCCAATCATCGGAAAAAATCAAAATATCATCCAAATATACAACCATGAATTTATCAAGATAATTGCGGAAAATATCATGCATGAAAGATTGGAACACAGATGGAGCATTAGAGAGCCCGAATGGCATCACGAGGTATTCAAAATGGCGTTCGGGCGTATTAAATGCAGTTTTCCATTCGTCACCCTGTTTAAAACGAACAAGATTATATAACCCTCGAAGGTCAATCTTAGTAAACCAACTAGCCCCCTTAATCTGAGCAAACAAATCAGAAAGCAAAGGCAAGGGGTATTGGAATTTGACCGTGATCTTATTAAGAAGACGATAATCTATACAGGGTCTCAAGGAGCCATCTTTCTTAGCAACAAAAAAGAAACCCGCTCCCAATGGTGATGAAGACGGCCGAATATGCCCTTTCTCCAAAGATTCCTTAACATAACTCCGCATGGCGGCATGCTCTGGCACAGACAGATTGAAAAGTCGGCCCTTAGGGAACTTACAACCTGGAATCAAGTTAATAGCACAATCACAGTCCCTATGTGGAGGAAGGGAACTGGACTTGGGCTCATCAAATACATCCTGAAAATCCGACAAAAACTCAGGGACCTCAGAAGAAGGGGAAGAGGAAATTGACATCAAAGGAACATCACTATGTACCCCTTGACAACCCCAACTAGTCACAGACATAGTTTTCCAATCCAGCACCGGATTATGTTCCTGTAACCATGGAAAACTGTTATGACCTGGTGGTTAGGAGCACCTGGAATGACCTGATAGTTAAACCTCATACAGGACGAGCTCCTGGATGTGGGAGCTCTGCTGACCGCAAGCCCTAATCCCATCACACACACTAGAAATAGCCGTGGAGCGCTCCTGACCAGACCTAGGCGCCTCGTCACAGCCTAAGAACTATCTAGCCCTAGAGATAGAAAATAAAGCCTACCTTGCCTCAGAGAAATTCCCCAAAGGTAAAGGCAGCCCCCCACATATATTGACTGTGAGTAAAGATGAAAGTCACAAATGCAGAAATGAAACAGGTTTCAGCAAAGGGAGGCCAGACTTACTAAATAGACAGAGGATAGGAAAGGTAACTTTGCGATCAGCACAAAAACCTACAAATGACCACGCAGAGTGTGCAAAAAAGACCTCCGCACCGACTCACGGTGCGGAGGGGCCACTCTGCATCCCAGAGCTTCCAGCTAGCAAGACAAAATCATGAAAACCAGCTGGACAAGAAAACAGTGAACAAATAATGACTATCAGGAACTTAGCTTCTGCAGGAGAAGGCAGGTCACCAGAGAGATCCAGGAGCGAACTGAACAAATGCAAAAACATTGACAGCTGGCATGGAGTAACGATCTGAGAGGAGTTAAATAGAGCAGCCAACCAAAGGATAACCCACGTCACCTGTGTAAGGAAGCTCAGAGGCAGCAGCTTCACTCATAGCCACCAGAGGGAGCCCATATACAGAACTCGCCGAAGTACCATTCACGACCACAGGAGGGAGTTCGACAACAGAATTCACAACAGTACCCCCCCTTGAGGAGGGGTCACCGAACCCTCACTAGAGCCCCCAGGCCGATCAGGATGAGCCAAATGAAAGGCACGAACAAGATCAGCAGCATGAACATCAGAGGCAAAAACCCAGGAATTATCTTCCTGACCATAACCCTTCCACTTTACCAGGTACTGGAGTTTCTGTCTCGAAACACGAGAATCCAAAATCTTCTCCACCACATACTCCAACTCCCCCTCGACCAACACCGGGGCAGGAGGATCAACGGAGGGAACCATAGGCGCCACGTATCTCCGCAACAACGACCTATGGAACACATTATGGATGGCAAAAGAAGCTGGAAGGTCCAAACGAAATGACACAGGAATAAGAACTTCAGAAATCTTATATGGCCCAATGAAACGAGGCTTAAACTTAGGAGAGGAAACCTTCATAGGAACGTGACAAGAAGACAACCAAACCAAATCCCCAACATGAAGTCGGGGACCAACACAACGCTAGCGAAACGTTGAGCCTTCTCCTGGGACAATGTCAAATTGTCCACCACATGAGTCCAAATCTGCTGCAACCTGTCCACCACCGCATCCACACCAGGACAGTCCGAAGGCTCAACCTGCCCTGAAGAGAAACAAGGATGGAAACCAGAATTACAGAAAAAAGGAGAAACTAAAGTAGCCGAGCTGGCCCGATTATTAAGGGCGAACTCAGCCAAAGGCAAAAAGGACACCCAATCATCCTGATCAGCAGAAACAAAGCATCTCAGATATGTCTCCAAAGTCTGATTAGTTCGTTCGGTTTGGCCATTAGTCTGAGGATGGAAAGCCGAAGAAAAAGACAAATCAATGCCCATCTTAGCGCAAAAGGACCGCCAAAACCTCGAAACAAACTGGGAACCTCTGTCCGAGACGATTTTCTCTGGAATGCCATGCAAACGAACCACATGCTGGAAAAACAATGGCACGAAATTAGAGGAGGAAGGCAATTTAGATAAGGGTACCAAATGGACCATCTTAGAGAAACGATCACAAACCACCCAAATGACCGACATCTTTTGAGAAACAGGGAGATCAGAAATAAAATCCATGGAAATATGCGTCCAGGGCCTCTTCGGGATCGGCAAGGGCAAAAGCAACCCACTGGCACGAGAACAGCAGGGCTTAGCCCGAGAACAAGTCCCACAGGACTGCACAAAAGAACGCACATCTCGTGACAAAGAAGGCCACCAAAAGGATCTAGCCACCAAATCTCTGGTACCAAAGATTCCAGGATGACCAGCCAACACTGAACAATGAATCTCAGAGATAACTCTACTAGTCCATCTATCAGGGACAAACAGTTTCTCCGTAGGACAACGGTCAGGTCTATCAGCCTGAAACTTTTGCAGCACACGCCGCAAATCAGAGGAAATGGCAGACAAAATTACCCCTTCTTTAAGAATACCCGCCGGCTCCGGAACACCCGGAGAGTCAGGCACAAAACACCTTGACAGGGCGTCAGCCTTCACATTCTTAGATCCCGGAAGGTATGAAACCACAAAATCAAAATGGGAGAAAAAGAGCGACCATCGAGCCTGTCTAGGATTCAACCATTTGGCAGACTCGAGATAAGTCAAATTCTTGTGATCCGTCAAGACCACCACGCGATGTTTAGCTCCTTCAAGCCAATGTCGCCACTCCTCGAATGCCCACTTCATGGCCAACAACTCCCAATTGCCCACATCATAATTGCGCTCAGCAGGTGAGAATTTTCTAGAAAAGAAGGCACAGAGTTTCATCACTGAGCCATCAGAACTTCTTTGTGACAAAACAGCCCCTGCTCCTATTTCAGAAGCATCAACCTCAACCTGAAAAGGGAGCGAAACATCTGGCTGGCACAACACAGGGGCAGAAGCAAAACGACGCTTCAACTCCTGAAAAGCCTCTATAGCCGCAGAGGACCAATTGACCACATCAGCACCTTTCTTGGTCAAATCAGTCAACGGTTTAGCAATACTGGAAAAATTAGCGATGAAGCGACGATAAAAATTAGCAAAGCCCAGGAACTTCTGCAAGCTCTTCACAGATGTCGGCTGAGTCCAATCGTAAATGGCCTGAACTTTAACAGGGTCCATCTCGATAGTAGAAGGGGAAAAAATGAAACCCAAAAATGAAACCTTCTGAACACCAAAGAGACACTTTGACCCCTTCACAAACAAGGAATTCGCACGAAGGGCCTGGAACACCATTCTGACCTGCTTCACATGAGACTCCCAATCATCCGAAAAGACCAAAATGTCATCCAAATATACAATCATGAATCTATCCAGGTACTCTCGGAAGATGTCATGCATAAAGGACTGAAACACAGATGGAGCATTAGAAAGCCCGAATGGCATAACCAGGTACTCAAAATGGCCCTCGGGCGTATTAAATGCTGTTTTCCATTCATCACCCTGTTTAATTCGCACAAGATTATACGCACCACGAAGATCTATCTTGGTGAACCAACTAGCCCCCTTAATCCGAGCAAATAAATCAGACAGCAGCGGCAAAGGATACTGAAATTTGACTGTGATCTTATTAAGAAGGCGGTAATCAATACAAGGTCTCAAATAACCATCCTTCTTGGCCACAAAAAAGAACCCTGCTCCCAATGGTGACGATGACGGACGAATATGACCCTTCTCCAAGGATTCCTTTATATAACTCCGCATAGCGGCGTGCTCTGGCACAGATAAATTAAACAGACGGCCCTTAGGAAACTTACTACCAGGAATCAAATTAATAACACAGTCGCAATCCCTATGAGGAGGTAGGGCACCAGATTTGGGCTCTTCAAATACATCCCGGTAATCTGATAAAAACTCAGGGACTTCAGAAGGAGTGGAAGGTGAAATTGACAGCAATGGAACATCACCATGTACCCCCTGACAACCCCAGCTGGACACAGACATAGATTTCCAATCCAACACTGGATTATGGACCTGTAGCCATGGCAACCCCAAAACGACCACATCATGCAGATTATGCAACACCAAAAAGCGAATATCCTCCTTATGTGCAGGAGCCATGCACATGGTCAATTGAGTCCAGTACTGAGGCTTATTCTTGGCCAAAGGCGTAGCATCAATTCCTCTCAATGGAATAGGATACTGCAAGGGCTCCAAGAAAAAACCACAGCGCCTGGCAAACTCCAAATCCATCAAATTCAGGGCAGCGCCTGAATTCACAAATGTCATTACAGAATAGGACGACAGAGAGCAAATCAGAGTAACGAACAAAACAAATTTAGACTGTACCGTACCAATGGTGGCAGACCTAGCGAACCGCTTAGTGCGCTTAGGACAATCGGAGATAGCATGAGTGGATTCACCACAGTAAAAACACAGCCCATTCCGACGTCTGTGTTCTTGCCGTTCAGCTCTGGTCAAAGTCCTATCACACTGCATAGGCTCAGGCCTATGCTCAGAGAATACCGCCAGATGGTGCACAGCTTTGCGCTCACGCATGCG
This sequence comes from Ranitomeya imitator, assembly GCF_032444005.1. NCBI lineage: Eukaryota > Metazoa > Chordata > Amphibia > Anura > Dendrobatidae > Ranitomeya > Ranitomeya imitator. The sequence goes on along the minus strand of NC_091283.1, from coordinate 681,169,329 downwards.
CCGATCGATCTGAATGGCCAAAGACATAGACTCATTCAGACCAGCAGGCGTGGGAAATCCCACCATGACATCCTTAAGGACTTCAGAAAGACCCTTTCTGAAAATTGCCGCCAGGGCACATTCATTCCACTGAGTAAGCACAGACCATTTTCTAAACTTCTGACAGTACACCTCCGCTTCATCCTGACCCTGACACAAAGCCAGCAAGATTTTCTCTGCCTGATCCACTGAATTTGGTTCATCATAAAGCAATCCAAGCGCCAGAAAAAACGCATCAACATCACGCAATGCAGGATCTCCTGGCGCAAGGGAAAATGCCCAGTCTTTAGGGTCACCACGCAACAAAGAAATAATGATTTTTACCTGTTGAACGGGGTCACCAGAGGAGCGGGGTTTCAAAGCTAGAAACAGTTTACAATTATTTTTGAAATTCAAGAACCTAGATCTATCCCCAGAAAATAAGTCAGGAATAGGAATTCTAGGCTCTAACATAGGATTCTGAACCACAAAATCTTGAATGTTTTGTACCCTTTCAGTGAGATGATCCACACAAGAGGACAGACCTTGAATGTCCATATCTACACCTGTGTCCTGAACCACCCAAAGGTCTAGGGGAAAAGAAAGACAAAACACAGTGCAAAGAAAAAAAAATGGTCTCAGAAGTTCTCTTATCCCTCTATTGAGATACATTAATACTTTGGGCCAGCTGTACTGTTATGACCTGGTGGTTAGGAGCACCCGGAATGACCTGATAGTTAAACCTCATACAGGACGAGCTCTGGGATGTGGGAGCTCTGCTGACCGCAAGCCCTAATCCTATAAAACACACTAGAAATAGCCGTGGAGCGCTCCTGACCAGACCTAGGCGCCTCGTCACAGCCTAAGAACTATCTAGCCCTAGAGATAGAAAATAAAGCCTACCTTGCCTCAGAGAAATTCCCCAAAGGTAAAGGCAGCCCCCCACATATATTGACTGTGAGTAACGATGAAAGTCACAAACGCAGAAATGAAACAGGTTTCAGCAAAGGGAGGCCAGACTTACTAAATAGACAGAGGATAGGAAAGGTAACTTTGCGATCAGCACAAAAACCTACAAATGACCACGCAGAGTGTGCAAAAAAGACCTCCGCACCGACTCACGGTGCGGAGGGGCCACTCTGCATCCCAGAGCTTCCAGCTAGCAAGACAAAATCATGAAATCAAGAAAACAGTGAACAAATAATGACTATCAGGAACTTAGCTTCCGCAGGAGAAGGCAGGTCACCAGAGAGATCCAGGAGCGAACTGAACAAATGCAAAAACATTGACAGCTGGCATGGAGTAATGATCTGAGAGGAGTTAAATAGAGCAGCCAACCAAAGGATAACCCACGTCACCTGTGTAAGGAACCTCAGAGGCAGCAGCTTCACTCATAGCCACCAGAGGGAGCCCATATACAGAACTCGCCGAAGTACCATTCACGACCACAGGAGGGAGTTCGACAACAGAATTCACAACAGAAAACCCAGTACAACAACATCATGGAGGTTATGCAACACCAGAAAACCGCAATCTTCCTGCTGTGCTGTAGCCATGTACATGGTCATCTGCGTCCAGTACTGAGGTTTATCCTTGGCCAATGGTGTAGCATCAATGCCCCTCAAAGGAATAGGGCTCTGCAAAGGCTGCAAGGAAAAACCACAGCGCCTGGCGAATTCTAAGTCCATTAAGTTCAGGGCAGCGCCTGAATCCACAAATGCCATGACAGAAAAGGATGACAATGAGCAAATCAGGGTCACAGATAAAAGAAATTTAGGCTGTACAGTACTGATGGTAACAGACCTAGCGACCCTCCTAGTACGCTTAGGGCAATCAGAAATAACATGAGCAGAATCACCACAGTAAAAACACAGCCTATTCTGACGTCTGAATTCCTGCCGTTCTGTTCTAGTCAAAATCCTATCACATTGCATAGGCTCAAGACTCTGCTCAGAGGACACTGCCATATGGTGCACAGCTTTGTGCTCGCGCAGACGCCGATCAATCTGAATGGCTAGAGACATAGATTGGCTCAAACCAGCAGGCGTAGGGAAGCCCACCATAACATCTTTAAGGGCTTCAGAAAGACCTTTTCTGAAAATAGCAGCCAGAGCATCCTCATTCCATTTAGTGAGCACAGACCATTTTCTAAATTTCTGGCAGTATAATTCTGCTGCTTCCTGACCTTGACACATGGCCAAGAGGGTTTTTTCTACATGATCCACAGAATTAGGTTCGTCATACAATAATCCGAGCGCTTGAAAGAATGCGTCTACATTCAGCAATGCCGGATCCCCTGATTCAAGGGAGAATGCCCAGTCCTGAGGGTCACCACGCAGCAAGGATATGATGATTTTAACTTGCTGAATGGGATCACCAGAAGAACGGGGTTTCAAAGCAAAAAACAATTTGCAGTTATTTTTAAAGTTCAAAAACTTGGATCTGTCCCCAAAAAACAAATCAGGAGTAGGAATTTTAGGCTCCAAAGCCAGAGTCTGGACAACATAATCTTGGATACTCTGTACTCTTGCAGCAAGTTGATCCACACGAGAAAACAAACCCTGAACATCCATGCCAGAGCATAAATCCTGAACCACCCAGAGATCAAGAAGAAAAAAAAAGACAAAACAGAGCACAGAAAAAAAATGGCTCAGAATTTTTTTTCCACTTCTTTTGAGATGCATTTAATTCATTTTTGGCCACTTGTACTGTTATGAACTGGTGGTTTAGGAGCAACATGGGACGAGCTCTGAAGGAGGTGGTACCTATACTGACCGCAGTCCCTAAGCTCAACACAACACTAGAAGTAGCCGTGGGATGCTCCTGTCACTCCCTAGGCACCTCGTCACAGCCTGAGTGTAGGGATTCGGACAGAAATCCGAGAGTGGACCCTCTGGGTCGTGACTCTAGAGCCCCCGGGGTCGAGCGGACCAGATGGAATCACCCCCTATACAGGGAGTGTTAGGAGCAGGACCTCGGGGGAATGGAGACACAACAGCTAGAGCCAAAGGGACGACCCAAGATAAAGAAGGAGACCACAGAGCTATTGGAATGGCGGGGAATAATAGGAAAACAGGACTTACCTGATAATGACAGGAACACGAGACGATGCAGGACACGGCAGGAACACAGGACTTGGCAGGAGACGGCAGGTACACGGAACTTGGCAGGACACAGCAGGAACACGGAACTTGGCAGGACACAGCAGGAACACGGAACTTGGCAGGACACAGCAGGAACACGGAACTTGGCAGGACACAGCAGGAACACGGAACTTGGCAGGACACAGCAGGAACACGGAACTTGGCAGGACACAGCAGGAACACGGAACTTGGCAGGATACAGCAGGAACACGGAACTTGGCAGGACACAGCAGGAACACGGAACTTGGCAGGACACAGCAGGAACACGGAACTTGGCAGGACGCAGCAGGAACACGGAACTTGGCAGGACACAGCAGGAACACGGAACTTGGCAGGACACAGCAGGAACAACACTGAGACAAAGCGAGAACTAAGCTGGGAAAAGATACTGATACAGGGGAGCCTAGGGCATAGGAACACTGACGGCAGACAGTGCACCTACAAAGCAAAGGCGTCTTGCCTGGAAAGACGCCGGGAAGAAATACCCGATGGGCGCCGCCATGTTGGGGCGGTGCCATCGGGTCGCGACCTCCCAGAAGGCTCAGCGATGGAGGAGACGCGACCGCGCATGCGCAGAGAGACCGGACACCGTGAGCCGGCGAAGGAGGAGGCAGAGCGGCGAGGGACAGGATCGCGAGTGCGCCGAGGGATGGAAGAAGCCTGGTAAGTATGTGCAGCGGACGTGACAGTACCCCCCTCCTTAGTCCCCCTCCTTTTAAGGCTAGAAAGGAATCTTTTCATGATAAGAGGAGCATTGATGTTCTCTCGAGGCTCCCAGGACCTCTCCTCAGGGCCAAATCCCTCCCAATCAATCAAAAAATAGGTTTTACCCCTAACTACCTTTTTGGCAAGAATATCTTTAACATTAAAGATTCCATCAGAGGTACAGAGCTGAGGAGAAAGAGAGGTAGCGGAGTGAAAATGATTAAAGACTGCGGGCTTGAGAAGAGATACATGGAAGGCATTGGGAATGCGTAAAGAGGCAGGTAGTTTCAATTTGTAGGAAACATCATTAATGCGAGCCAAGATAGGAAAAGGACCAATATAGCGAGGGCCTAGTTTGTAAGAGGGGGTTTTGAGCTTGATATAGCGAGAGGAGAGCCAAACTTTATCACCCGGAGAATAGGGAGGAGCATCCAAACGCCTCTTATCAGCAAATCTTTTCATATTATGGCTAGCTCTCTCAAGAGCCTCTTTAGTCTCACTCCAAATCTTAGAGAATTCCCGGGACAAGAAATCCACTGCCGGTACCCCCGAGGAGAGAGAAACAGGAAGAGGAATGCTTGGATGTTGACCATAGACCACAAAAAAGGGAGATTTGGAGGAAGACTCACTGGGAAGATTGTTATATGAGAACTCAGCCCAGGGGAGAAGGGAGACCCAGTCATCTTGATGTGCATTGGAAAAATGTCGTAAGTATGTAGTCAGGACTTGATTAACTCGCTCCACTTGACCGTTGGACTGAGGGTGATAAGCGGAAGAGAAGTCCAAGTTAATTTTCAATAGACTGCAGAGAGCTCTCCAAAAACGTGAGGTAAATTGTACTCCGCGGTCTGAGACAATATGATGTGGAAAACCATGAAGACGGAAGACTTGGTGTAAAAAGATTTTTGCCAACTCAGGAGCAGAAGGCAGACTAGGCAACGCGATGAAGTGAGCCATCTTAGAGAAGCGATCCACAACAACTAGGATGACAGAGCAACTCGAGGAACAAGGTAGATCAGTGATGAAGTCCATAGCGATATGACTCCAAGGGACGGAAGGCACAGGCAGAGGATGCAGCAGACCAGAAGGAAGCTGCCTAGGGACCTTATTTTTGGCACAAGAAGAACAAGAAGCAATAAATTCGGTGACGTCTTGTCAGAGAGATGGCCACCAGTAGTGCCGAGAGATAAGGGAAAGTGTCTTCTTGACTCCTACATGTCCTGCAATTTTGGAGGAATGACCCCAACGTAAAACTCTCTCCTTGTCTTGATTAGACACAAGAGTCTTGCCAGGAGGAGTTGAAATCACTCTTAGAGGAGCAAGAGTGACGATCTTCGCAGGATCAATGGTGTGAGCCGGAGAGTCCTCAATGTCCTGAGGCTGAAAGGATCTTGAAAGAGCATCCGCTTTGACATTCTTATTTCCGGGTCGGAAATGAAGTTCAAATTCAAATCGTCCGAAGAATAAAGACCATCTGGCTTGTCGTGGATTTAGTCTTTGGGCAGACTGAACATAGGCCAGATTCTTGTGGTCTGTGTAAATGGTGAATGGATAAAGAGACCCCTCAAGGAGATAACGCCACTCTTCTAAGGCTAGCTTGATAGCCAATAGTTCTTTATCCCCAATGGAGTAGTTACGCTCAGGAGCAGAAAAGGCTTTAGAAAAAAAACCACAGGTCACCAAATGTCCGGACAAAGATCTTTGCAAAAGTACTGCTCCGGCTCCAACAGAGGATGCGTCGACTTCAAGGACAAACGGTCTATTAGCATCAGGACGATGAAGCACAGGGGCCGTAGCGAAACTTTGTTTAAGGGACTGAAAGGCCTCTTCAGCCTCAGGGGTCCAAAGACTGGAGTTGACTCCCTTGTGAACTAGGGCAGAGATAGGCTTGTGTTGTGAGTTCTGTTTTTGGGCTCCCTCTGGTGGTTACTGATGGTACTGGGTGACTTGTGTTCTCTGCGGTCTCTGGTGTCCACCTGTTCCATCAGGTTATGGGAGTTTCCTATTTAACCTGGCTTTTTTGTCATTTCCTCGCCGGCTATCAATGTAATCAGCGTGTCTTTTTTCCTCTGCTCCCTGCGTCTGTTATCTTCAGGACAAGCTAAGTTTTGATTTTCCTGTTCCACGTTTTGCTTAATTTTTGTCTTAGTCCAGCTTGCAGATATGTGATTCCTTGCTGCTGGTTGCTCTAGTGGGCTGAAATTACTCCTCATGTTCCATGAGTTGGAACATGAGTTCAAGTAATTTCAGGATGGTTTTTTGAAGGGTTTTTCGCTGACCGCGCAGTTCACTTTTGTATCCTCTGCTATCTAGCTTTAGCGGGCCTCATTTTTGCTGATTCTATTTTCATAACTACGTATGTGCTTTCCTCTCATTTCACCGTTATTACATGTGGGGGGCTGCTATTTCTGTGGGGTGGTTCTCTGGAGGCAAGTGAGGTCTGTGTTTCTTCTGATAGGGGAAGTTAATCCTTCGGCTGGCGCGAGACGTCTAGGAATCATCGTAGGCACGTTCCCCGGCTACTGCTAGTTGTGTGTTTAGGTTCAGGATCGCGGTCAGCTCAGGTTCCATCACCCTAGAGCTTGTTTTGTTTTTGTGCTTGTCCTTTTGTGATCCCCTGCCATTGGGATCATGACAGTATAGCCGGCATAAAAAAAAAAATTTGGTCATCGTTTTGGCTGAAGTAGGAGGAAAAGTAGTCTGAGGAAGTTTTTTTTTTTTTCCCCCTCCTCAGTGTTTGCTGCCTAGCCTTAATTGCAGCTTGGCTGCTTTTTTTTTCCTCCTCTTAATCCTTGAATGGCTCTGACCTCAGCTGTTTATCATGGACGTCCAGAGTTTGGCTTCCAGCCTGAATAATCTTGCTGCTAAGGTTCAAAATATACAAGATTTTGTTGTACATACTCCTATGTCTGAACCTAGAATTCCTATCCCAGAGTTTTTTTCTGGACATAGATCTAGTTTTCTGAATTTTAGGAACAATTGCAAGTTGTTTCTTTCCTTGAAATCTCGCTCCTCTGGAGACCCTGCTCAGCAGGTCAAGATTGTTATATCTTTCCTGCGGGGTGACCCTCAGAATTGGGCATTTGCATTGGCACCAGGGGATCCTGCGTTGCTCAATGTGGATGCATATTTTCTGGCATTGGGTTTGCTCTATGAGGAACCTAACCTAGAGATTCAGGCTGAAAAAGCTTCATTGGCTCTCTCTCAGGGGCAAGATGAAGCAGAAATATATTGTCAGAAATTTCGGAAATGGTCGGTGCTTACTCAGTGGAATGAGTGCGCTCTGGCTGCAAAATTCAGAGATGGCCTTTCTGAGGCCATTAAAGATGTTATGGCGGGGTTCCCGGCGCCTACAGGTCTGAATGAGTCCATGACTATGGCTATTCAGATTGATCGGCGTTTACGGGAGCGCAAACCTGTGCACCATTTGGCGGTGTCTTCTGAACAGGCACCTGAGATAATGCAATGTGATAGAATTCAGTCCAGAAGTGAACGGCAAAATTATAGGCGGAAAAATGGATTGTGTTTTTATTGTGGTGATTCAGCTCATGTTATATCAGCATGCTCTAAACGCACAAAAAAGGTTGATAAGTCTGTTGCCATTGGTACTTTACAGTCTAAGTTCATTCTGTCTGTGACGCTGATTTGTTCATTATCATCCATTTCCGTCGATGCCTATGTGGATTCAGGCGCTGCCCTGAGTCTTATGGATTGGTCATTTGCCAATCGCTGTGGGTTTAGTCTGGAACCTCTGGAAGTTCCTATTCCTTTGAAAGGAATTGACTCTACACCTTTGGCTATGAATAAACCTCAGTACTGGACGCAAGTGACCATGCGTATGACTCCCGTTCATCAGGAGGTGATTCGCTTCCTGGTACTGTATAATTTACATGATGTCTTAGTGCTTGGTCTGCCATGGTTACAAACTCATAACCCAGTCCTGGACTGGAAAACAATGTCTGTGTTAAGCTGGGGATGTCAGGGGGTTCATGATGATGCATCTCCGATTTCTATCGCTTCATCTATTCCTTCTGAGGTTCCGGTATTTCTGTCTGATTATCGGGAGGTTTTTGAGGAGCCTAAGCTCAGTTCGCTTCCTCCTCACAGGGATTGCGATTGTGCTATAGATTTGATTCCTGGCAGTAAATTCCCTAAGGGTCGTTTCTTCAATCTGTCAGTGCCAGAGCATACTGCTATGCGGAATTATGTTAAGGAGTCCTTGGAAAAGGGACATATCCGTCCATCTTCGTCCCCTTTGGGAGCAGGCTTTTTTTTTGTGGCCAAAAAAGATGGTTCCTTGAGGCCTTGCATAGATTATCGTCTTTTGAATAAGATTACAGTCAAATATCAGTATCCTTTGCCTTTGTTGACTGATTTGTTCGCTCGCATTAAGGGGGCTAAATGGTTCACTAAGATTGATCTTCGGGGTGCGTATAATCTTGTGCGGATAAGGCAGGGTGAGGAGTGGAAAACCGCATTTAATACGCCTGAGGGCCATTTCGAGTATTTGGTGATGCCTTTTGGACTTTCTAATGCTCCTTCTGTCTTCCAGTCTTTTATGCACGATATTTTCCGTGAATATCTGGATAAATTTATTATTGTGTATTTGGATGATGTTTTGGTTTTTTCTGATGACTGGGAGTCTCATGTTCAGCAGGTCAGGAAGGTGTTTCAGGTCCTGCGGGCCAATTCTTTGTTTGTAAAAGGTTCTAAATGTCTCTTTGGAGTCCAGAAGATTTCTTTTTTGGGGTATATTTTTTCCCCTTCTACTATTGAGATGGATCCCATCAAGGTTCAGGCTATTAGGTGCTCAGGAAGGATATAATGGAACTAGAGAGAGTACAAAGGAGGGCAACAAAATTAATAAAGGGGATGGGAGAACTACAATACCCAGATAGATTAGCGAAATTAGGATTATTTAGTCTAGAAAAAAGACGACTGAGGGGCGATCTAATAACCATGTATAAGTATATAAGGGGACAATACAAATATCTCGCTGAGGATCTGTTTATACCAAGGAAGGTGACGGGCACAAGGGGGCATTCTTTGCGTCTGGAGGAGAGAAGGTTTTTCCACCAACATAGAAGAGGATTCTTTACTGTTAGGGCAGTGAGAATCTGGAATTGCTTGCCTGAGGAGGTGGTGATGGCGAACTCAGTCGAGGGGTTCAAGAGAGGCCTGGATGTCTTCCTGGAGCAGAACAATATTGTATCATACAATTATTAGGTTCTGTAGAAGGACGTAGATCTGGGTATTTATTATGATGGAATATAGGCTGAACTGGATGGACAAATGTCTTTTTTCGGCCTTACTAACTATGTTACTATGTTACTATGTTACTATTTGTGACTGGACGCAGCCTACATCTCTTAAGAGTCTACAGAAGTTCTTAGGCTTTGCTAATTTTTATCGTCGCTTCATAACTAATTTTTCTAGTGTTGTTAAGCCTTTGACGGATTTGACTAAAAAGGGTGCTGATGTTACTGATTGGTCTCCTGCGGCTGTGGAGGCCTATCAGGAACTTAAGCGCCGGTTTTCTTCTGCTCCTGTGTTGCGTCAGCCAGATACGTCGCTTCCTTTTCAGGTTGAGGTTGATGCTTCCGAGATCGGAGCGGGGGCGGTTTTGTCACAGAGAAGCTCCGATGGCTCAGTGATGAAGCCATGTGCGTTCTTTTCTAGAAAATTTTCGCCCGCTGAACGGAATTATGATGTTGGTAATCGGGAGCTTTTGGCCATGAAGTGGGCATTTGAGGAGTGGCGTCATTGGCTTGAGGGTGCTAGACATCGTGTGGTGGTCTTGACTGATCACAAAAATCTGATGTACCTTGAGTCTGCCAAGCGTCTGAATCCTAGACAGGCTCGTTGGTCACTGTTTTTCTCCCGTTTCAATTTTGTGGTTTCATACCTGCCAGGTTCAAAGAATGTGAAGGCGGAGGCTCTTTCTAGGAGTTTTGTGCCTGACTCCCCTGGAAATTCTGAGCCCACTGGTATCCTTAGGGATTGGGTGATTTTGTCGGCTGTCTCCCCAGACTTGCGACGTGCTTTGCAGGAGTTTCAGGCGGATAAACCTGATCGTTGTCCGCCGGAAAGACTGTTTGTTCCGGATAATTGGACCAGTAGAGTCATCTCCGAGGTCCATTCTTCTGTGTTGGCAGGTCATCCTGGAATATTTGGTACTAGAGACTTGGTGGCCAGGTCTTTTTGGTGGCCTTCCTTGTCGAGGGATGTGTGTTCTTTCGTGCAGTCTTGTGGAGTTTGCGCTCGGGCTAAGCCTTGCTGTTCTCGGGCCAGTGGATTGTTGTCACCTTTGCCTATCCCGAAGAGGCCTTGGACGCACATTTCCATGGACGTTATTTCGGATCTCCCTGTCTCTCAAAAAATGTCCGTCATATGGGTTGTGTGTGACCGCTTTTCTAAGATGGTTCATCTGGTACCCTTGCCTAAGTTACCTTCCTCCTCTGAGTTGGTCCCTCTGTTTTTTCAAAACGTGGTCCGTTTGCATGGCATTCCGGAGAACATCGTTTCTGACAGGGGATCCCAGTTTGTGTCTAGATTTTGGCGGATGTTCTGTGCTAAGATGGGCATTGATTTGTCCTTTTCGTCTGCATTCCATCCCCAGACGAATGGCCAGACGGAACGAACTAATCAGACTTTAGAAACTTATTTAAGGTGTTTTGTTTCTGCTGATCAAGATGACTGGGTTTCCTTTTTGCCGCTTGCCGAGTTAGCCCTTAATAATCGGGCTAGTTCTGCTACCTTGGTTTCTCCTTTATTTTGTAATTCGGGGTTTCATCCTCGTTTTTCCTCTGGTCAGGTGGAGCCTTCTGATTGTTCTGGAGTGGACATGGTGGTGGATAGGTTGCATCGGATTTGGAGTCATGTGGTGGACAATTTGAAGTTGTCCCAGGAGAGGGCTCAGCGGTTTGCTAATCGCCGTTGCCGCGTGGGTCCTCGACTTCTTGTTGGTGACTTGGTGTGGTTGTCTTCTCGTTTTGTTCCTATGAAGGTCTCTTCTCCTAAGTTCAAGCCTCGGTTCATCGGTCCCTATAGGATCTTGGAAATTCTTAACCCTGTGTCGTTTCGTTTGGATCTCCCGGCATCGTTTGCTATTCATAATGTGTTCCATCGGTCGTTGTTGCGGAAGTATGAGGTACCTGTTGTTCCTTCGCTTGAGCCTCCTGCTCCGGTGCTGGTGGAGGGTGAATTGGAGTATGTTGTGGAGAAGATCTTGGATTCTCGTGTTTCCAGACGGAAACTCCAGTATTTGGTCAAGTGGAAGGGTTATGGTCAGGAGGATAATTCTTGGGTGATTGCCTCTGATGTTCATGCTGCCGATTTGGTCCGTGCTTTTCATAGTGCTCATCCTGGTCGCCCTGGTGGTTCTCGTGAGGGTTCGGTGACCCCTCCTCAAGGGGGGGGTACTGTTGTGAGTTCTGTTTTTGGGCTCCCTCTGGTGGTTACTGATGGTACTGGGTGACTTGTGTTCTCTGCGGTCTCTGGTGTCCACCTGTTCCATCAGGTTATGGGAGTTTCCTATTTAACCTGGCTTTTTTGTCATTTCCTCGCCGGCTATCAATGTAATCAGCGTGTCTTTTTTCCTCTGCTCCCTGCGTCTGTTATCTTCAGGACAAGCTAAGTTTTGATTTTCCTGTTCCACGTTTTGCTTAATTTTTGTCTTAGTCCAGCTTGCAGATATGTGATTCCTTGCTGCTGGTTGCTCTAGTGGGCTGAAATTACTCCTCATGTTCCATGAGTTGGAACATGAGTTCAAGTAATTTCAGGATGGTTTTTTGAAGGGTTTTTCGCTGACCGCGCAGTTCACTTTTGTATCCTCTGCTATCTAGCTTTAGCGGGCCTCATTTTTGCTGATTCTATTTTCATAACTACGTATGTGCTTTCCTCTCATTTCACCGTTATTACATGTGGGGGGCTGCTATTTCTGTGGGGTGTTTCTCTGGAGGCAAGTGAGGTCTGTGTTTCTTCTGATAGGGGAAGTTAATCCTTCGGCTGGCGTGAGACGTCTAGGAATCATCGTAGGCACGTTCCCCGGCTACTGCTAGTTGTGTGTTTAGGTTTAGGATCGCGGTCAGCTCAGGTTCCATCACCCTAGAGCTTGTTTTGTTTTTGTGCTTGTCCTTTTGTGATCCCCTGCCATTGGGATCATGACAGGCTTGGTCATGGAAGAAAAATGAGGAATAAATTGTCTATAGTAGTTGGCAAAGCCAAGAAAATGTTGGATTGCTTTTGTTCCAAGAGGACGAGGCCAATTCAGGACAGCAGAAACCTTCTCTGGATCCATCTCTAAGCCGGACCTTGAGACAATATATCCAAGGAAGGGAAGTGAGGATTGCTCAAAGACGCACTTCTCAATCTTAGCGAAGAGATGATTCTCCCTTAGCCGTTGCAGAACACGGCGGACATCTCATCTATGAGTGGAGAGATCCGGAGAAAAGATGAGAATGTCGTCAAGGTAAACTACGACTGAGGAGTAGAGAAGATCCCGGAATACATCGTTCACAAATTCCTGGAAAACCGCAGGGGCGTTGCAGAGACCAAACGGCATAACCAAGTATTCATAGTGACCGTCACGAGTATTGAAGGCGGTCTTCCACTCATAGCCTGCACGAATTCGAACCAGATTGTATGCGCCACATAAATCCAATATGGTAAAAATTTGCGCACCTCGAAGACGATCGAAGAGTTCCGGAATGAGTGGCAGAGGATATTTGTTCTTCACCGTGATGTTGTTTAGGCCTCGATAATCAATGCAGGGACGAAGAGAACCATCTTTCTTCTTCACGAAAAAAAACCCTGCTCCGGCGGGAGAAGAAGACTTGCGAATGAATCCTTTATCAAGATTTTCTTGAATATACTCAGACATAGCTTGTGTCTCAGCAGGAGAGAGAGGGTAGATTCTTTCCCTGGGCGGGTTAGTTCCAGGCACGAGATCTATGGGACAATCATAGAGACGGTGAGGCGGAAGACCCTCAGCTTCCTTCTTGTTGAAGACATCAGAGAAAGCGCTGTAGACACAGGGTAAGGCGGGAAAAGAAGAGGAAGGAGAAGAAGAAGAGGAAGAACCCACAGGATGCACCGGCAGCAGACAACGTTCCCGACAAAGCTCTCCCCAGCGCAAGATATTGCCATTGCGCCAATCTAAAGTGGGCTCGTGATTCCGTAACCAAGGAAAACCTAAAAGCATAGGATGAGACAGACCTGCTAAAACATTAAATGCAATTTTCTCCTTATGCAGAGCCCCAACTTGAAGTTCCACCTCAAGTGTTACTTGAGTAATGGTCTCCTGTAACGGTCTACCATCCACAGATGCAAGAATCACAGGAGCCTCTAGGGTTTTGACTGGAACGGAGAATTTCAAAACCTCTTCCAACCTGATAAAATTCCCTGCTGCGCCAGAATCCACATAAGCATCCAAAGAAATGCCCTTGCCAGAAATATGCAAAAGGACAGACAAAGTGAGGGGTTGAGAGGAATCACACACACCTAGGGAGGCCTCTCTTACCTGACCTAGGCGGAGAAGTTTTCCGGACGTTCAGGGCAAGACCGCAATAAATGGGCAGCACTCCCGCAGTAAAAACATAAACCCTGAGTACGCCTCTCTTTACGTCGCTGTTCGGACATCTTTAGACGGTCCACTTGCATAGGTTCAGGTGCGGACGCCAGAGAGGAAGTCCTAGGCTGTGGGCTGAGTGGCTTACGGGTGGCAGGAGAAGGACGAAGAGATCTCCGCTCCCGGGCGCGTTCTTGGAACCGAAGGTCAATACGGGTAGCTAAGGAAATTAAATCCTCCAAAACCGTAGGGGTGTCCCGACCAGCTAACTCATCTTTTATGCGCCCAGAGAGACCCCGCCAGAAAGCACCCACTAACGCCTCATTGTTCCAGCCTAAGTCAGAGGAGAGGGTGCGGAACTGAATAGCATACTGGCCCACGGATAACGATCCCTGATGGAGAGACAATAGAGCCTCAGTAGTAGAGGCCAGACGTCCAGGTTCGTCAAAAACAAGACGGAAGGTCTCCAAAAATTCAGACAACCGGGAGACTAGGGGACCGTCTCGCTCCCAGAGTGGATTTACCCATGCCAAGGCGTCACCCTCCAGATGGGAAATCAAAAAAGCAACCTTGGACCGATTCGTTGGGTAATGCTGGGGCAGAAGCTCAAAGTGAAGATGGCATTGGTTTAAAAATCCTCGGCAGAATTTAGGATCCCCATTGTACCGAGGTGGTTTAGCCAAGCGGGGTGGAGGGTGGGAAGCAGAAGCAGAGGTAGAAGCGGCTGTCTGGATAGAAAGCAGCCGATCGTCTATCGAAGACATATAACTGAGGATATGAGCCTGGGTGTCACGCTGCTGAGCTAACTCTTGCTGTAAGCCAACGAGTAGAGCTGCGTTGCCAGGACCAGAGGGCAGGAGCGTAGACAGGCAAGAATCCATAGCCTTCATAAAGGACATAATACGAGACTGATTCTCCGGCAAAAAGAGTAGCTCTTTTTGCGAAGCAGAGGCCCCAGCGGGGTCCATGGCCTTTGCTTACTGTAGGGATTCGGACAGAAATCCGAGAGTGGACCCTCTGGGTCGTGACTCTAGAGCCCCCGGGGTCGAGCGGACCAGATGGAATCACCCCCTATACAGGGAGTGTTAGGAGCAGGACCTCGGGGGAATGGAGACACAACAGCTAGAGCCAAAGGGACGACCCAAGATAAAGAAGGAGACCACAGAGCTATTGGAATGGCGGGGAATAATAGGAAAACAGGACTTAACTGATAATGACAGGAACACGAGACGATGCAGGACACGGCAGGAACACAGGACTTGGCAGGAGACGGCAGGTACACGGAACTTGGCAGGACACAGCAGGAGCACGGAACTTGGCAGGACACAGCAGGAACACGGAACTTGGCAGGACACAGCAGGAACACGGAACTTGGCAGGACACAGCAGGAACACGGAACTTGGCAGGACACAGCAGGAACACGGAACTTGGCAGGACACAGCAGGAACACGGAACTTGGCAGGACACAGCAGGAATAACACTGAGACAAAGCGAGAACTAAGCTGGGAAAAGATACTGATGCAAGGGAACCTAGGGCATAGGGACACTGACGGCAGACAGTGCACCTACAAAGCAAAGGCGTCTTGCCTGGAAAGACGCCGGGAAGAAATACCCGATGGGTGCCGCCATGATGGGGCGGAGCCATCGGGTCGCGACCTCCCAGAAGGCTCAGCGACGGAGGAGATGCGACCGCGCATGCGCAGAGAGGCCGGACGGCGTGAGCCGGCGAAGGAGGAGGCAGAGTGGCGAGGGACAGGATAGCGAGTGCGCCGAGGGATGGAAGAAGCCGGGTAAGTATGTGCAGTGGACGTGACACTGAGAACTAACTACCCCTAAAGATAGAAACAGGAAAGCTATCTTGCCTCAGAGAAAATCCTGTGGAGGGCAACTCTGCTTCCCAGAGCTTCTAGCTTAACTGAATTAATCCATACTGACAAGCTGGACAAAACATAGAATGCACAGAACGAATAAGTCCACAACATGTGGACAGAAAAGAGCAAAGCAAGGACTTATCTTTGCTGAACTGGTCAGGATATCAGGGAAATCCAAGCAAAGATGTGAATCCAACCAGGAACCATGGACAAGTGGCACTGGCTGAAGGGAAGAGCCAGGCATAAATAGCCGAGCAGAAAGACAATCAGTGGAAGCAGCTGCAGACTGCTAAATCCAAGGAGCAGCCATTCCACTTAAAACCACCGGAGGGAGCCCAAGAGCAGAACTCACAAAAGTGCCACTTACAACCACCGGAGGGAGCCCAAGAGCGGAATTCACAACAGTCATCCAAGTACGCCACTGCATACTTCTCCAGTCCCTGAAGCAGGAGGTTGACCATTTGCTGGAAAGTGGCTGGGGCATTCTTCATGCCGAAGGGCATGACCGTGGACTCATACAGTCCAAAGGGCATGATAAAGGCAGACTTCTCCTGTGCCTTGGGGCTCAGGGGAATCTACCAGTATCCTCTTCTCAGATCCATTATTGTCAGGTATTTTGCACCAGCTAACCTCTCAAGCAGCTCCTCGATGCGCGGCATTGGGTGCGCGTCAGAGGCTGTGATGGCTGTGATAAGAAAGACATAGCTGAACTGGGGCGGGTGCAGAGAAGAGCGACCAAGGTTATTAGAGGACTGGGGTGTCTGCAATACCAAGATAGGTTATTACACTTGGGGCTATTTAGTTTGGAAAAGTGAAGACTAAGGGGTGATCTTTGCTTAATGTATAAATATATGAGGGGACAGTACAAAGACCTTTCTGATGATCTTTTTAATCATAGACCTGAGACAGGGACAAGGGGGCATCCTCTACTTCTGGAGGAAAGAAGGTTTAAGCATAATAACAGATGCGTATTCTTTACTGTAAGAGCAGTGAGACTATGGAACTCTCTGCCATATGATGTTGTAATGAGTGAATCGTTACTTAAATTTAAGAGGGGACTGGATACCTTTCTGGAAAAGTATAATGTTACAGGGTATATATACTAGATTTCTTGATAGGGCGTTGATCCAGGGAACTAGTCTGATTGCCGTATGTGGAGTCAGGAAGGAATTTTTTTCCCCAATGTGGAGCTTACTCTTTGCCACATGGGGTTTTTTTCCTTCCTCTGGATCAACATGTTAGGGCATGTTAGGTTAGGCTATGGATTGAACAAGATGGACTTAAAGTCTTCCTTCAACCTTGATAACTATGTAACTATGTAACTATGGTGTTGAGCCCCCTGTAGTCCACGCAGAACTGGGTGGTCCGATCCTTCTTTGGCACGAGAACTACAGGTGAGGCCCACGCACTCTTTGACCGTCGAATAACCCCCAGCTGTAACATCTCATCGATCTCCTGGCACATAACCTGCTGCACCTGGTCGGAGATTCGATAGGGTGTTCGCCATAGTGGGGCATGATTCCCGATGTCCACCTCATGGACTGCTAACTCAGTCCTTCCAGGTCTGTTGGAGAAAATGGCCCGGAAGGGTTCCAGCTTGGTCCACAACTGCGACCGCTGGGGTGCGGTTAGTGAGGCGCTTACCTCCACGTCCTCAATGGACCCACCAGCCTTTGCTTGGGCCAGCATGTCCAGGAGGGTGTCTTCCTCTCCGTCTTCGGGTAAGCTGCAGACTGGTAGGACAAAAGGTTCACGTTCGTGATGAGCCTTCATCATGTTGACGTGAAAGGCCTTTCGCCTACCCCGAGTGTGGTCAAGCATGACCACGTAGGTGACCGGGTTGAGCTGTTGGTGGACGATGTACGGGCCCTGCCAGGCTGCCTGAAGCTTATCCGTTGGCACGGGGACCAGCACCCACACCTTTTGACCCATGTGGTAGGTCCGCTCCCGGGCATTCTGGTCGTACCAGTGCTTTTGGTCAGCCTGAGCCTCCGTCATGTTGTCATGCACCAACTGCATCAAGGTCTGCATCTTGTCACTGAAGCACATGACATACTCCACTATGGACATTTCAGAAGGGTTCAGTTCCTCTTCCCAGGATTCTCTTACCAACCCAAGGGGTCCCCGGAATCGCCTGCCATACAGGAGCTCGTAGGGGGAGAACCCCGTCGAGGCCTGCGGAACCTCTCGGTAAGCGAATAGCAGGTGTGGGAGGTACCGCTCCCAGTCGCGCCCTTGGGTCTTAACGAGTATGCGTAGCATCAGTTTGAGGATACTATTGAAGCGTTCACACAAGCCATTGGTCTGTGGGTGATACACACTCGATACCAGGTGTTTCATCTGCATTCTCTTACAGAGAGCCTCCATTAGGTGAGACATGAATTGGGTCCCTTGATCAGTAAGCATCTCCCTGGGAAATCCTACACATGAAAAGGTAGCCAACCACCACCTTATCTGCCCTAGTTGACGACAGAGCTACTGCCTCTGGGTACCGGGTAGCTTAGTCTACCACAGTAAGGATGTATTGTTTTCCAGAGCTGCTGGAGATGGCCAGCGGGCCCACAATGTCCACTGCAATCCTCTGGAAAGGCTCCTCTATCACTGGCAAAGGGATCAGGGGAGCCTTAAGAGCAGGCCCCACCTTCCCCACTCTTTGACAGGTGATACAGGAGCGGCAGTGGTTTGACACATCTGTCCCCATCTTAGGCCAATAGAAGTGTTGAGACAGCCGGGCCTTAGTTTTGCTGATCCCCAAGTGTCCAGCTAGCGGGATCTCATGGGCAGTCCGTAACAACTCACCCCAAAATTGCTGTGGGACGACCAGCTGTCTTTCCCTCAACCACTCCTTTTGCGATTCTCCGGGTACTGTCTCCTAGTACAACCTTCCTCGTTCCCAGAACACCCTCTCTGTTATGATCTGGTGGCCTTGGAGCAGCATGAGACGTACTCTGGAGAAGGTGGTCCCTGTACTGACCGCAAACCCTGAACCTAGCAGCGCAACTAAAAGCAGCCGTGGGGGGTACCTAACTCTCCCTAGACCCCACGGCACAGCCTAAGATCTAACTACCCCTAAAGACAGAAACAGGAAACCTATCTTGCCTCAGAGAAAATCCCCAAAGGATAGATAGCCCCCCACAAATATTGACTGTGAGAGGAGAGGGAAATAACATACGCAGATATGAAATCAGATTTTAGCATAGGAGGCCATACTAGCTAAAAAGAAAGAATAGAACAGAGTACTATGCGGTCAGTACAAAAACACTAGAAAATATCCACCGCTGAAAATACGGATCACCACATCTGACTAAAGACATGGGGGGTATATCTGCATCTCCAGAGAAATAGCTAGGCTGCAAAAAATCCTTCACAGACCAAGCTGTACAAGAGAAAAACATGAAAATGCACAGAACTATAAGGTCCACTGCAGGTGGACAGCAAAAACAAAGCCAGGACTTATCTTTGTAGAAAAACACAGCAAACTGGAGAGACCAGCAGGGAAGTGAATCCTTCAAGAACAATGGACAACTGGCACTGATTAAAGGATCCTGCAAAGCTATATACCCCAGTCAGTCCTGCAATTGGTAGAAACACATGTCCACTCCTGCAATCCAGGCACAACTGCATTACCCTCTACAACCACCGGAGGGAGCCCAAAAGCTGAATTCACAACAGTACCCCCCCCCCCTTGAGGAGGGGTCACCGAACCCTCACCAGAGCCCCCAGGCCGATCAGGATGAGCCCGATAAAAGGCACGAACCAAATCAACGGCATGGACATCAGAGGAAGAAACCCAAGAATTATCCTCCTGCCCATAACCCTTCCACTTGACAAGGTACTGAAGCTTCCGCCTCGAAAAACGAGAATCCAAAATCTTCTCAACAACATATTCCAACTCCCCATCGACCAATACAGGGGCCGGAGGATCAACAGAGGGAACAACGGGCTCCACATATTTCCGCAACAAAGATTTATGGAAAACATTATGAATAGCAAACGAGGCCGGAAGCGCCAGGCGAAAGGACACATGATTAATAATCTCAGAAATCCTATAAGGACCAATAAATCGAGGCTTAAGCTTAGGGGAAGAAACCTTCATAGGAACATGACGGGAAGATAACCAAACCAGATCCCCAATCCGTAGCCGGGAACCAACACACCGACGACGATTAGCCAAACGCTGAGCCTCCTCCTGAGACAGCACCAAATTGTCCACCACATAAGCCCAAATCTGCCGCAACCTGTCGACCACAGAATCCACACCAGAAAGGTCAGAAGGCTCAACCTGCCCAGAAGAAAAACGAGGATGAAAACCAAAATTACTAAAAAATGGCGAAACCAAAGTAGCCCAACTAGCCCGATTATTAAGGGCAAACTCGGCCAATGGCAAAAAAGCCACCCAATCATCCTGATCAGCAGACACAAAGCATCTCAAATAGGTCTCCAAGGTCCGATTAGTTCGCTCAGTCTGACCATTTGTCTGAGGATGAAATGCAGAAGAAAAAGACAAATCAATGCCCAGCTTGGCACAAAAGGCCCGCCAAAACCTAGAAACAAACTGGGAACCTCTGTCGGACACAATATTCTCCGGAATACCATGCAAATGCACCACATGCTGAAAAAACAACAGAACCAAATCAGAAGAAGAAGGCAATTTAGGCAAGGGCACCAAATGAACCATCTTAGAAAATCGGTCACAGACAACCCAGATAACCGACATTCTTTGGGAAACAGGAAGATCGGAAATAAAATCCATAGAAATATGTGTCCAGGGCCTCTCGGGGACCGGTAATGGCAAAAGCAACCCACTAGTGCAGGAACAGAAAGGCTTAGCCCGCGCACAAATCCCACAGGACTGCACAAAAGAATGCACATCCCGCAACAAAGAAGGCCACCAAAAGGACCTACTACCCAAATCTCTGGTACCAAAAATCCCAGGAGGGCCAGCCAACACAGAACAATGAACTTCAGAAATCACTTTAGTAGTCCATCTATCAGGAACAAACAGTTTCCCCACAGGACAGCGGTCAGGCTTATCAGCCTGAAATTCCTGAAGAACCCGTCGCAAATCAGGGGAGATGGCAGGAAGAATCACCCCTTCCTTCAAAATGCCGACCGGCTCAAGAACCCTAAGGGAATCAGAAAAAAAACTCCTGGAGAGGGCATCCGCCTTAACATTCTTAGTACCAGGAATGTACGAGACCACAAAATCAAAACGGGAGAAAAACAGAGACCATCGAGCCTGTCTAGGATTCAGCCGTTTTGGCAGACTCGAGGTAAATCAGATTCTTATGATCGGTCAGGACCACAATACGGTGCTTGGCCCCCTCAAGCCAATGTCACCACTCCTCAAATGCCCACTTTATAGCCAACAACTCCCGATTGCCGACATCATAATTGCGTTCCGCAGGCGAAAACTTCCGAGAAAGGAAGGCACTCGGTTTCATCAAGGAACCATCAGAATTCCTCTGAGACCAAACGGCCCCTGCCCCAATCTCAGACGCGTCAACCTCAACCTGAAATGGAAGAGAAACATCTGGCTGACGCAACACAGGGGCAGAAGTAAATCGGCGTTTAAGCTCCTGAAAGGCAGAAACAGCCGCGGAGGACCAATTCGTCACATCAGCGCCTTTCTTGGTCAAATCGGTTAGAGGTTTAACCACACTGGAGAAGTTGGCAATGAAACGACGATAAAAATTAGCAAAGCCCAAGAATTTCTGAAGGCTCTTCACAGATGTGGGCTGAATCCAATCATGAATGGCCTGAACCTTAACCGGATCCATTTCTATAGATGAGGGAGAAAAAATGAAACCCAAAAAAGAAACCTTCTGCACTCCAAAGAGGCACTTTGACCCCTTCACAAACAAACCATTATTACGGAGGATCTGAAATACCATCCTGACCTGTTTCACATGAGACTCCCAATCATTGGAAAAAATCAAAATATCATCCAAATATACAACCATGAATTTATCAAGATAAGACCGAAAGATATCATGCATGAAGGATTGGAACACAGATGGGGCACTAGAGAGTCCGAATGGCATCACAAGGTAGTCAAAATGGCCTTCAGGCGTATTAAATGCAGTTTTCCATTCGTCACCCTGCTTGATACGAATAAGATTATCTGCCCCTCGAAGGTCAATCTTAGTAAACCAGCTAGACCCCTTAATCCTAGCAAACAAATCAGTAAGTAAAGGCAAGGGATATTGAAATTTAACCGTGATCTTATTCAAGAGGCGATAATCAATACAGGGTCTCAAGGATCCATCCTTCTTGGCAACAAAAAAGAACCCCGCTCCCAACGGTGAAGAAGATGGCCGAATATGCCCTTTCTCCAAAGACTCCTTAATATAGCTCCGCATGGCGGCATGTTCAGGCACAGACAGGTTGAAAAGTCGACCCTTAGGGAACTTACAACCTGGAATCAAGTCAATAGCACAAACACAGTCCCTATGCGGTGGAAGGGAACTGGACTTGGGCTCATCGAATACATCCTGAAAGTCTGACAAAAACTCAGGAACTTCAGCAGAGGGGGAAGAGGAAATTGACATCAAAGGAACCTGATCATGAACCCCCTGACAACCCCAACTAGTCACAGACATGGATTTCCAGTCTAACACCGGATTATGTAGCTGTAACCATGGATAACCCAGCACAATATCATCATGCAAATTATGCAACATCAGAAAACGAAAATCTTCCTGATGGGCTGGCGCCATGCGCATGGTCAGCTGTGTCCAAAACTGAGGTTTATTTTTAGCCAACGGTGCAGCATCAATGCCCCTCAAAGGAATAGGGTTCTGCAAAGGCTGCAAGGGAAAACCACAACGTCTGGCAAATTCTAAGTCCATTAAGTTCAGAGCGGCGCCTGAATCCACAAATGCCATGACAGAAAATGATGATAATGAGCAGATCAAGGTCACAGATAACAGAAATTTAGGTTGTATAGTACTGATGGCAACAGAACTAGCGATTCTCTTAGTACGCTTAGGGCAATCAGAAATAACATGAGCAGAATCGCCGCAATAAAAAAACAACCTATTCTGATGCCGGAATGTTTGACGTTCAGCTCTAGACAAAATCCTATCACACTGCATAGGCTCAGGGCTCCGCTCAGAGGGCAACGCCACAGTGTGCACAATTCTGCGCTCGCGCAAGCGCCGATCAATCTGAATGGCCAGAGACATAGAATCACTCAGACCAGCAGGCGTGGGGAACCCCATAACGTCTTTAACGGATTCAGAAAGACCCTTTCTGAAAATTGCCGCCAAAGCATCCTCATTCCATTTAGTCAGTACAGACCATTTTCTAAATTTCTGGCCATACGATTCTGCCGCTTCTTGACCTTGACACAGGGCTAACAAAATTTTCTCAGCCTGATCCACAGAATTAGGCTCATCATGCAACAACCCCAATGCCTGAAAGAACGAATCAACATCAAGCAAAGCAGGATTGCCAGTTTCCAGGGAAAATGCCCAATCCTGTGGGTCACCACGCAGCAGAGATATGATGATTTTAACCTGCTGAATAGGATCACCAGAAGACCGGGGTCTTAATCCAATAAACAGTTTACAGTTATTTTTGAAACTCAAAAATTTGGATCTGTCACCAAAGAATAAATCAGGAGTGGGAATCTTAGGTTCTAAGGCAGGAATGTGAACAATATAATCTGAAATACCCTGTACCCTAGCAGCAAGCTGATCCACCCGAGAAACTAATTCCTGAATATTCATGTTAATACAAGACTCCGTAGCCACCCAGAGGTAAAGAGGGAGGAACAGACCATACAGGCTAAGGAAAAAAAAATGGCTCAAAATCTTTCCACCCTTCTTCTGAGATGCAATTAACTCATTGTTGGCCAGTTGTACTGTTATGATCTGGTGGCCTTGGAGCAGCATGAGACGTACTCTGGAGAAGGTGGTCCCTGTACTGACCGCAAACCCTGAACCTAGCAGCGCAACTAAAAGCAGCCGTGGGGGGTAAATAACTCTCCCTAGACCCCTCGGCACAGCCTAAGATCTAACTACCCCTAAAGACAGAAACAGGAAACCTATCTTGCCTCAGAGAAAATCCCCAAAGGATAGATAGCCCCCCACAAATATTGACTGTGAGAGGAGAGGGAAATAACATACCCAGATATGAAATCAGATTTTATCATAGGAGGCCATACTAGCTAAAAAGAAAGAATAGAACAGAGTACTATGCGGTCAGTACAAAAACACTAGAAAATATCCACCGCAGAAAATATGGATCACCACATCTGACTAAAGACATGGGGGGTATATCTGCATCTCCAGAGAAATAGTTAGGCTGCAAAAAATCCTTCACAGACCAAGCTGGACAAGACAAAAACATGAAAATGCACAGAACTATAAGGTCCACTGCAGGTGGACAGAAAAAACAAAGCCGGGACTTATCTTTGTAGAAAAACACAGCAAACTGGAGAGACCAGCAGGGAAGCGAATCCTTCAAGAACAATGGACAACTGGCACTGATTAAAGGATCCTGCAAAGCTATATACCCCAGTCAGTCCTGCAATTAGTAGAAACACATGTCCACTCCTGCAATCCAGGCACAACTGCATTACCCTCTACAACCACCGGAGGGAGCCCAAAAGCTGAATTCACAACACCTCTCCTTCTCAGTCCCGGAGGTGGGCGTCTCGGCAAGTTGTCTCAAACTCTCTAGGCTCGCATCTGCGCACAGAGCGGCCTGAAACTCTTGGCTAGGGGAAGCCAGAAGCGATGTCAGGGTCCCTTCACCACGGGAACCCTCTGGGACCTGCTCTGGGTCCACCTCTGGTTCAGTCACAATGATGACTGAGGAGGGTCCGGAAGGCAGACAATTATTTGCGTTCCGGGCACTCTGACTGCGGGTGACAGGAGCTACGTAGGCTGTCTCCCCAGGGATTTCTACACTCTCATCATCCGGCGCTGCTATGGGCTCTACTTCCCCATCCACCCCCAACACTTCAGGGGCAGTGCTACTTATCGGCCAGTTACCTTCCTCGGTGGCACTGGTCAATTTCATGGCATCACCTTTCTCACGGTTCCCATGCATCTCCCCATTTCCTGTAGCACCGACACTTGCCCCTTCTAGGGGTTCCTCAGCCGTCTCACTCCGCAGAGCAACGTGGCTGAGCATGCCTGTACCTATGGACACATTAACCTTTGCAGAAAAAACATTATCAGGTTCAGTTGGCACAGGTACAACATTTTCACCATCAATCCTAGGGAAAGAATGGTTATTAGATGCATTATTACGAGATAAAGCATGGTCAGGTAACACATGCGATTTCCCATCATCATCATCAGGGTTAACGTTACCCTCATTAGCAGATTGGGGAGGGGTGTCAGGAACGTAGTATGCAACCATCCTCCCCAAATCAGTCCCCAACAAAACATCAGTGGGCAAATTATCAGACAGCCCCACTTCCTTCACCCCGCTCCCGGCACCCCAATCAATATAAACCCGGGCCATTGGTAAGGGACATCTGATGCCCCCAATCCCAGTGACAGTTAGGGTTTTCCCCGGAATGATTTCTTCAGGGGCCACCAGTTCGGGTCAGATGAGGGTTCGTTCAGCCCCGGTGTCCTTGAGGCCTGTAGCAACATGGCCTCCCACAGTGACGTGCTGTACAATGTCACACACCCTCCCAGCCACCTCACCCACCCACCAAAAGAACTGCTGCATTAGGCCCTGGGACCTTGGCTAGGGGGTTTTCCGGTTGTCTGGACAGTAGGGACTGATATGACCAGTCCGCTTGCAGAAGAAACACTGGCGAGGTTTGGTGGTAGGTCTGGTGCTGTTGGCCACGGGGACAGGACCTCTGGTGTGTTGGCTGGCAGGGGTACTGGCGTTGGTTGCAGGCTTTACCCCCTCTCCAGCTGGTGGTGACTGGCTTCCGCACTTTCGATCTATGGTTGGACTCATAGGCATCGGCAATCTGCGCTGCTTTCATCACGACTTTGGGTTTTCTGTCCATCACGAGCTGTCGCACCTCAGCTGGGCCAAGATGTAAGAACTGGTCTTTGATTATCAGGTCTCCCAGCTACTCAAAGGTGGTCACTGACAGTCCATGGATACACTGGTTAAAGTGGGTCCTGAGTCCATGCACCACATCGCCGTAGCTGTCGTGTGGGCCACGTTGGAGGTTCTGGAACTTTCTACGGTACACCTCGGGTGTAAACTGGTTCTTGGCTATACGGGCCTGCTCGATGGCCTCATAGTCACCATCTTGTTCTTGAGGGAGGGCAGCAAATGCCTCCAGAGCTTTGCCTCTCAGCCCTGGTGTCAGGCATCATGCCCATTCGTCTGTAGGTAGCTGTTTCTGTCTGCATGCTCTCTTAAAGAGTGTCCTTCTTCTGCTGGGCGTACCAGGCTTCTCCTTTCGCAGCCATGGTTGCCAAATAAAAGACAGGATAGAAAACCATAGAGAAAGGGAAGGGATAATTACCAGTACACACAATTGTCTCAGGACTAATAAACACTGAGTTCGTTCTCCAAACTTATTTGCGCAGAGTCCTCGCAAGAACTTTGCAAATTTTTAGTGAGAGGAATGATCACTCAAACCAAAATCACTAATGCTCTAAGATATCCCACTGCCTTGCCACCAATATGTCACGATTCACACCGTGACCGTCACCCCCACGTCACGGATCGGGGTGACTTTAGGCCAACAGACGGCTATCACATGTGCAGGGGGGCTTATCTTAGTTATCCCTCTACTGCGACAATGTGATGAAAAAACACACAAAAGGCTATTGACCTCTTAGTTTACAGCAGGGGCTTATTTTAATTATCCCACTGCTCTTCAATATACCACGAACTGCAGGGAATTATGTATATCCCGCATTACAGTTCCGCTTGAAAACTTACAGCTCTCTGGCGCCCCACTCACCCTCAGGTCAGACTAGGTACTACACCTAGGGTAATTAGTCGCCAGAAAGTCTGCCTGCTATGTACTGGCTATTGGGCACTCTGCAGCGACGCAATATAACTACTCCCACTCAGGCAGGAACAATAATTATCAACCCCGCAGTCGCTACAACGACTCCCAAAGGCACAGCACACGGTATGCTGCCACCAGCTTCATTTAAACGGGTCCGAAGCTAACCCAAAACAGTAGCGTAATTCCCTTCAGAAGACTTAGGGTACATTTTAGAGCAGAAGAACAAATCTAGCATTTTAAATATTATACTCCATAAAAGATTTAAGGCAGTGTTTATAAAAAGTTATATGAAGATGTTACAATATGAGACAATTGAAAATATGTACAAAGTAATTATAAAATAAAGGGATTAAATGAGAATAGGTAAAACACATGTTCTCAGTTCATTTCAGGCAAAACCATGCTGATAGGCAGAGCGCCCAAATATCCCAGTGCATAGTACAGCTCCTCAGGCAAAAAAAACTCAGACTAAAAGCTGGGTTAAGTGTAAAGACTTTTTAAACCCCAGCCTCGTGACCTCACAAAAGGGCTGGTTAATGATAGAGATCTTTATGTTCCCAGACCCTCTAGACAAAGAAATTCCTGACTGAGAAGGGAGGGACCACAGGTGGATTTGCAGGATTCGTCACCTGCAGTTTAAAGCCACACCCTGCTCACACACAAGCTTCAGGTTACCCAGTGTCTGCCATAGGGCTTGTTTGGTGTATTCAGGGGGGGGGGAGGGAAGATAGGGTTTTTTTTACAGCTGCCATTTGCTAACAGAACCATGGTCAGAAGTTCAAAAATCCCTCAGCTATGGTTTTTACATTATCGTGACATACATTATCCTCACAGATAGATAGATAGATAGATAGATAGATAGATAGATAGATAGATAGATAGACACGGTAGCTCAGTGGTTAGCACTGCAGCCTTGCAGTGCTGGAGTCCTGGGTTCAAGCCAATGACAATATCTGCAAAGAGTTTTTATGTTCTCTCCGTGTCTGCGTGGGTTTCCTCCCTTCCTGTCCCAAGACATACTGACAGGGAATTTAGATTGTGAGCCCCAACGGGGACAGCGATGATAATGTGTGCAACCTGTAAAGCGCTGCGGAATATGTTAGCGCTATATAAAAATAAAGATTATTATTAGGGTTGAGCGAAACGGTTCGGTCATTTTCATAAGTCGCCGACTTTTGGCAAAGTCGGGTTTCATGAAACCCGACCCGATCCCTGTGTGGGGTCGGCCATGCGGTACGCGACCTTCGCGCCAAAGTCGCGTTTCATATGACGCGTTCAGCGCCATTTCTCAACCAATGTCCAAATGCACTTTTTTGCCACATGGTTTTTTTTTGCCTTCCTCTGGATCAACATGTTAGGGAATGTTAGGTTAGGCTATGGGTTGAACTAGATGGACTTATAGTCTTCCTTCAATTTTAATAACTATGTAACTATGTAATGAAGGAGGACGCAGAGTGTGGGCAGCGTGATGACATAGTTCTCGGTCCCCACCATCTTAGAGAAGGGCATGGCAGTGATTGGCTTGCTTTCTGCGGCGTCACAGGGGCTATAAAGGGGCGTGCACGCTGACCGCCATCTTACTGCTGCTGATCTGAGCATAGGGAAAGGGTTGTTGCCGCTTCGTCAGAAGCAGGGATAGCGTTAGGCAGGGAATATAAACCCCCAAACCACTTGTGCTGTAGCGATTTCCACTGTCCAACACCACCTTTTCTTTGCAGGGACAGTGGAGTTTTTTTTTTGGTGCATCAGCTCTGTAGCTTATTAGGCTGCCTTATAAGGCTCCCTGATCACTGCATTGCTGTTTGTACGCCGCTGTGCAAACCAACTGCTTTTTTCAAAGCACAAATCCTGTTGTTCCTTCCTTTCTTCACAGCTATCTTGTTTGTTTGTCCACACTTTTGTGTGCAGCAGTCCTTTTTATTGCTGCCTGCCATACTTTTCTGAGATTACTGTAGGGAGATAGTAATTGTAGTACAGTCCCATATATATATATATATATATATATATATATATATATATATATATATATATATATATATATATATATATATATATATATATATATATATCTCTTCAAGCCACTTTCTGCCCCTGAAACTGTGTAGTGTGGAACATTGGGCCTGTATTATTCTGCACTGTCCCACGCCTAAAAAGGGAAATTTATATTGCCAATCTGTGCCAGTCCAGTCTGTTGTATCTGTCAGTAATTTTCTGCCACAGAAACAATACTGTAAAATAGTGGGCAAGATTGATTCACTAGTCTCCCATCCTAAAAAAAAAGAAGGGGAGATTAATATTGGCAAATCTGTGCATCTGCGTTAGTCCTGTTAGTGGCATATCTGTCAGCCACTGTCTGCCACTGAAACTGTGTACTGTAATACAGTGGGCCTGATTTTCCCTGCACTCTCACACACCTATAAAGGGAGATTTAAATTCACAACAAGTTGCGTCCACCTTGTAACAGGTTTTACAATTCCAAATAACGTTTGTAAGTTTGGTTACATATTTCCAAGAATGAGGAAGTCTGGTGAAAGAGGTCGTGGCTGTGGGCGGTCATTGCCAGCTGGTAATGATGGTAGTGGTGGTGGAGCATCAGGTGGTCGTGGGAAAAGCAATATAGCACCTAAGTCTCGAGTTGTTCAGCCACCGTCATCATCTGGCAACACAAGGCCTCGAACGCTCCCTTTTCTGGGAGTAGGAAAATCGCTTGTAAAGCCGGAGCAGCAGGAACAAGTTTTGGCTTTCCTTGTTGACTCTGCCTCTAGCTCTTTTGCCTCCTCCTCGGAAACTGCAAAATGTAAAAGCAGTGTGTCATCAGTGGATGTTCCCGGTCAGGGACAAGTCGCTTCCTTGCGTTCTTCACCCAGAACAACAGAGAAGGATGCGTCAGGCGACACAACGGGGTACTCCATGGAGCTCTTTACACATACCGTTCCTGGTTTAGAAAGGGAAATTGTTAACAGTTCATGCCCATTACAAGATGAATCGGACATGGAGTGCACAGATGCACAGATGCACATGGTGACACAGAGGAAGGTGCACAGGACATAGAAGAGGAGGTCATAGATGACCCAGTTCTTGACCCCGATTGGCAGCCATTGGGGGAACAGGATGCAGCCGGCACTAGCTCTGAAGCGGATGAGCCACAGCAGGCATCAACATCGCAACAGGTTACATCTGGCAGGGCCGTCTCTGGCCAAATACGTGTGGCTAAACCAAAACCAGTTGTAGGACAGCGTGGCCATCCGGTTAAAGTAGCTCAGTGTGCAATGTCTGAAAAGGTATCCAATAGTAGGAAGAGTGCAGTCTGGCATTTTTTTTAACCAACATCCAAATGATCAGTGCAAAGTCATCTGTAAGAAATGCTCAAGGACCTTCAGCAGAGGTCAGAATGTTAAAAGTCTAAATACAAGTTGCATGCGTAGACATTTAAACACCATGCACTTGCAAGCCTGGACTAACTACCAAACATCCCTTAACGTTGCATCCTCTCACAATGAAGCTAGTCAGCAATGCTACATCCCTTCCCTCACTGTAAGCCCAACGTTTACCACACCACCTGCAGCAAATGTGGAGGTTTTGTCGCAAGGCCAAAGCAGTCAGGGAATCACCAGGTTCTTGGTAGGAAACACTGTATGTAGGCCAACAGCAAGAATACCATCACCAACCCTCTCTCAGTCTGCCATGTCCACCGGCACCCCCGCTAGTACCACCATATGCAGCTCTCCAGTCCAGCTCCCCCTACAAGAGACTCTCGTTAGGAAAAGGAAGTACTCATCCTCTCATCCGCGTACACAGGGCTTGAACGCCCACATTGCTAGACTAATCTCGTTAGAGAAGATGCCCTACCGGTTAGTTGAAAGCGAAGCTTTCAAAGCCCTGATGGACTATGCTGTACCACACTACGAGCTACCCAGTCGACACTTCTTTTCGAGAAAAGCCATCCCAGCCCTCCACCAGCACGTAAAAGACTGCATTGTCCATGCACTCAGGCAATCTGTGAGTAGAAAGGTGCACCTGACAACAGATGCATGGACCAGTAGGCATGGCCAGGGGCGTTACGTGTCCATCACTGCACACTGGGTTAATGTGGTGGATGCCGGGTCCACAGGGGACAGCAATATTGGGACAATTCTGCCTAGCCCACGGTCTAGGAAACAGTTGGCTGTAGGCGTTGGCCCCCCCTCCTCCTCCTCCTCCTCGTCCTCCAGCAGAAGCAACAGCTCGTCCACAGACCACAGTCGCACGACCACTCCATCTGCAGCTGCCACTGTTGCACACGAGGTGTCCCATTATGGAACAGCTAGTGGCAAGCGTCAACAGGCTGTATTGGCAATGAAGTGTTTGGGCGGCAACAGACACACCGCGGAAGTTCTGTCCGAGTTCTTGCAGCAAGATACTCAGTCATGGCTGGGCAGTGTACATCTTGAGGCAGGCAAGGTTGTGAGTGATAACGGAAGGAATTTTATGGCTGCCATAGCCCTTTCACAACTGAAACACATTCCTTGCCTGGCTCACACCTTAAATCTGGTGGTGCAGTGCTTCCTGAAAAGTTATCCGGGGTTACCCGACCTGCTCCTGAAGGTGCGCAGACTTTGCTTGCACATCCGCCGTTCGCCCATACACTCCAGCCGTATGCAGAACCATCAGCGATCTTTGAACCTTCCCCAGCATCGCCTAATCATCGATGTTGCAACAAGGTGGAACTCCACACTGCACATGCTTCAGAGACTGTGCGAACAGAGGCGTGCTGTTATGTATTTGTGGGAGGATACACATACACGGGCAGGCAGTTGGATGGCAGACATGGAGTTGTCAGGTGTGCAGTGGTCGAAGCTACAAGACCTCTGTGAAGTCCTTCAGTGTTTTGAGGAATGCACACGGCTGGTTAGTGCAGACAACGCCATAATAAGCATGAGCATCCCCCTAATGCCACTGCTGATGCAAAGTGTGATGCAGATAAAGGAGCAGGCGTCTGCAGCCGAGGACGAGGGAAGCCATGATGACAGTCAGCCATTGTCTGGTCAGGGAAGTCTACTGGACGAGGTGGCGGGCGAAAAGGAGGAGGACGAGGAGGATGATGGGGATGAGTATTTTTTGGATGAGGAAGCTTCTCAGGGGGCAATAGAAACTAGTGGCGTTGCAAGGCCAGGTTCAGGGTTTTTGAGGGAGGCAAGTGATGTTGATTTGCCCGAAAGTGCTCCTCAACCCAGCACAAGCAGTGAATTAACAACTGGAACACTGGCCCACATGGTGGATTATGCCTTGCGTATCCTAAAAAGGGACCCCCGCATTATAAAAATGATGACCGATGACGATTACTGGTTGGCCTCCCTTCTAGATCCACGCTATAAGGGGAAACTGCAAAACATCATGCCACATGAGAACCTTGAACAAATAATTGCAACCAAACAAGCAACTCTTGTTGACTATTTGATTCAGGCATTCCCAGCACACAGCGCCGGTGATGGTTCTCACATGAGCTGCCGGGGGCAACAGGGCAGAGGTGTTAGAGGTGCACAAATCAGAAGTGGAGTTGGACAGAGGGGTTTTCTGACCAGGTTGTGGAGTAATTTCACAATGACCGCAGACAGGACAGGTACTGCAGCATCAATTCAAAGTGACAGGAGACAACATTTGTCCAGTATGGTTACTAACTATTTTTCCTCCCCTATCGATGTTCTCCCTCACCCGTCATTCCCATTTGATTATTGGGAATCCAAAATAGACACCTGGCCTGAATTGTCCAAATATGCATTGCAGGAGCTCGCTTGCCCAGCAGCTAGTGTGCTATCAGAAAGATTATTCAGTGCTGCTGGTTCAATACTGACCAAAAAAAGGACTCGTCTGGCTACTCAAAATGTTGATGATCTAACCTTCATTAAAATGAACCACTCATGGATTTCTAATTATTTTGCCCCATCTTTCCCGGCTTACACCTAGCTTTCCTTTAAAAAGGTCTTGCTTTTGGACTGGTCTTACTGAGTGTTCCAATTTCACCATTTGCAGCTGCTGTATGTCCAGCATACGACACGTTTACACCTCCCTAAATGGGCTGACTCCCCCCACGGGGTCGTGGTCTCGCCACTTGGCGAAAGCATCCGTGAGAGTGCCTTTTTTTCTGAAGAGGTGGGTGTGCCCACTTTTGGTCGCCGGCATTAGCATCGGGTCCCTCATAGTACGATGATGTGTCTCTGGCGGTGGTGGTGCGCACCCAACGTCAGACACACCGTTGCAACATGAGGGGCCTTTGGCCAGTACCGCCGGGCACGAGAGAGTGCCCCCCAACCCCCAAGCTAAAACTGAGCTCTACCACTTGCAAAATTATCTGTCACTGCTCCACTGCTGTTTAGTCTATACGGTGAAATCCTTCATTGCCTGGCACTGACAATACCAATTTGTTGACATATATGATGATACTTAAAATATTCAGTGGCCCTGTCCTACATTTACACCAGTAAATACTTTGCGCCAAATAACAATGTCTGAAAGTCAGCAGAGGAGCCCACCCCTGTACCTAAGTATGCCAACCTTTTTTTGGGCTTTGTTTTTTTTGCGAGACATTAACATCTATGTATTCTTTTGGAGTACTAACTGTGTCAGACATTCCTTCCAATAGTCCTCCAATGACCACACCAATGCTGCCTGTGTACCCTGGATGCTATTTAAAAGTGCATTGAGCCACCTTTTTTTATTTTAGGCCTACTAAGTCTGTCTGCGGTCCCTCCTTCCAAAAGTCCTCCACTGACCACACCAATGCTGCCTGTGTACCCCTGGATGCTATTTAAAAGTGCATAGAGCGCCCTTTTTTTATTTTAGGCCTACTAAGTCTGTCTGCGGTCCCTCCTTCCAATAGTCCTCCACTGACCACACCAAAGCTGCCTGTGTACCCCTGGATGTTATTTAAAAGTGCATAGAGCCACCTTTTTTATTTTAGGCCTACTAAGTCTGTCTGCGGTCCCTCCTTCCAATAGTCCTCCACTGACCACACCAATGCTGACCGTGTAACCCTGGATGCTATTTAAAAGTGCATAGAGCCACCTTTTTTTATTTTAGGCCTACTAAGTCTGTCTGCGGTCCCTCCTTCCAATAGTCCTCCACTGACCACACCAATGCTGTCTGTGTGCCCCTGGATGCTATTTAAAAGTGCATAGAGCCACCTTTTTTTATTTTAGGCCTACTAAGTCTGTCTGCGGTCCCTCCTTCCAATAGTCCTCCACTGACCACACCAATGCTGCCTGTGTGCCCCTGGATGCTATTTAAAAGTGCATAGAGCCACCTTTTTTTTATTTTAGGCCTACTAAGTCTGTCTGCGGTCCCTCCTTCCAATAGTCCTCCACTGACCACACCAATGCTGACCATGTTCCCCTGGATGCTATTTAAAAGTGGATAGAGCCACCTTTTTTTATTTTAGGCCTACTAAGTCTGTCTGTGGTCCCTCCTTCCAATAGTCCTCCACTGACCACATCAATGCTGCCTGTGTACCCCTGGATGCTATTTAAAAGTGCATAGAGCCCCTTTTTTATTTTAGGCCTACCAAGTCTGTCTGCGGTCCCTCCTTCCAATAGTCCTCCACTGACCACACCAATGCTGACCATGTACCCCTGGATGCTATTTAAAAGTGCATAGAGCCACCTTTTTTATTTTAGGCCTACTAAGTCTGTCTGCGGTCCCTCCTTCCAATAGTCCTCCACTGACCACACCAATGCTACCTGTGTACCCCTGGATGCTATTTAAAAGTGCATAGAGCCACCTTTTTTATTTTAGGCCTACTAAGTCTGTCTGTGGTCCCTCCTTCCAATAGTCCTCCACTTACCACACCAATGCTGCCTGTGTACCCCTGGATGCTATTTAAAAGTGCATATAGCCACGTTTTTTTATTTTAGGCCTACTAAGTCTGTCTGCGGTCCCTCTTTCCAATAGTCCTCCACTGACCACACCAATGCTGACCGTGTACCCCTGGATGCTATTTAAAAGTGCATAGAGCCACCTTTTTTATTTTAGGCCTACTAAGTCTGTCTGCGGTCCCTCATTCCAATAGTCCTCTACTGACCACACCAATGCTGACTGTGTACCCCTGGATGCTATTTAAAAGTGCATAGAGCCACTTTTTTATTTTAGGCCTACTAAGTCTGTCTGCGGCCCCTCCTTCCAATAGTCCTCCACTGACCACACCAATGCTGACCGTGTACCCCTGGATGCTATTTAAAAGTGCATAGAGCCACTTTTTTTATTTTAGCCCTACTAAGTCTGTCTGCGGTCCCTCCTTCCAATTGTCCTCCACTGACCACACCAATACTGACCGTGTACCCATGTAACCTTTTTTAAACCTGCATCGAGCCAACTTTGTGGTGTAAGGCCTACTAGCAGTGTCTGGCTGCGCCACTCAATACAGCTGTCCACTTTAAAAAAAGGACCTGCAATTATCAGGTTTTCAGCCTATCGGAATTTTAAAACTGCAGTGGGGCTACTAGCTTGATTGGGGCCTACTAACAGTGTCTGCCACTCCAAGGTGTTCCCCTGGTTGCCTTTCTTGAGCTTCTATCTTCAGGCGCTTGTTAAATAGTTGTTAAATGGAACAACTGCAGTGGGACTACTAGTTTGGTTGGGGCCTACTAACTATGTCTGCCGCTCCAAGGTGTTCTCCTCCACTGAACAAAGCAGTTACCAATTTTGAACTGCATTTAGACTACTTACTGATTTGGGCCTACTCACTGTGTCAGCCTCTCATTACTGTTGTCCTCCACTGAACAAAGCAATGCCGCCTGGTTAGTCCTGTTACCAATTTTGAAATGCATTTAGCCCACTTTATTATTTGGGCCTATATCTGTGTTTCCTCCTCATCCTGCCCATTGCCCAGCCAGTGCTAGATGACTCTGCTGGTACATTGACCCAGACCGCTACATTCCCCTTGCACGCTACACAGCCAGATTCTGACCCTGCTGAAAGTGAGGTTCCCCTTCCCACATACTATACCACCTTACACGGGGACAAAGAGGAAGGTGTAGATGAAAGTGCAGGTTCCTTCATCAGGTGGGAACAAAAGTGCCGCTGCCGGTGGGAGGCGCCCCCGCTGTGCAAACACACCGCTGTACTTTGAGGGGCCCTGTGCCAGTGCCAATGCGAACGAGTGGGCCCCCCCTGCTTGCTCAGGATCACAGCACTTGCAAAGTTGAAATACTTACCTCTCCCTGCTCCACTGCCGTGACGTGGTCCACATTTCCTGGGCCCACTACATACTTGAACCACCATACCCCCCACAACTTTAGCCAAATGACCCCCAATTTCCAATGCCTAACTATTATTATAAGGTAAATTAAGATCGACAAGCTTCACTACCAAGAATGGATGTTTTTGCCATTAAAATGGGCACTGTAGGTGTTTTCATGGCCTCCACTCACTGCCGACTATGCTCCCCCATTGACTTGCATTGGGTTTCCTATTTCGGTTGATCCCAACCCCGACTTTACGCGATAATCAACCGATTTCACTCGACTCGACTTTTGAGATAGTCGGGTTTCGCAAAACCCGACTCTACCCTAAAAAAGTAAAAGTCACTCAACCCTAATTATTATCATAGATAGATGGATAGATAGATACATGCAGAGATATATCTACATATCTATGTGTTTTTCCATAGCTATGTCCATATCCATGTTTCTAAACCCTTTCACTCCTGGAGCTTTTTTCGTTTATCGCTCCCCTTCTTTCCAGAGCCATAATTTTTCTGTCAATACGGCCATGTGAGGGCTTGTTTTTTTCCTTTTGAACGACATCATTGGTTTTACCATGTGTAACAGCAAATGTGAAAAAATTCAAAGTGCGATGAAATTGCAAAAAAAAGTGCAATCCTACCCTTGTTTTTTGCTTGGCTTTTTTTGCTAGGTTCACTAAATGCTAAGGCTGTGTGCACACGTTGCGGATTTGATTGCAGTTCCGCAGCTTTTTTTGCCGCACGGAATTGCATCAAATCCGCAGTGTAGTGCACAACCAATGTAAGTCTATGGGAGCCGCAGACTTGTTGTGCACATGCTGTGGAAAAGGCCGCACCGAAACGCAGCTTTTTTTTCCGCAGCATGTCACTTCTTTTGTGCGGAACTGCAGTGTTTCTGCAGGCATAGACTTGCATTGAGTCGGGCACATCCGCAGCAAAACTGCAGATATAAAAAAGATCTGCAGTCTTGCTGCGGATGTGGATCCGAGAAACGCTGCAATTCGGGAGGAGGAAAGTGTGTGGGCATTGACTGTGTGCGTGTATGTGTGTGCGGGACTGTTCGGGTGTGTTTCCGTGGCTGTCAGGGTGTGTGCGGATCTGTGCGGGGGGTCTTTGGGGTATGTGTGTGTGTGTGTGTGCAGGCATCATCCGATGGGACTACAAGTACGCGGCATTCAATCTGCAACTACTCCGGATGTAATCCGGACAGTGGACGCGCACCCTACACTATCCATACATCTATCAATAGATATATCTATCCATATATATATCTATCCAGATATCTATAGATAGATATATGAATAGATAGATGTATGCATCTATAGATCGATCTATATGTAGATCTATCTATCCATCTCATCCATCTGTCTATCTGTGTGTGTAATGAAGTGTGGGTTGGACAAATGTAAAAGAGGATGTTGGACAATAATGACATCACAAATCTTTTTTTTGTTCAATAATACATCTTTATTTAGCTTTCAAAACGCATACAAAAAAGCATTAAAAAACGCATAAAAACGACGCAAAAACTGCACCAAAAACTACATCAAAACTGCGCAAAAACCACATCAAAAACGCATCAAAACCGCCAAAAAACTGCATAAAAAACGCATCAAAACTGCACCAAAAGCTGAATCAAAAACACACCAAAATCTCAGTCAAAACCATACCAAAAAACGCATCAAAATCGCACAAAATAACTGACCTGCCATTATGATTCTTCAGGTGATTACGAGTTCATAGACACCAAATATGTCGAGGTTATTTTTTATCTAAGTAGTGAAAAACATTTCCAAACTTTGCTAAAAAATAAATAAAATAATTTTGCTATTTTCTGACACCCGTAGCATCTATATTTTCTGAGATATCGGGTTGGGTGAGGGCTAATTTTTTTGCAGGCCGAGATGACTTTTAATGATACCACTTTTGTGCAGATATGTCCTTTTTATCGCCAGTTATTGCATTTTAATGCAATGTCACAGCGACAAAAAAATCCATAATTTTTGCTTTTGATTTTTTTCTCGCTATGCCGTTTAGCAATCAGGCTAATCCTTTTTTTATTGAAAACAGCTGACATTTTGCAGCATTGAAGTGGGCTCACCGCCGGAGCCCACCTCCAAAGCGGGGGATACTGCCAGCTGACGTACTATTCCGTAAGCTGGCAGAAAGGGGTTAATGAACAATATGTTTCAGGTAAAAAAAAAATGGTGTGGGCTCCCGCGCAATTTTCTGCTACAGAGGGGGAAAGCCGACGGCCGGGGCCAATATTTGTAGCCTGGGAAGGGGTTAATACCCATGGCCCCTCTCTAGGCTATGAATATCAGCCCACAGCTGTCTGCGTAGCCTTTAGTGGCTAGTAAACTAAGGGGACCCCCCAAAATGACGTGGGGTTCCCCTATATTTTATAGCCAGAAAGTCTACGCAGACAGCTGCGGGCTGATATTCATAGCCTAGAGAGGGGCCATGGACATTGGCCCCCCTCCGGCTACAAATAACAGCCTGCAGCCGCCCACACATTATCATCACTGCCCCCGATGGGGCTCACAATCTAAGTTCCCTATCAGTATGTCTTTGGAGTAGTGAAAGAGTTAAAAAAAATAGACACAGCCAGAAAAAAACTATTTTAATATTCTTAATTTAACCATACTTACCATACTCGATCACCTGCAAAAAATTAAAATAAACCGTATACTCCCTGTCCGCCGTAGTCCAATTAATAACGAGTGTCCCTCGAAGATCTCCCCTATAGAACAATGACATCGGGTGATGTCACTGCTCTATAGGTCCTCCAGTGACACACTGACAGGAGACAATGGCTCCTGCAGTGCATCACTGAGAAGTTACCTTAGTTCACTGGTCTCACTTTATGCCATTGCTGCATGGGAACTTTCTCACACAGCAGTGCCAGAAGTGAGACTAAGGACTATTTTCTCACAGTGGCGTAGGAATACATTGTGGCGAATACATTGTGGAAGGATACCTTCCATCATTGTATTCCTGGAGCCCCTGGAGAGTGGTCACATCAGCTGATGCTGCTGCTCTCCACGGGAGATCGCCACGGAACACTTGCTTTAATTGGGTATCTGCGGATCAGGGAGTATAGTGTTTGTTTGTTATTTTAATATTTTTTACAGGTGACAAATGGCTTTGGGGATCAAAGTGACAAGTGATGGTATGTAATTTATGTTATATGTACTGTATGTTTATATGTATGATGTATGTATGTACTGTATGTGGCATGTTGCATCTTGCATGTCACATGTTGCATGTCACATGTCGCATGCTTCACGTCGCATGTCACATGTCACATGTCACATGCCACAAGTCACATGCCGCATGTCGCATGTTGCATGTTGCACATTGCATGTTGCATGTCTGTATGTATGTCTGTATGTGTGTAATGTATGTATGTTGTATGCACTGTAAATATGCGTATGTGTTTTTTTTGTTGTTTTTTTTACTTTCAACAAATTAGCCGGATGATGGGACTACTACTGTCCCATCATTGGCTAATGTGTCACTCACTGTCACTGTAGCAGGCATTGCCCAATGGGTCTTTTAGTCTCATCGGACGATGGCTGCACACAAAGACACACACGTCAATGACCGCCTCGCCCGAAGCAGACCCCAGCATGGCCAGCGGACCACCGCACACCCGCAGAACCCAGCACCGCCCGGCGCCCACACATCTCGGCGCCCCGCATCCTGGTGCAGCCGCACCGCCAGGCGCCCACACATCCCAAGCAGCCGCACCGCCTGGCGCCCACACATCCCGGTGCAGCCGCATCGCCCGGCGCTCGCACATCCCGGAGCAGCCACGCAGACCCCCCCCGTGCCCGCACATTCCGGCACAGCCACGTAGACCCCCCCCCATGCCCACACATCCCAGCACAGCCCCCCACATCCCACCACAGCGTGCACATCCCTGCCTAGCCCCACCCACCCCCAGCACAGCCCTGCAGCTCCCAGCACCGCCCACAGCCCAGTCACTCTTTATGAGTGACCGCTGTCTGTGGAGGCTGGGTCACTGGACCCAGAAAATTGATGTGACGTCGGCGGAAATTAGCGGCAGCTGCAGCCTGGGGTCCTGTGACCCGGACTCAGCCACCAGCATAGCGCCGCTCACAGGCGAAAACGGCAACAGAAAGTATTTACAAAATTCATTAGGGGCCACGGGGGGATACATTGGGGGGGGGGGTTAATTGAAAGTAGTGGACAACCCCTTTAATAGGTAAAATACCCTAAAACCAGTGAAGGTGCATTAGTGCATTAAAAAAGGTAGATGAACCTGAGCGGGATATATCAAAGCAATGGAGATGCCACAATAGTGCTCTTTCCTCCCAATTACCGTATATACTCGAGTATAAGCCGAGATTTTCTGCCCATTTTTTTGGGCTGAAAGTCCTCCTCTCGACTTATACCCGAGTCATACCCAGGTGTCAGCAGGGGAAGGGGAGCAGGGGCTGTCTAATACAGACTGAATTAAATTTTATTTTGCTTTTGGCTGAATAAAAAAAAAAAAAATAACAGTGGCACAAGGCTAGCAGACAGAACTATGCCACGTATGCCTGCAGAAAACGATTTTTCAAAAACAAACATCTGCCCTCAGCCTGACATAACAAACTGTATTCATTTTTTCATATCGCTTTTGGGTGAATTTATAAAAAAAAAAAAAATGAAAACTGCAGCTAGGTATATAGTAAATAAGCAGCAGCAGACAGTTCTGGAGCTTTGTGAGGGATGCAGTGGGAGTTATGTACGCAATGTGAGATAGCGCTCACTAACGCGTTGGGGGTATACTCTCTTGGCAGCGATATAACACACAGAAAGACCGTATTTCTATAAAAGTTCAGCTAGGTTTTATTACTCCATAAACCCCAGTGGCACAAAACATACACAAAGTAACAGCCTTCATAGCATGGCAAAACAAAGTACCGTATATACTCGAGTATAAGCCGACATGAGTATAAGCCGACCCCCCCAATTTTGCCACAAAAAACTGGGAAAACTTAATGACTCGAGTATAAGCCTAGGGTGGGAAATGCAACAGCTACCGGTAAATGTCAAAAGTAAAAATAGATACCAATAAAAGTAAAATTAATTGAGACATCAGTAGGTTAAGTGTTTTTGAATATCCATATTGAATCAGGAGCCCCATATAATGCTCCCTAAAGTTTATGGTGGCCCCATAAGATGCTCCATATTAAAATATGCCCCATATAATCCTGCATAAAGGTTAATAAAGACCCCATAAGATGCTCCATAGACACATTTGCCCCATATAATGCTGCACAAATGCTGATTATGGCCCCATAAGATGCTCTATAAAGATATTTGCCCCATATAGTGCTGCACAAACATTATGGCCCCATACATGCTGCATAAAAAACACTTGCCCCATTTAGTGCTGCACAAACATTATGGCCCCATAGATGCTCCATACAAACACTTGCCCCATATAGTGCTGCACAAACGTTATGGTCCCATATAGTGCTGCACAAACGTTATGGCCCCATAGATGCTCCATACAAAACACTTGCCCCATATAGTGCTGCACAAACTTTATGGCCCCATATAGTGCTGCACAAAAGTTATGGCCCCATATAGTGCGGCACAAACGTTATGGCCCCATAGATGCTCCATACAAAACACTTGCCCCATATAGTGCTGCACAAACTTTATGGCCCCATATAGTGCTGCACAAACGTTATGGCCCCATGTAGTGCTGCACAAACATTATGGCCCCATAGATGCTCCATACAAAACACTTGCCCCATATAGTGCTGCACAAATGTTATGGCCCCATATAGTGCTGCACAAACGTTATGGCCCCATATAGTGCTGCACAAACGTTAGGGCCCCATAGATGCTCCATACAGACACTTGCCCATTTGCTGTTGCTGCGATAAAAAAAAATCACATACTCACCTCTCCGTCGCTCAGGCCCCCGGCACTTTCAATAGTCACCTGCTCCTCGTTCCGGTGCCACTCAATGTTCAGCACTGACGTTCATCAGAGGGCGAGCACTGACTACGTCACCGCGCCCTCTGACCTGAGCGTCACAGCTGAAGACAGAGCGGTGGCTGGAACGAGGAAAGGTGACTATCGCGCAGCGCAGCGCTCCCCCTCCCTGATATACTCACCTGGTCCTGGCGCTGTGCAGTCCCTGCTTCCCCGACGCCGCAGCTTCATCCTGTACTGAGCGGTCACCGTTACCGCTCATTACAGTAATGAATATGCGGCTCCACCTCTATGGGAGGTGGAGCCGCATATTCATTACTGTAATGAGCGGTACCATGTGAACGCTCAGTAGAGGAAGAAGCTGCTGCTGCCGGGAAGCCAGGGACCTGCAGGGACCGCGCCTGGAGTAGGTGAGCATTATTAGACAGCCCCCACTCCCCCTCCCCTGCCGACCCCTGGGTATGACTCGAGTATAAGCCAAGAGGGGGACTTTCAGCCTAAAAAAAATTGGCTGAAAATCTCGGCTTATACTGGAGTATATACGGTAACAGTGTTCATAGCATTACTCTGCTCCATCAGGACTGTGACCATACACACTTGGTAGAGACCGACCAATATTCAGGCTCGCTTTGGAGCCAAGCATACATAGTCTGGATTACCTGCTTGTCAGTGTTGCAGGATTCACATCAATAGTTTACACATAGTCACGCCTGTATCTCTCCAGTCAATGGGTGACTGCACAGTTCAGTAACTGCCCTTTATCAAGGCACATAGTCCTTTCCCCATACCCGGGGTTACCTCTCAGGAGCTCCTGCTCAACAGGCTGACTCCTCGTCAGTCCAAGGTCCTCACCACAGGTGACCTGTCCGGGTGCTATTCAGGACGTCTGTCCCCGGCTGGGACCATCCAACACCCCAGGCCACCAGTACCAGTGTCCCACCACATGCTCTACAGGGAGACAACACTCCCAACACTTAGGCTTCCAGGACCTTCCAGCACAGAACCATTCAGGTCCACACTCAGAGAGCATACAGGAACATGTGACCCACACGCTGGTCACATTAGGTACCTTGTAACCACACCCCACAGGTGAGGTATGGATCACATGGGCTGGTCACGTGATCCTGACATCCCTGCAGGTCCTCAAACACCTGCACTTCCCGCAGGAAAAAGGGGTACAGTGAGCACCCTCACCCAGTGGTGAGGTATGTGGGTAGCCAGACCCTCCCATCTCTCATAGCTACCGGCAACCCGGACCCAGATTCACTAAACAACATCTTAGTGCTCATGTGCACCAAAGACCAAATACTTTGGGTTGTATTGCAGGGAGCAGCTTCCCTTATCAAGGTAGGCTTACAGCGCAGAAGACCTTCTCCTCTGCGACACATACCAGCCATTCACCACAATGCCGGACACTCTATCCCCATTATGCCTCCATGCATATCATGGGGAGCACATACATCGTCCCCTAGCTGTTACAGGGGTCACTGCATCACAGCACATACATTGCCTGCAGGCCTTGCACTGATGTGGATATACTGTGCTCTGCTTACCTAGCGCTGCAAT
The DNA here is from genome assembly GCF_032444005.1 of Ranitomeya imitator. Lineage (NCBI taxonomy): Eukaryota > Metazoa > Chordata > Amphibia > Anura > Dendrobatidae > Ranitomeya > Ranitomeya imitator. The sequence goes on along the minus strand of NC_091283.1, from coordinate 681,126,332 downwards.
CTCGGGACCCACGAATTAGCCCTAAAAAGGACTGTTGGTTTCTCAGGAGGTGTGGACTGAACCATTGCAGAACTATAACTATTAAAACCACGATTCTGACCCTATCTCTGCAGCAGCTCTCCCTACACTTGCTGAATCCGGAGCTGAATGCCGCGAGCAGGGAGGCGCCAGGTCTCTTATACTCGTGAGGATGCTGTGCAGCCAAGCCAATCACTGCACGACCACAGCAAAGATGGCTGCGGCGTTTCATGGCCTGTCAGACAATCCCTGTTGCGTGAATGGGTCTCTAACGTCTGCCAAAAATGCTGGGTGGAGAAAACCAGTTCCCGCCGAGTAATCCAGGAAATGCTTTCTGCTCGCCGAGTATGACGAGTACCGTGATACTCGGGCTAGTAACGAGTAGTGGCAAGCGTGTTCGCGCATCACTAGTTGCATGGCCTCAAAAAACCTATCGACAGACATACGTTCAGGGGCAGTAGCAGGTAAAGAGAAGGCCTATGATTGAGGTCCCTCCCGAAGTAAGGAAATAATTATCCCACCCGCTGACACTCATTACAAGGGGATCGGTGTCTAAGAGAAAACAGCAGGTTACAATTCTCCCTGAACGTATGGAATTTCTCCTTTTCTCCAGAGAAAGTATCTGGCATCCTGAAAATACGTTTAAGGGAGTGCAGCAAAACATCAACAGTGTCAGAGTTCTCACAGAGAGATTGGGAAATAGATCCCTGAAGGGATTTTTCCAACAACCGTAGCGGTGATAATCAGCCGTTAGGGTGACAACCCTGGGGATGCCTCACCACCTGGGATGCCGTATAACAGTAAGCGGCCGACGCGGCCGACGCGGCCGACGTGGAAACAGTTAACAGGAAGCGCCCGCCGCGGCGCGCAGGTGAGGCAGCTCGTCACTGAGGTAAATCAGTTTACCTCAGGTCCCAGCGGCGCGCAGATTTACTCGCTTTAAAAACATATATTTTCGGACGTTCACGCTGAATTCGAGTGCGGGAAACACTTCCACATGGAGCGGTAAGTAGAAGCCATTCTTTGACCGCATTTATTTGAAGTTAGCGACTAGTAAAAGTTTGCGTTTAGAGCTCGGTACGGATGTACCTTTTAGCGGGGTTGTGTGACTGCAGCGGGAGTGACATTTCTATTTCTGTTGCCCCCATAGCCACAAACGGACACCGCTTACCTGCCCCAAGTGCCACAAAGTAAACAAATATATGTCCACACATTTGAAAAGAGTATGCCTGAGAACCGAGAGTGATTCTGAGGTACAAAATGCCTTAGCTACCGCCAGGGATACCCTTCAATGTATTGCGGAAAAGGGAACAAGTATCCAGTTCAGCGAGCTCAAGCCTCTCAAATCCCTGTGGAGACTGTCTCCTTTGTGGAAGGTAGCGGCTTCTTAGTGGTAAATAAGCCGAGTTTTGAGTCGCACGACACGCCATTAACCTCCGAAGGGCCCGCTCAGGAACAAACAGACAGTTTGGCGCCCTGCTCCATGCCCCGGGTGGAGCCAGATTCTCTTATGGCGGACATGCCTGCCCATGTACAGCCGGCAGGTGGGTTGGAGGGAGACCCATGCCCAGAGCCTGAACACACCGGGAGCTTATCTGACCACATCGCCGATGAGGAGATCGTGGATGGCAGTGCTTTAAGGATTCAGGGTACGCAGTGGAAAAACCAAAAACGCCTGGCTACAAAGACCGCCGGCTTGTATAAGCGCCATTCAATGGATCACCCCATACTGAAGGGGTTCCAGTCGTATCTATCGGTTACACTTGGGGTCCCCGACTGCCAACAGGAGGTATCGAACTTGACTAGGTTCCTGTTCTTTATCAACCCAAAAGCTCTTACTCTGGAGTACGTTACAATGCATGGCCGAGTAAACGACTATTTTGAAACGCTTAGCAGCCTTCGACTATCGAGCCAGTCCTCCCTCAGGATACTGAAGCATATTCGGAGGTTCACCACCTATCAGATGAGGGGCACACCGCTAAGCACACAGGAACCTCAACTGTACCGAGCCT